>NC_141080.1:23066210-23476210 GCF_041138505.1 Cibotium barometz | reverse complement strand
ACGACAAGTATTCGATGAGGTCATCAAATGTGTCCCAAAGCATAAGCTTCTTCGAAAATAAACATGGTTGTGTTATTATCTAGTAACCATTGGTGGTGTATAAGTATTTTTTATTGTTTCTTATTATCTCTAAGTATAAAAAAATATTATTATCTCTATGATTGTTATTAATATATAGCTTGATTATGTTTCATGCAGAGAAATGTCCTTAAATATCTTGAAGTTGATCTATGGATTTTGTGAGATGGATGATGTTTTTTTAGAAGGGTCAAATTGTGTTTCGACTTTTAGAAATTTTGGCTCTTCATTTTAGTGATATAAATAAAATTTAATACTTCTCAAATTCTATCTCTCAACATGTTTCAACTTTGCCTTCCTTTATCTCTCTCTCTCTCTCTCTCTCTCTCTCGTCCGACTTCGAATTTTGTCCTCTTGCTTCAACTTTGTCTTTGCTTCTTCACTGGTCTACTTCCTCAGGGTCTCCTCACATCAGAGGCCCTCTTGTACTGGATTACATTCACCATTATACATTTACTCATTCATCCATTTCATGCTGTGTTCATTTGCTTCGATCTCTCGCACATCTTGTCCTTTCGTCCTTTTGCCCTCACATGCCCATTTCATGCTGTGTTGATTTGCTTCGATCTCTCGCACATCTTGTCCTTTCGTCCTTTTGCCCTCACATGCAAGTGTGAAGGAAAAACAGAGATGGACTTGCATGACTCGCTGCGTAAACGGTCATAGACAACGATTTGCATTCAAAAACAAAATGGTGCTAATTTTACAGATTTCTTTGCCATAGCTGGAATTGAAACATTTGGAAGGGTTGAAAATGAGGAGCATAGTGAACCCCATGGCGGAATCCACTTGTATTCAAGAAATAGAACTATTCTCAATGCTATGGTTCTTCAAGAACCTATCAATGAATATCACAATGCTCAGACATATAGAGATTTGGCACGGGTCCCTTTCTCATTTGATTTAAATGAGCTACCTATGGATGATAGTTTACATTCTATAACATTTGATTTAAATGAGCTACCTATGGATGATAGTTTACATTCTATAACATTTGTCATCACAATGAACATCACAATGCTGAGACACATAGAGATTTGGTGCGGGTCCCTTTCTCATTTGATTTAAATGAGCTACATAAGGCGGGTGTTTTCTTTGCCTCGGAATGTCAAGCACCCAACAACTATGGTGGTATATTCTGGAGTTGTACTCTTCACTCATTTTTAGGAGCCCTTTCTTGCAAGTGTCATTTTTGTGGTGCAATGCCATTGGAAAATCCACCTCCTACATTGGTCGAGTTGTTGCTGTTGAAATTTGAGCTAAATGATGAGCTATGGTGGATCAAACACTAGAATCAACATAATTAACAAAGTGATTAGCAAGAGATTAAGACGTAATTAGTGAAAAATTAGCACAGATTAATGTAGGCATGGATACTCAAAAACCAGCAAATTCTCATTAGGGCTATGCCTCAATTTATAGTGTTTACATCAAGCATCAAATCCCATTGATTTCTCCATGATTCACTCCCTGAATATCTCCACCTCTTGCCTGATTCTCTCCACCTCTTCTCTTTTCCCTGATTATCTCCCAGAATATCTCCACACTCCTAAATTCCCTCATGCTACCCATTATTCTCTCCCAGTAGATTCTCCTAACCTTTTCACAGGTTCTTTCACAATTACATCTCCTCTTTTACAGCCTCTATCCAAGAGCTTGTTCCCACACACACCCTTTTCACTTGTATATTTCAACACCTCCCCTCAAGTGAATAATCCTAGCACACCTAGACCCTATACCAAGTTTGCCTTCCCTTACTTGGTAGTCCGCGACCAGTGTCTACTCCTCCCCTCAAGTTTATCTCAGCACACCTGGACCCTGTATCAAGTTTCTTTCTTACTTGACAGTCCGCGACCAGTGCCTCAAGTCCCTAAACTCCATAGTCCTTGACACTCTCTCTCTCTCTATGTGTCCAAGGCTACTATAAGTGCCCGCGACCTTGACTAAAGTGCTCACACATACATCTACCACATGGCCTACATCATCGGTGGCTCAGAGGTGGTTTTACTTTATTGGGGCAGGTTACATTGGGTTGTGGGGTCTCTCTCTCTCTCTCTCTCAGAGATTTTCACATGGCTCCTCACTCTTTGGAGCCTCACATCTTCTCTTGTCTTCAGTCTTCTTGTCGTGGCAGCATCTCTCCACGCGTCCATCTCTTCTTTCAGTCTTCTTGGGGCAGCTTCTCTTCTCGTGGTAGCTTCTCTTCTCGTATCCATGTCTTCCTTTAGATCTTCTTCTAGGTGTGGATCCTCTTCTTGGAAAGAGATATTCTTCTTCTTTCATGGCTGGGGCCATGAGCTCGTCCGTCAGGTCATTTTGCTCCATGTGAGCAACATGTTTCAATGTTTTGCTGACAGTTCCTTTGGGCTTTTTATGTTTATTTTGTATCATTATGCAATGCAAACCCAAATTTATGCGGGAGGTCTTACCTCTTGCCTTAATCTGGACAAGGGCAGTGTCTGTTCCCATTTTTACACTGATAAAATGTGCCCAATACATAATGCGTATAGCATTCATTCTCATGCACATTCCAAATGCAACTCTGGCTGTGAATAATCTTGAATTTGATTCAGATTTATAGGCATTAACCAAGGGTTAAATGCAAAATGATGATTTTCACAATTTTATCAGCACAATTTTCTCAGAAATTACATTAAATTAAGGGTAACCAATTTGTACGGGATGGTTGGAGTATCAAACCAACTCCGATTTGCAATCTGAAGCTTTAGGGATCTGTATCAGATACCTAATGGTTAATTTGAACCCTCAATTGCACCAAAGTACAGTGATTAGCACTGATTAATCACTGATTAGCAAATTAATGCTCTGGTTTGTGTGCAGAAAACAGAGTATGCGGGGAGCTCAGATCTGGTGCCTTCCACTTCAAATGAGCTCAAATGCTTTCAAAGGCATTAATAGCAATGAGTCTAGTAGAGGATTAAGCCAAGAAACACAAGATTTGACCAAATAATGAAAGCTTAATCTCTGTCTTACCAAAGTCACCTGCAGATTTGATGAAGAGCTTGGATCTCTCTGTAGACTTGATGAAATTGATTTCTGTCTTCACCAGCTTGTAGAGCATGCTTGAAAACCCCCGGGGCTAAGAGGAAGTAGCTCAATTTGATCTGATGAGCTCAAGATCTGCAGAATACTCAGAAAAATCAGCGCTGAAGAAAACGGCGATTTCTCCTAAACGCTTTCGCGTTTTGCTGCTGCGCTGTTTGATGTGCTTGTAGCTAGATGTGTTAGCTAGCTTGTGTTAAGAGGGCATAGCCTAATGTTGACTGTGCATGGAGAATAGAGTCCTCCACTGGCTGGGGGTGAAGGGGAAGAGTGAAAAACTCACTAAAAACTGATTTTTTTACTAATTACTTACTAATCCTGATTAATTCACTAATGGGCTCATAAATCTGGTTGATTCTAGGCATGGCTCTGATACCATGTTGAAATTTGAGCTAAATGATGAGCTATGGTGGATCAAACACTAGAATCAACATAATTAACAAAGTGATTAGCAAGAGATTAAGACGTAATTAGTGAAAAATTAGCACATAGATTAATGTAGGCATGGATACTCAAAAACCAGCAAATTCTCATTAGGGCTATGCCTCAATTTATAGTGTTTACATCAAGCATCAAATAAACGAGGGGGAGTGTTGAGATATCGAGCTCTAGTGAGGCGGTGGACACTGATGACCCGCCTGGGGGATAGGCCCCGCACTTACACCACTGGCATGGTTGGTGAGATATTGGGTGATATGCGGCCAGTGGGATGACAGGCTGTGTGACAGCCACTCTAGAGACTGGCATAGTTATAGCGCCAGCTCATTTAGTCGGGTTCACACTATAGAGAACCCGTGTATGTATTGGTTGAGTACCTTTCATATTGTGTGTACTCTTATTCTTGTATATGGTGTGTTGAGTGTTGAGTAGAGAAAGAGAAGATTTTCAGCCTCTCACCTTGTGTGTTCTCTATTAGGGTTTGTGAGTGTGTGTGTGTGCTTGCAAGAGCTCAAGCTCTCTTCCCCCCTGCATCTTTTCATGTGTGTGTGTGTGTAGAGAGAGAGAGAGAGTGTGTGTGTGGTATATTTGATACTAGGGATATATTGCTTAGGATGGATGTGGCAAGGAAATCATTTTCATTTGTTTATGGTGATGAGCAAGATATTGAAGGTAGATGTTTTAAACGATTGCTATAATTTAGGTATTATTATTTTTCAAGATTTATTTAATATTAATGGCTAAATTATAGACCCTCCATTTTGGGAAGGCCAATCAATCCAAACTTTCTTTTTATGTAGCTTTTGTGTTTTGTTTGATTAATTTATATTTTTAGTGAAACATTCATTTGCAGGGAATATCTTCATTTTTTAGAACCCTGATTATTGTTGGCTTTGCATGGTCGAGACAGTTATGATGAGAGCTTTGGGCTCCTAGGAATTTACAATCTACTATTGTGGAAGGTTGCAGATCAGCTTCATGTACGTGTAATGTTTGTGAATTGTGAAAAGCCTGATAAGTTAGATTTTCGGGGCATAGGCACTGGACAATACATAATTTTTTGATTTGTTGTTTACAAGCTTGTTCAAATGCCGTTCGCCTGAAATATTGATCCACCAAATGAGTTTTGTAAGCTTTTATCCTTATCCAACTTTTTTCTACGAGAGTTATATTTTCAATGCTAATATTTTTTATGACATAAATTTAGCTAGATGGATGTGCGGGATATAGGCTACCAAGGAGACATAATCCAGTTGTCCGAAAATTGTTTTGAGGTTGTGTTCAGCTGTGTTAAGATACTCATCATTTTATGGGTTTGTAATGCTAGAAGCTTTTATATGGATATAGAGGGTAATCACGATGTTTTTATATATTAGCTTGGCAAGTTAAGGGCGATGTATACATATATGTATGAGTGTGACCAATATCTATGGATATTATGGGTGCCTGCGCATACATAGACACATATTTACATGTGTGTACGTGACATGCACACATGCATTCATAGGTGCGCACACACTTACACATATCTTCCAGTTGTGGCATGTATAGTTTCAATGGATTTCATGTACACGTACTCATACATACATGTACATACATATGTATATCTTTATGCGTGTGTGTAACTCGATGTACCTAGCTTCTAAAAAAGGAAAGGAAGGGTGATTTTACACATATTTCTTTTGTATGTACCTAAATGCAAATGCATCTTGCCCGTCGAAGACGGGTCGCGACAGTAGTAAGGGTAAAAAGTCCTAAGAAGGGTCTTCAAAACTGAGGACGCATCAAAAATTTCAAAAGTTCCCATTCGTTTTATGGAAAATAGGCATGCGAAACTTGTATTGGAGGACGTAACCTTGGAAACAGCGTGACGTGTGTGCGAGAAAAAAAATATATAGTAGAAAAAAACCACCTTCTGAAAGAAAAAAGTCATGGGAGTGTTTTACTAACTTACGTAATTCGGAATACAAAGGGAGTTGTTTTCGTACACTGTACGGTTGAAGAGCTAGTGATCAACGTTGACACGAGACAGAATTCATGCTCGGCTCTGATTTCTTAGTTTTCAAAGGTTAAGCTCTGAAGAAGCATACATGACGTCTTTGCTGCTAGCTGCGTGTTGCGTGCCATGGTTGTTCGCGCGCATTTGAGCCTGGCATGGCTCTTGCGAGCTACCCTTTGCATAATCATAGGCATGCACATTAAAAATACTTAAGATATTTTAAAAAACAAACACACACACGGCCCGCGCACACATAAACTCTCTCTCTCTCTCTCTCTCTCACACACACACACATGGCCTGCATACATTTAAAAAACACACACACGGGCCGTGCACACATATACACTCTCTATTAATATTAAAAAACAAAAACACACAAACACACACACACACACACACATACACAAACATATCAAAACACACACACCCACCCACGCTTTCACACACACACTCACAGCTTACATACATTTAAAAATACACACACATACATACACACACACACGGTTTGTATACATTTAAAAAACAAACATACACACATACGGTTGGCATACATTTAAAAAACAAACACACACACATGGCTTGCATACATTTAAAAAATAAACACACACACATATGGCCCGCGCACACATATACCCTCTCTTTAATATTAGAAAAACAAAAACATACACACCCACACACACACAGCCTGCATAAGTTTAAAAACAAACACACACATACACACGGCCTGCGTACACATATACACTCTCTTTAATATTAAAAAACAAAAACACTCAAACACACACACACACATGGCTTGCATACATTTAAAAAAATATTTAAAAACAAACACACACATGGGGCCTCTGCACACATATACACTATCTTTAATATTAAAAAACAAACAAACAAACACACACACACACACACACACACATACACACACATACACACACACACACATACACACACATGGCCTACATACATTTAAAAAATATTTAAAAAAAAACACACACATACACACACACACACACACGACGACACACACATGTCCCCGCGCACATAAAAAATAAAAAATCTCTCAAGATTGAAGCGACGATGGAAAAGGAGGCTGACTAGGAGACATCGATGAGACTGGGAGAGGATGATGATCGGAAGATGATGAAGGCAACCCCATAGAGAAATAGCCGGAGACACCTACACATACACAAAGAGTGTCAAGGGGGGGGGAGAGAGAGAGAGAGAGAGAGAGAGAGAGAGAGAGAGAGAGAGAGAGAGAGAGAGAGAGCCTCAAACACAGGTATCAGAGAGAGCAAACCCAATGGAGCAAACGACGATGACCGAGAGACGACGATGACCGAAAGATGACAAAGGCGACTCTAGAGAGAAACAAGCGGGGAGACACTTGCACATACACAAAGAGTGTCAGAGGGAGGGGGGGAGAGAGAGAGAGAGAGAGAGAGAGAGAGAGAGAGAGAGAGAGAGAGAGAGAGAGAGAGAGAGAGAGAGAGAGAGAGAGAGAAGGGGGGGAGGAAAGAGACAACGAACCTCAAATACAGGTGTTAGAGAATGTAGGTATCAGAAAGCAAACCTAGTAGAGCAAATGTAGGGAGTAAACGCAGTGGAGAGGAAGAAAATAGGAACACGAAGAGGAAGCAAACAAGGTGGCCTACATGGTTAAATGTTAGCGGTGGGTGCACAACGTTATACGACAGTTGCATGGTAAATGTCAACGATGGAAAAACGGCACAATGCCAAGTGGGATGGTAAATTACGGCGGGCGCATAGCGTCGCTAAAAAAACCACCACGTGGAGGGGGCGTTAGTAGCCGGGTTAGATAATACTGCGTAGATGAGCATTAAAACCATCATAATTGGTTGATGAAGGGGCCCTATATGGTAAGACATGATTTCATTAGGTTTGGGTAAGTAGCCTTAAGTTTCTTTATCAGATTTTTTTTTTTGTAGTTTTTGTCAACACACATGTTTCGTCTCTAATAATTCATGCAAGAAGTAGAAGCCAGAAGGTTGTGTTGATTGAGATTGGCCCTTGGTTTTGAAGGGAAACCCCAATATTTCATTTGCAAGGTAAAAATTGGACTAAATTTTATTACACATAGACCAACCATGTAGACATATTTATGCATCAAACATACTAGGGACAAATCCCTAACCCTGGTTTGTATGATGCAGGTTAGATGTTGGGAAGGGAAGAAAAGGACTCCCAAGTTTGGTCCAAAAACTCTGAGGTGGTACCGTAAAGAAAATCAAGTTGATCATACATTTGTTGCTTTCATAGAAAACTTGGTTGGAACTTCCCACTATTAAAGTCTGGTCCAAGGAAGGGGGAATGTTGAAAAAATAGTCCCCCCGTGGTTGTACTACAGAAGCTATGATGGAGGCTTGCTTACTTTTGGGGTATTAGATTTCTTGGGAAGGTATTTCTTGGGAAGAGTCTTGCTTTTTGTTAGAAGATGAAAGATGGGAATTCTCGTGTGAAATTTTGAATGAGGTTGAGAAGGAGTAGTAAATTGTAACCCTGACTACGTTAGTTGTATGACAACTTTTGAACAGATAATATAAGTAATTATTATTGATCAAAAAAATGGACTACTTTTTTTAAATAATTTCATTTCTTTTGAAGGGGATAAAATTTATGATGTCATTATCTTAAAGGTAAAAGCCCTAAGAAGGGTATTCAAAAATGAGGACGCGTAAAAATTTCAAAAGTTCGCATTCGTTTTATGGAAAATAGGCATGCGAAACTTGTGTTGGAGGACGTAACCTTGGAAACAGCGTCACGTGTGTGCGAAAAAAAAGAAATGGTAGAAAAAAAACACCTTCTCAAAAAAAAGTCATGGGAGTGTTTTACTAACCTACGTAATCTGGAATACAAAGGGAGTTTTTTTCGTACACTGTACGGTTGAAGTGCTAGTGATCAACGTAGACAGAATTCATGCTCGGCTCTGATTTCTTAGTTTTCAAAGGTTGAGCTGAAGAAGCATAAATGACGAGTCTGCTGCTAGCAGCAAGCTAGCTCCGTGTTGCGCGCCATGGCAGAACGCAAGCATTTGAGCCTGAGCCTGACATGGCTCTTGCGAGCTACCCTTTGCATAATTATAGGCGTTCTATTTCTATTGCACCCTGGCACAGCTTTGGACGAGCAGGCCGTGACTGATTATGTGTATGGCCTCTGCAACACGGCCACTGTCACCGGAAACAGCACCTTCGCTCACAACCTCAACGCAGATCTCACCCAACACGACCCCAAAGCCTTGTACTCAAATGCCACAGTAACCTCTGGTTCTTCCAAGGATTCCTATGTGTATGGCATGTACCAGTGCCGGGGGGACGTCTCCCTGTCTGACTGCTCTTCCTGTGTTTCGACGAATGCTGTAGTGACCGATCCTGTATGCGGCTCTGCAATAGGCATGCGAGTGCAATATAAGAACTGCTACCTGCGCTACGAGAACTACAACTTCCTCGACGCTGAGGAAGACAGAATTGCTCCGCCACGCAGGACTTCAACTCGACCAACTCGCGACTAAGCTCCCCCCCATTTGTCCCTTGTGCACGTACACCAAGACATGGCACGTTTGACTTGCGGACCTTCGTTGACGGGTAAGTCATAAGTGGGGTAAAAGGTATGGGTCATGGGCATGTGCATGTCATGGCCTCCGACGTATGACATCCAACTACTAGATAACTACGATGCAACACGTGTCGAGTGGTTCGGAGGATGAGGCCCGTCTGCAATGCATCGGTGAAGGTAGCAGAGAGCGGAGGGGCAACGGGTATTGTAATGTATTGCCATTATGTATGTGCATTAATGTTCTCTTTATTCTATATCCATGATGCTATAAATATGTGTTGGAGTTATGTAAATATAAAGATTATAATAATCTAATACATCACAATGATCTTATCCCGAATACATTTTTTAATTTTAATTAGACTAATTTTGTGGGAGTACTTACCTTTGTCATATTAATTTAAAAATTCACCCAAATAGTTACCAATTGCATGTAGTGAGAAAGCCGTTGCAAAGATGAGGAGCAAGCCAATGGCCTGGAAAGGTGACGTATAATGTTGCAATACAAGAGAAGGTGGCTCTTGTCGTAGGGTAGCTGTAGTATGGGAGAGGTTGGTGCTACGCCAATAAGGCATAGGCCATATGGACGCAGGCTATGCAATTAGGGCAGGAAGATTTGTTGCAAAGGACTGTGTAGAGACAATGTAGTAAACAAATAAAGGGGAGTTCATGGTGGCAAACTCGTTGGCAGGGTGTTCTAACAAATTTTAAAATTTAACTCTAATTCTTTTTTAATATTATAAGAATAGAGATTGCGAATGTTTAAAAGTTCCTGATATGATCTTTGTTACAAGAGGTTGAAGACCAAAGAATTCTTGACTCCATCGCTTGGAACAATAAACTTGATATGTAGAGAATATTGAAGCTTACATGCGGAACATGGGGTCATGTAATACTATTGAGAAGAGATGATTGAAATAAATTTGTACAAGGATTTTATTTGAGATGAGAATATTTTTGATGAGCTAAATTTTGTACATAAGATTAGTATTAACCTTGCTAGATTTAAGATTTTAATCACCTCCTAACAAGGCTTTAAAATCAACTTGAAAGTCATATATAAGTAATAGCACTTGTTATGTATTACCATCAATGTAATAGTATTAGATTCATAGTAACATGTGTATTATGTTAATATTGTTGTTATGTTAATAGTACTCGGTTATTATAACATGTTACTTCATATAGTAACATGTGTATTATGTTAATATTGTTGTTATGTTAATAGTACTCGGTTATTATAACATGTTACTTCATATTATGTGTTAGTATTACATGTTATGTGCTAATATTATGTAGGCATGTACATTGTAGCCCTAAACATCGTACTGATTCACATCGTATTTTTTATTTTAAAAGGCTAGTTGCACAATCAACAAATTCTCATAACTCAAAATGCTTGGATACAAGAAGAATTTGAATCTTCCCCATGAAGAATGTGAGAATTTAAATCTTCCCCATGAATACAAGAAGAAAGGGTGAACAGGATGAGAGAGGAAAAAGCTGCTCTCAGGAAAGAGTGAACAAGACAAGAGAGAGGAAAAAGAAGCACATTGGAGGGTCCAAGAGCATGTAGAAATCCTGAATGAGACCAAAAAGTAGAAAAAATGGTAAATACATATTAAAAATGTATTTTTTAATGAAATTTTGCTTTTCAACAGGAGACCCAAAATTTTAAATTTTGGGCCCCACTAGGCTACAAAATTGCAAGTGGGGGGATTGGACACTTTTTTTAGACAATCCCTACTCCAAAAAGTGCGGTAACACATGATAACTTTATTAGTGATCCCTAAGTGTATCCCTAAGGAGAGGGGACAACCACTGTCATGTTGGTGAGCAAATGACTTTTCTTAAAAAGTGGCCCTTGTGTCAAAATTGAGCTTTGGATATCCAATGGTTGTGTGATCCTTTTCCTTTGTATTTTCTTATATTATCTTATCTCCTAAAAATGAATGGAACCCAAAAATCAGGCCACATGGTTATGCTCATGAGGATCTTTGTCCAATGCATGCTATTAGTCTCCTTTCATTTCAGAACATTAGTGAGAATCATGATACTCACTTAAGCACATCAACTTATGCTATAAGTTACAAAACATGTTTGTTCATGCAAAAGGTGCTCTTAAGCATTCTTACATATATGTTCCTTTTATGTTGCAGGAGGGTTGTAGTCCTCATACACAAATTCAAAAAAATGATGGACAAAGCTCACTCTACCTCTTTCAAAACACAATAACTTCTTGAGAAATAAACTTGCATGAACATGAAAGAAGAGAAGATGCACAACACACACATTGGGTACAATCTCCCCGCACTTGCTTGATGGCTCACTCTTTCAAGCAAGTGTATTTTGATATATTACTTTGTGAGCCAAAAATGAAATTTATAAACTTTAGGAAAGTGTCATCTATGAAGTAGTGTGAACCATCTTTGGGCCTTGACTTTAGCAAAGTGTTATGCATGAATTAATATGGACCATCTACTAAGAGTAAACAAACCATTTGAATAAATATGTCCCGAAATGTGCATAATAAATATGTGTGCTGTCATTTTACGTACAAGATAATGACAACTACCAAGCCACTATATAAAATGTCACATAAATATAATGTCGCCAAAATGATAATATCTCCATGAACATAGTGATGCCAAAATGTGCATACAATATGCATGCCAAAAATGTGCACGCATCATCATGCTGCCCGCACTAGCCTTGCCAATGATCTACTATCAAAAACACATGTATCTTTTGATTTAATTTATCATCTTCTCTATCACACTAGCCCTGCCAATGATCTACTATAAAAAAACACATGAGCCCACATACTATAGCTACATTGCCTTTTTTAATGCCATGGTTTGAGACCTGAACAACGTGGTATGCATGACACCACTCCAGTGCTCCCACTACAAAGGCCTATTTGAGCGAAAGCAATGTTTTTTAGCCTGCAACATTTTCAGAAGGGAAATGTTGGGGCTATTAATGCTACTGAGCAGAGCTTTTTCACTGCTCACCAGCATTCCTAGAAGCAAGAAAACACTGCTACACTGTAAAAATAAAACGTTGCTCAGCAGCATGGAACCTATAAAAAGTAATCCCACTTCTTTTACCGCTGCACCATTTTTATCTTTTGAATGTCCTAAACTTGATACCTTGAGTTTTTTGTAGGTTTATGTCTAATCTATCACTTCTACCTCTCTTAACCTATCCTCCTCAAGCTCAAGCAAGGTGTGTTTTCTCTTTTCCTTCATCTCCTATGTAAACAAGCTTTCCATGAAAGCTTCCTTTTGAGTTTTTCCCTTCTCTTTCCTCTCTTTTTAGTTTTTCTTTTCTTCTTTTTCCCTTCTCATTAAAGCTTTTTAACCCTAATCCTAGATTCTACATAGAAATCCTAATAAAGATCTTTGATAGAGAACCCTCCATCAAATCTCTTTATTAGGGTTTCTATGTAGAATCTAGGGTTAGGGTTAAGCTTTAATAAGAAGGAAAAAAAAGACTTACTCAGTTTTCTATGCTATACAAAAGTTTTCATTAATATTTCGATTAAGATTAGGGTTTTGTATATGCTTTCTATTAGGACTAGAATTAGGGTCACTAATACTTTTTTATTAAAATTTGGTTTGATTTTGTTGGCTATCAACACATACAAGCCTCATAAGGTAAGAGATCTCAAGTTCTTTTATGTTTCCTCTTTTATGCTTTTACATGTTATAGAGTTTGTAAGTTTTAGGGCTTTTAAGATTAGGGTTTGTTATTTTTTCCATGCTCTATGGATTGCCTTTTGAGAGCTATGCTTCTCTCAAGAGGTGGCCATATGCCTTAGCCTCATACATAAGGCTTATGCATCACGCTAGTGCATAAGCCTCATGCATGAGACTCATACGTTAACCATATGCATAAGGCCCTATGCATAAGCCTCATGCATGAGGCTTATACATAAGGTTTATGCAGCATGAGGGTTATGAATAAGCCACATGCATGAGACTTGTGCACACAAAGCCTCATGCATCATAAAGCTTATGCATGACTCTATGCATTAGCCATAAGCCTTTATATATTAGCCGATGAGCCTCTATGCATAGCCTTTAGAGACCTATGCAAAGGTGGCTATATATGAGGCTAATGCCCAAATCTTATGAATGCATAAAGCTCTATGAATAAGCTTCATACATGAGACTTATGCATTAGCCATATACATAAGCCTCATGCATGAAGCTAGTGCATAAGCTTCATGCATGAGGCCTATACATTAGCCATATGCATAAGCCTCATGTATGCAGGGTGCTACCGGCATGTACTAGGAGCTTCTAATGCATGCGAGGTGCTAACTAGGCATGTTGGTATGTCTAGGTAGCTTCCAATGCATGTCGGGTGCTACTGGCATGCACTAGGAGCTTCCAATGCATGTCGGGTGCTACCTAGGCATGCTAGTTGCTTCCAAAGCATGCCGATAGCTACCGACATGCATCAGAAGCTCCTAAGCTATGTCGGTAGCTACCGGCATGCATCGATAGGTCCTAATGTATGTTGGGTGCTACCTAGGTATCTTGATAGCTTCTAATGCATGTCGGTAGCTTCCAATGCATGTCAGGTGCTACCTAGGCATGTGCAAAGCTCCCACGCATGCTGGGTGCTAATGACATGCACTGGGAGCTCTAGGTATGGGTAGCTTCCAAGGCATGCCGGGTGCTACCTAGGCATGCTGGTAGCTTCCCGGGTGCCACCTAGGCATGCCGGTAGCTCCCAATGCATGTCGGCTACTGCTAGTATGCACTAAGAGCTTCCAATACATGTCGGGTGCTGCCTAGGCATGCTAGTATCTCCCAATGTTTGTCAGGTACTACTAGCATGCACTAGGAGCTTCCAACGCATATGTCGGGTGCTGCGTAGGTATGTCGGTTGTTGCTATCGACATGCACCCGTAGCTCCTAATGCATGTCGGCGGGTGTGCTACCGGATTCACTATCGGATTCACTAGGAGCTTCCAATGCATGCTGAGTGCTACCTAGCATGCCGATATCTTCCAATGCATGTTGGTAGCTTCTAATGCATGTTGAGTCCTACCTAGGCATGCCAGAAGCTCCCAATGCATGTCCGGTGCTACTAGCATGCACTAGGAACTTCCAATGCATATACAAAGTGCTACCTAGGCATGCTAGTAGCTCCCAATGTGCTACTGACATGCACTAGGAGCTTCCAATGCATGTCGAGTGCTACCTAGGCATGCCAATAGTTACCGACATGCACTTGTAGTTCCTAGGCATACCGATACTTTCAAGACATGCCAAATGTTACCTAAGCATGCCGAGAGCTCCCAATACATGCTGGCTGCTACCTAGGCATGCACTAGGAGCTTCCAATACATGTTGGATTCTACCTAGTTATGCCGGTAGCTTCCAATGCATGCCACTACTACTTAGCCATGCCGATAGCTCCCAATGCATGCCGTTAACTTCCAATGCATGCTAGTGCTACCTAACCATGCCGATGCTGGTAGCTTCCCCAATGCATGTCAGTTTTACCTAAGCATGCACCAATAGCTTTCCCAATGCATGCTAGGTGCTACTGGCATGCACTAGGAGCTTCCAAAGCATGTTAGGTGCTACTTAGGCATGTTGGTAGCATGTTGAAAGCTATCGACATGCACTGGTAGTTCCTAGGCATGTTGATAGCTTCCATGGCCTTTCGGGTGCTACCCAGGCATGCCGATAGCTCCCAATGCATGCCGGGTGTGCTATCGGCATGCACTAGGAGCTTCCAATGCATGTTAGGTGCTACCTAGGTATGTCGGTAGCTTCCAATGCATGCCACTAGCTTCTAATGCATGCCAGGTGCTACCTAGCCATGCCGGTAGCTTCCAATGCATGCCAAGTGCTTTCGGCATGCACTAGGAGTTTCCAATGCATGTTGGGTGCTACCTAGGCATGCCAGTAGCTATCGACATGCACCGGTAGCTCCTAATGTATGCTAGGTGCTACTAGCATGCACTAGGAGCTTCTAATGCAATGCTGGGTGCTATTGGCATGCACTAGGAGGTTCCAACGCATACCAGATGCTACCTAAGCATGCCAGTAGATACCGACATGCACCGGTAGGTCCTAATGCATGCGAGATGCTACTGGCATGTACTGGGAGCTTCCAATTAATGCTTGGTACTACCTAGGCATGCCCATAGCTTCTGACATGCACCGATAGCTCCTAATGCATGCTAGATGCTACCAGCATGCACTAGGAGCTTTGAATGCATGATGGGTGCTACCTACGCATGCCTGGTGCTTCTAATTTATGCCGGTGCTACCAAGCAATGCCCATTAAGTATGCACAAGAGTTTTAAGTATTTATGTTTATGCTTGGATAGATGGCAAATAACTTACGCCGCGATGCTACACGTGAAGGAGGAGTAGATATCCCAATAATCTTTGTAAGTATATAGTATTGAACTGTATGTTATCTAGGTTACCTTAAATAACAACAAAAAGTCAATGTTGATTTGTTTGTGTGTAAAGCTTGAAGCAGTGGACTGCCTCCCCATGCAAGATGAGTATGATTTTGCATTGGAAGCTCTCTTTTGAAAGGCAACACGAAGGATGGATTGTTACCTCTGGAGGATTTTCTTGGCAAGTATGGTAAGTAGTACATTCCTAAAACCATAATTTCTTTATTTACTGATTATTTTTTTACTTGTCTTAGTTTTATTGTGTTTTATGATCATGTTACTAGAAACTGTGTTACTACAAACGACGTGCAAATGTGCAAGCAAGAAGTAATGGAAATGTGAGAAGAGTGTGGAGCTACAAGGGACAATAATAATTCAGCTGCATGAGATTTGGGCCCCTCAATGCAGCCCCTAACGCCATATAATTTCATTATGCTTTATTTTGTATATGAACTTTTTGGACTCATACACTTACATAATTTTGCCAAGTATTGTAATAGAATTATGACATTTTCCAAGTATGAATTTTAATTATATTTTTTATATGTAAAGGTTTACATTTTATGTGTCAAATGATGCTGAGTATGACTTGAACTTGATGTATTGAAGATGTTTTACTATATCTATATTTAAAAAAAAAGCAAGGGTACATTGGGGAGTTCTATAATGACTCCCTAGTCTGCCCCAACCTTTTTAAACAAGTTACTGGATCGTTTGCTGAGCAGCAAAATTTTGCTATACTACTGAGAATTGAAAATAGCAGCACAATTTTGCTGTTGTGCAACAAAATTGTGCTGCACAGTAGTGAAGTTTCACTGCTGAGTAGCGATCCCATTGCAGTAAAAATAGCAATGTTTTTAGCATCAAAAAAGGCTAGACATCATTGTGCCCTCATAGGTATAAAAGCGCTATTATTTTTGCTTCTACACCCTCATTTCTGTTGTAGTGCACCATGTTGCTGAGTATCAACACAACTCCTAATATCGAGCACTTCACTCTTGGGGGGTAGACATCATCTATCCCAAGAAAGCCAAGATGATAGTTTTTTGTTAATTTTACAATTCCTCCGCGAGAAATTCCTTATATGTCTTACAATCCTTTTCTAGTGTTATTTGTCAAAATATAATACAAACACCATATTCCCATTTGAAAAATGGGCTCACTGGTCAACCTATCCAAAATTTTGTCAAAACCCCCTTATGTGACATATCGTTGAAAATATATTTAAAGTAGAATCTAAATCTATAATCTCCTACAAATTTGGAGTTAATATGCTCAAGATATGGCCAAAGTGTGATATTTTTACCAAATTATCTGATATTGACTTTACAGGACATAAGAACATGATGTAAGCATTTAGAACAGTATTGCAAAGAGATTGCAGATTGCTACCCTATCATGAAAGGGGACTCTAACACCCTCCCACTTCTTCCAATTTTGGCTAAACCTCTCTAAAGCCTAGTTAGTCAGTTGTTTATTTGTAACCTACACACCAAAGGGGACTCCTAGATGTCTAACAATTTGACCCCTCTTAATGACCTCACATCCCCATCTATCCAAGTCAAAATCATTATCCTAAGATAAGTTTATGATCTTGGACTTATGTATGTTACATTTGGATCCAAAGTCTTCTACAAATTCTTGAATAATAGATAAGGCTTGCCTCAGATTATCTACTTTCAGCAAGTAGTGAGTCATCAACAAAATGTTGAATCACTAGTTGTTTGCCATTCCTCAACTTCAGTCCAATCACCCTACCTTTTGCATATGCATCTTCCAAAGCCACTATCAGGGGGTGGGAGGCAATAGAAAATAATAGGGGGGGGGGCAAGAGGGCATCCTTGCCTCACAAATCTTCTAATCTCAAATTTTCCCACCACTAATGCATTGAGCAACAGTTTAGAGTGACCACCCATGGTGAGAGTATAAATGCAAGTAGCATCATAATTCCAAAGCCCAGCCTCTCACTTATCCTAGCCCCCACAAATGACAAGTGAACCCTGTCACATAATCGTCTTTAAATCAAGTTGTAGTAGGATGCATTTTTTATGGGTTTTCAGGGCCACATCCCTCCCTAGCATGGCTGCATAAATGTTATCATAGATGGACCTGCCTTTTATAAAGCCATATTGTTTCTTAGATGTAATATCTTATAGTACATGGGGGTAATCCTCAAGCAATAACTTTGGCTCCAACAAAGTAATGGGTCTCCATTATCCTAGCCACAAATGACCAATGAACCCTATCACATAACCTTCTCTAAATCAAGTTGCAGCAGTATGCAATTTTGATGGGTTTTTAGGGCCACATCCCTCCCTATCATGGCTGCATAAATGTTATCATAGATGGATCTGCCTTTTATAAATCCATATTGTTTCTTAGATATAATATCTTATAGTACAAGGGTAATCCTCAAGCTAATAACTTTGGATAGGTTTTTAATATTATAGTAGTCAACAAAGTAATGGGTCTCCTATTGCATATTGCTTTCACCAACCCCTCTTTCACGTCTTTGTCTAGATTATCAGTATTAAAGGCTTCTCTGCATATTTTCCATACCAGGTCCTTTAAGGATGGCCAAAAGGCAATAAATAATTCAACAAATAATCCATCCCACACCGAGGGGATTTCTCTTTCCCCAACTTTTGTAGAGCCAGAGCCAACCAACATTCTTCTACATCCACCTCTCTCTCTAGCCACCTGGCCTTATCTGTATCCACTCTATGATTAATCAATACTAATAGCTTATTCTCAGCTTGGAACCTTATGCTTGAGCAAACTTTTTTCAAGCTTAGAGTAGAGCCTAGGAATTCTATCCACTTCTTAGCAATCTAATCTATTCCCTCCAATCCTTGCCCACTTTCATCTCTTTAATCATCCCCACTACTTTCATGTTGCTTTTTTCTTATTCCAACCTCGAGATGTTTATCAAGTTCTTTTTTTTGCCATAGGTTTTCCATTTTAGCCTACTTTCCTTTTCCCTATCAAGTTTCTCATCTTCACATTTCAAGCCGGTTTGGCACCTGAGATACAGATTAGTTTCTTCTTCTATGAGTTTCCCTACTTGTCAAAGAGGGGAATAATTATAAGATCAAAAGGGGAGGTTCTTATACCTGCACACCTCAAAAGGGGAGGTTCTTATACCTGCACACCTCAAAAGTTGGAGGGAGGAATCTTACAGGGGACAGGGATCTCACAGCTATATCAGAGCGAATTGGTTGAAGTTGATAAACCAAGAAGCAAGAAATGTCAAAAATTCATGCGTTACTAGTGAAAGATTGTAATTGTGTGTTAAAACCCACACAAATTGATATTCAGAGTGGAAGTTCATAAATTGGAAATTGGGTTTTTAGATGGAAATACCACATTTGTGTGGAATCCCCGACTTGCTTGAGGCTTAGATATGATGACATTTACTTTATAAGACCAAGGACCATGACCACCTGTATATACCGTGGGTATAACTGCATCTCTATACTGACAATATATACGAGTGAATCTAAGACCCTGAAGTTATGAGCAAAAATGCTATCCTTAAATGATGATTTCAAATGCTCGTTGATATGATTTTAGAATTCTGGTTGGAAATAGATGAATTGATTGGGATTCTGATTGAAGGATGATAATTTTTGAATTCTGGTTGAAAGTATATGAGTTGAATAAGTCATGATAATGATGAATGGAGAGGAATTCCAGTAATGATAGACAATCAAGACTTTTAGCAGATCACTATGAGATTAGTGGATCGTGCTGATAGACTTTTTGTAGCTTGACCTTTGGGCTAGTGGACCCAATTGCGGAATAACAAATTAAGAACCTGTATAACTGAAATTCCCATGTGGGGAATGTTCAGATGAAATTGGTCTGATGGACCATTATTATGATAAGGATATGAATGAACTATTTTCTGATAAATGAGTTCTATATGTTCTTCTTATAGAAGGGATATTTATCCCAGGATTTTGAGACGGTTCACCAAACTTTAAGGAACCCCAGAATTAGTTGGATCTAAAGTTTCATTCCTTGTTTGGATTCAAATTATAAATAAAGTGGTCTTTTCACCATAAAAAAAGAGTTGACACATGAACAACTAAAACCAAATGGATGCATGCTAAAATGTGCACGCGATTGTGTTACTTTCTTGAGGACACGGTTTTCTCCTAATGATGTACATAGGGTCCTCTAGGAGATCAAGATAGGTGATGTCTCAAGAGAAAATAAGTGGGATTATAAGTGCATAGAGAAGTTGTGCTCTATGAATTCAGCAAATGGATATTCATACTCATACATGTGCTATAAGATGTCGAATACTATCATGCTTTTGTGATCAATGTATGGATGGGCGTTAGAGAAGATGAAAGAATAAGCTAGCTGTATAGAGCTGGGAGTACCACACTATTGAACCCTTGGCTGGTGATGTTGAATAGAATGAAAGTAGCTCAAGTGATGAAGATGATACCGATTTCCCATTGTATGTAGGTCACCTAGATGCCTTGATTGATGTCTTCTGTGTGGGAGACAACTTTGCTCTAAATGTGTAGGACATCTAGAATGGTATAGAGTTTTACATCATTAATTGCATTGCAACAAAGTTAAAACTTGGCAGAGTATGATCGGACAATTGGGGTATTGTTTTAGCTGCACGTTCATTGATAGTTATAGGACACTACTACAAAAAAGTCCACGATGATGTTCTCATGTCCTCACACGTGGTTTGGGTGGTCAAGTTCTATATGGAGCCTATACTTGGTCATACAAACCTTTATAGGTGGGATCAAGAGACCAAAGAAAATATTCATAACAAATTTCCTTTTAACCTATAGTTTGATCCTCCTTTGTCACATGACTTTAACCTATAGTTCTCCTCTTGAAACTTAGATTGTTGGACTTCTTTTGTTAGTGTGCAATTTTTGTATTTTTTTTTTGTGTGTGTGTGCCTTTACTCATGTTTTATCTACTTTGTACCTTGGCCTAATATTTCTTTGAGCATTGTGGCCCCTACTTGTACTTTCAACCTTGCCTTTCTTGGCTTGTCCTTTGCTGGGAGTCTCTATAAGCAATCCACTCCTCATAACTCATTTCATAACCTACTTCTAGGTTGTCTTTCACAGTCTTCACCGCCCTTGATTGTTTCTGATCTGACTCCATACCCCAAGGATTGTCCTTAATTATTTCTGATCTGATTGCATACCCTTAATTGTTTCTGCTCTGATTGCATACCCCAAGTATCTGCCTTTTCCCACTCTCTAGGTTCCATTGAGTTCACCCACTTGTACAACCACTACTGCCTTAAATGTAACATTAAGAACTTGTTGAAGCATTCCTCATCCAAATCAATCATACCCGGCATGACAATGAAAGTTCCCTTTGGATTCCTAAAGACCTTGTCGAAAGAGTCATCAACTATTAAGGTATTTTACTCGTTGAGCTCTCACTGATACCTCCAAAACTACTGCAGGTTCTTTAAGAATATTGGCTTGCCCCTAGGAAAGGGGAGGTTGCAAACTCTGCAGCTCTTTTGCCCCATATATCCTCGCAAATATTTGGAGGCATCTGGTAAGCAAAGTTGCAGCCTCTTCTTCACATTGTACATCCTTGAATAGCTCTAGATGAACACATTGGTAAGCATGCTAGCATGCATCAAGAACTGCTCTACATATTTTCTCACATAGTACGACTAATCCTTGTCTCTGACGACCTGAGTGACATCATGAAGAATGAATTTTGGTACATATCGATTGCTATCATTAACATCAAATGCATACATCAAGATATTTTTCATGTCTATAATTAAAGTCTTGTCTCCCTTGGTCATGCCTTCCCTAAACCTCATCGGCGTCTCATGCTTTGGTGGTTGTCCATAAATCACTTCAACCTCAGCCTCTTTCACTTATGGAACCTTTTCCCCTATACAAATATAAAGTATTTCCAATCATTAAGGGAAAAAGCAACATAATTTTTTATGGTGCAAGTGAATGGCTGCATAAAGACACGATGAGACCATATTGAAATGACAAGGAAGAGTCCCATTGAATAGGGCCATGCAAGACATGTTGAGCAAGAAACAAAATATTTCATTACTGTATGGTCTAAAAAGAGGCATATGCAAAGACTGGCAGCTTGATACAAACAAGATAACCATGAAAGTCAGGGTAGGGAAAGACTGCAGCCTTAGAGCTTTTTACATGCCTGTGACTTGGGCAGACGAGAATGAGATTCCATAGGATGAGTGGGTGTAGTACTTTTTCTTGGTGGTGGAGTAGAAACTCATGTGGTTGAGCAGCAGCACCACATTTGTTAGAGTTGCGTGCAATAACATCTTCTTATCCTTTCACATCAGTAAATTCAGCCTTCTTCGTTTGGTACTGCAACATACCCATCTTCACTAATAAAGAAATGTCCATGTAATAGATGAACTTATGAGTTTTTATGGTATAAAAATCAATGATTTTATTAAATGAGCCATTTCTACTTAGAATCTTTCAAATTTTGAGCCCAAATTTAAAATCTGCGCATGATTTTACCCTAATATAGGATTTTACAGCATCCAAAACGGAAACCGAATCAAGCTTATACGCAAATTTTGGTTATTTTTAGTTAAAAAGTGATGACCTTTAAACCTTAATAAATGCACGACCGGGCATCCGATTTTGACAAACGCTCTGCACCCCAATGACTAGAAGAACGTCTCGGACAAAAAAAAAATCGCCCCCCGGGATAGCTCGACGTCGACACCCCAAATTTAGGGACCCCCGGGACAGCTCGGCACGCAAATCGAGGTTGACACCCCAAATTTAGGGACCCTGCCCCAAAATTGGATCCTACACACTTACCAGGGTGCCCGTATGATGGCCGCACAAGAACCAAAGGTCGACCGTCCACTGTGTGGTCCACACGCACCGTTACGTGGACACCCATGCTGCCTTTGACAAGATAAGGTACATGCGTACCACCCCTTTCCCATGTTAACCACCACCGTACCTTTCTCCCTGAGTCATGCAGGCCATAGATCTACATCCTTTGTTGGTACACCATCCGGATTAATTAGAAAACAAATTGACGCGTCAGTAGGGTGGAAAGTGGGAGGATTGAATGCCCCGACGGCACCATCCTACGGACGGGTGGACCCGATTGGTCGAGTAGCTTTCCAACAGATTAAGTGAAAGCCCTATGCTAGATAAATAGGTTCTTTTGGGCAACTCTATTCTAGAAGACTAGGCCAGCGGACTGTGCCTTGCATGGATGAGGAAAAAAGCGTTGCCTCTAGAAATCAAGTCTAGTAGTTGCCCAATTTATGATCAATTACCCTATGGGTGATTTGATTTTTAGAAGATCACGCTCCCCCTCCTGCGGGATAGGACTAGGTCTTACTTATGAATCGTATCCTTGAATCTCTACATGGTCAAGGTGTCCATGAATAGGAAATTTTCTCCAAGTTAAGACTTAGTGGACTATCTTAAGTGTTTCCCCTATTTTGGAAGGGGGGAACCTTACAGTAGGTACACCCGGATCACTGTTGTCATACGCTTGCTCCTCACTCATTTTAGAAGCCATCTGTCTCATTGTGTAGTCTAGCTCATCTTAACTTATGGGAGATCCAAAATCCTTTTCTTTGTTTTCCCCCTCTTTATCTGCACCCTGTTCCGTACCACTGTCCTGCTACCCTTCACCTACATCTTGCTTTGTTTTAGCAAGACCCTTTTCTGTAGCATCATCCTCTACTTGATGTAAAATGGCATCCGCCACTTCAGCACCTAGTTGTGCATGTCCCATCTCTTTGTTCTCCATTATATTACTCCCACCATCTGACTTAAATGTAGAACCCAGACCTCGTTTTGGAGTTGGTTGTGGAGTGCAATTTTGGTCCGTTTGTTACAAGAACTCTTCAACTGTTCAAGGTATCTCTAGCTCTATACCTATCTCCATATTTCTCTTAACTATTGCTTCAAAATAAGTTGCCATTTGTAGTATCCCCCAGTGTGTCCGTGATTTCATTACTACTGAATGACTGTTGCTCTCCAATCATGATGTGCTCAACATGAGATTCAAAATAGTAAAGTGCAGACCAAATTTTGTGAAATTATATTCTAGAAACTTGCTTTGTTCTTCAATAGAAACTATGGACACCCATTTCCTTGCAATATCATGGATTTTTTAAAGGCACCCCGGCTATGCACAGAAGTCTGCCTAGTAGCACACGTACTAGCAAAACATAGAGGGTGGTATTGGTGTCTACATGCAAGCACGTACATCCCAACCACTTCCTTTGCCTCCATTGCTAGACCACAACCAACATAGTTCTGATCCAGATATATTGTGCTGAAGTCACAACCTCTACATTTTTTGGTGTAGGGGTGATTGTCAACAATCCAGCACCCCTAAGCTACTGAACTAAGGCCTTCGTAAATTTAAAGTGGTAGACTCCTAGCTTTTCTTTAGTCAAGGTCTTTTTGTATCTTACCTATAAGGAGAACATCATTTACAAAATTAGCATTTTCAAAAACATCGTCTTTTCATTATCATGAAAAGACTAAGTACCAAGCAACACAAGACCACAAAGTAACCACTTGCTAGGCAATTTTAGACACCTAGTGCTTTATTTCATACAAAAGTGCCATGGGCTCGACAAAAAGTGCTTTCCAAGATCTTATATAGAATAAAAACTTCTTTGGGGACTACAAAAGTGCTTTCTAATGTCCTAAAGATAATAAAAAGTGCTTTGGGCACTATAAAAGTGCTTTTTAATATCCTAAAGATAAAAAAATGCTTTGGGCACAAACAAAAGGACTTTGGGGCTCTACAAAAGTGCTTTCCATAATCTTAAATAGAATAAAGTGCTTTGGGTACTATAAAAGGACTTTGGGGCTCTACAAAAGTTCTTTTCAAGATCCTAAAGACAATAAAAGTACTTTTGGGATCCCCAAAAATGAAAACTACTTTCCATCATCCTAAACATAATAAAAAGTTCTTTTGGTGGGCACTACAAAAGTGCTTTTGGGCTCCCCAAAAGTGAAAAGTACTTTTCATCATCCTTAACACAATAAAAAGTAATTTTGGGCACTATAAAAGGACTTTTGGGCTATCCAAAAGTGCTTCCCAGGATCCTAAATACAATAAAAAGTGCATTGGGCACTGGCAAAATACTTCTAGGCACTACAAAAGTGCTTTGGGATCTATAACGTGCTTCCATGTAGTGAATTGCTTTTAGTAACGTTAAATTTCTTTTATCCATTAGGACCTCAATGGAAGGCTTCTTGGGCCCTTTTATTTGGCAGTTTAAGGAGTCAAACCTTTTCTCTTAAGAAGAAACGTTTTCTAATTAGAAGCTTCAAAACGGCTACTTTATTCGAATTTGAATTTTGGGGGGAAAATGGAATTTAAAATCTAGCGGACAAAACCATATCATGTAGCATATCTATGGAAAGCTCTTGATGCGTAGATCACGGATCTATAATCTCCGCTCAAATCGGAGCTTGTATGTAGAAGTTATGGAGGTTCGAAAATTGTAAAATTGCCTCCCCTCCTTTTTGGGGGAAAAAGTGCACCCTTTGACCACTCTTACACCTCTCTTACAAACCCAACATTTTAGTCCACATGGCAACCCCCCATTTGGCTATTCCTTAATCACCTTGATTAGGCTTGGGCAAATTAAAGGGCCCAAGAAGACCCCATTCACTTCCTAATGAAACTTCTAAAGTGCTTTAAAACACTTAAAAGTGTGTACTAATGCAGACAAATATTTTCAGTGATTTTTTGTTACCTGTAATTCTTGAAACATGTCTTTGTTGCTAGATAATGTATGTGGATCCATGCCACAGAAGAACAACCCTTTCTTGCATGCTTTGATCTTCCCTTGCATGTGCCCTATTTGCACACTATCCGGAGAAAGCATTGCTCTTATTTCCTCATGCTGTCTTTTCAAGCTGTCTAGCCATGAATATTTGTGCCATAGCTGAGGCTCCGAAACTGTATGGCGACACAAGGAAGACGGGTGGCAAATCTATCCGGAAGAGACAAAGGCAATGACGTGGGTTTAAGAAGAAATTTTTGGTTTTTGTGAAGGACTCTCCAAGACGTGTGGCTAGATGCTATTAGAGAAGAGGATGACTCACAGAGTGCAGTGGAGTGGACTCCTACGTTCCATTTTTTTTGAATTGAGTACGCAAGATAGAGAACCTACAGTTTGTGAAGATTGCAGAGATGAGGAGTAGAATAGTGTGAGATTTGATTTGGATCAGAGAAGAGGAAGAGTAGTAGTCTAGAGGACCTGCTAGGAGGTGAGTTCCCTAGGGTCTCTCTGTTTCTCCTCAGTTAGAGACTTGGTCTGGATTAGAGATTCTCAACTGTAGCAACTTAACAGTTGGATGTTGGTTTGTTGTGAATGAAGAAGCTTTGAAAGGTTGTCGCTTTGATTTATCAATGGAGGACCCTGAAGTTTACTGTGTTTTCTTTCATTTTATTGGAGTCCGAAGTCTCAAGGATGTTGAGATTGTTTTATTTCAATCAAGAATAGAGTGTGGATCTTGAATTCTGTGTGATTTGATGTGTTTTCATGCTATGGTGTTTTACCTTTGTTTTTTTGATTGAGATGATGGAGGAGGAATCCTTGTGAGTGTAAATCTATAGTTTATTGGGTCAATGTTGACTCAATTTACATCAAAAGAGAGAATATAGAGTTAGCCAGGGCCATCTAGGGATAATGTATAGGCAGCTTTGTGTGTAGAGCATGAGGTCTAGTCTATTTGGGTTGAGGGGAATATTTTTGGAGATTGGTTTGACAGTCAAAGGACTGTTAGCAAAATTAGCTGTCATCACAGAAGGGCTACTGGGTGTTGGTGTCTGAGTCAACAAATAGTCAAGTTTCAGCAGCAGCAAGCAGCTGAGGATTTATATTGGTGAAATAGAGAGAGTGTATCAGAGTTTGCAAGATATGATGCATGTTATGAAAAATGCGGTGCATGTAGACAATGAAGAACTGCATTGCAAAATGCAAGGTTTGGAGAAAGAGAACAAACGGATGGTAGCAATGCTTGCAAAGCCTGTTGTTGTTGGACCCTCAACAAAAACCAAAGAAGCACGTGAGTGTGTGAGGTTGCTCAAGCCACTTCATCAGTTGACCAAAGGGAGTGGGCAATATAATTGTCGGGTCTATGCACAATGTGGAAACATGAAGAATATGTTTTCCAACCCAAGTGAAGAGGTTGATGATGCAATTGCAAAGGTCCTAAGAAAAGCTATGGTGAAGTACACATTGGAAAACTCCAAATTCAAAACCATTGGTGATGATGTTGCAACAGTCCGCTTGAAGGAAGTAAGCAATACCTTCACAGCTACAGATGCTCAAGGCATACGTGACAAGGTAGGGATTAGCTCCGAATCCTATGCTTTGATTTATAAGCAATTGGATGTAGGGTTTAAGGCTATTCTTAACATCAGATGGGTGGTGCCTATGCCAAAACCATTCCATGTGAAGCAAGCATGGAAAGATGTTAATGCAAAAGTCTTAGACACAATTGGTGAGCCAATACATTTGGAATAAACATCGATGCTTAAGTCTAGATCAAAGGAAGTGCCCTTCAAATTATATGTAGACAATAACTTTATATTGGATGTATGTAAGATACAAGCATCAATGGTGAAGTTCTACAACATATCTATCGAAGAGTGCAGAGGTAAGCTTCAATTTGTTTTGAAGCTTGATGAGAGTGAAGTCATTAAGGGCCAAAAGCTTGAACGTGTTAGCTTGACACGAATGAATAGGGCATTGGATCCTAACATCAATTCAAAACATCCAAAAAATTTCATTGTGCAATTGGAGAATGAAATATGGTGCCTTGCTGCATTTGAGGTACCAAAGGAGGACCATGAAGTACTTAAGATTTTTTTTAAACTTAACATAGATACCAGTAAACTGAGTCATCCAATCCTCGAATGGGCACTTGCATTGGTAATAAGTAATCTTAGTTTTCTGAATACTACTTCACAAGATCCAAAAAATGTGAAAACAAATCAAATGGAACAAACCAAAGTAGATGCACATCTCTAAGCCTGTGGAGGGTTTCATGGCACCATGAACATCAGTTTTTATGTTGACCCTACATGCTTCTGATATGTCTAAGCAAGGATTATACCATTCCTGTGGCTAGACAACAGTGGTATGTACTCCAAACTAGGTCTCTCCACAACATACAATGAATCGTAAAAGTAAACATCCTGAGATGCCAATTCACTTGCTATGTGTGTAGAGGGTGAGATCTAATATATCTGGGTTGAGGGGAATATTTTTGGAGATTGGTGATAGTCATAGGATTGTCAGTGGGTCAACAATTAGAAGGGCTAGTGGGTTGAAGGTGTCTGAGAGTCAACATGTTAGCTGAGGATTTATTGTGATGGATCTTGGTTGGGCTTGATTATTTTGAGAGTATAGAGACATTAGAGGACAATATAGGAAAAATTTTAATTCTTCAATTCTTAGAAAATCTGGACCCTTAGGCTAAGGTCTTTTGTGCACATTATAATTTATTTCTAATGCACCTTAGGAATTTCTTTTTGAACTTCTATTTCGGGGGAATTTATTTTAATAAGAAGGGATATTTTTCCATCCAAAGATATCTAAAAACTGAATTACCTCTCTCTATAACATTTTCTTTCTCTAGGCCAAAAAACAGGGTAAAACAGGATCTTTCTTTTATTTCAGAGAGGGGAATAATTATAAGATCAGAAGGGGAGGTACCTGCACACCTCAAAAGCTGGAGGGAGGAATCTTACATCCTACCCCACTTAAAAAATGCGAGATGTCCTCATCTTGCAACTGGAGGACAACTCCTTCCCTTAAGATCCAATTGATTCTAGGGTTCCTTATAGTTTGGTGAACCCAACAGAATCCTGGGATAAAGATCCCTTATATAGAACTCATCATCATATAACAATTCTTTTAGATCATATCATTCATATCCTTATTACAATAATGGTCTATTAGACCAAAATTTTCATCTGAACATTCCTCCATGGGAATTTCAATTATACAAGTTTTTAATTTGTCATCCCTTAACTTGATCCATTGGGTCAAGTGTTAAGAGTAGCAATTTGTCAGCACAATCCACTAATCTCATAGTGATTTGCTAAAGTCATTACCGTCATACCAGTTACGAACATCATCACAGGGACTCGTCCCATTCATCCTCATTGTGGTTTTGCTCAGCTTATCGTTTTTCAATCCAAAATTCAGGAATCATCATTTTGCAATCAGAATCCAAATCAATTCATCAATTCTCTACCAGAATTTTAAAATCATATCAACCACATTCGAATTCATCAACAGGATAGCATTTTTACTTATAATTTCAAGGTCTTAGATTTACTTGTATATACTGCCAGTAAAGAGTTGTAGTTATACTTGTATATACTGCCAGTAAAGAGTTGTAGTTATACTTGTATATACTGTCAGTAAAGAGTTATAGTTATACTCCTGGTATATACGGGTAGTCACGGTCCTTGGAATTATAAGGTAAATACCATCATGTCTAGGCCTCAAGCAAGTTAGGGATTCCATGCAATTGCGGTACTTCCATCTGAGACCCAATTACTAATTTATGAATTTTAGTTTGAATATCAATTTGTATGAATTTTATAACACAATTCCAACCTTTTACTATTACTTCATAAATTTTTGACATTTTTGGCTTCTCAGTTGATCCTCTTTAGCCAATTCGCTTTGATACCAGCAGCAGCAGCAGCTGAAAGGTCCCTTTCCCCACCGTGCAATGAATTCTGGGGTGCTAGCAGCGGAAGTAGCACTTCTTGCACGGGGCAGGGTCCCTCACTTGGGGCCTCGCCCACATATATCCGGACAAGAGACTAATCCCTCGGTTCTTCCAAAACCGAACCCGAAAAAACTTCCCTCGCTCCCAGAAAACACGTGCGATTTCTTCATGTATTTTTACTCTAACGTAGTCAAAAGCCTTAACTAACTGAACTGTGATGACTGAACCCGTAAGTCCCATAGTCAGATCAAGGAAATGATTGCACTTGGATCATAAAGATCAACACTTTTTTCCTCATTGTTGAGAGGCACAACCGTTAATTCCTTTCAATAGAACAATTTTTATTCGGGATTTACTTCATCTATCGTACCATAACAAAATTGACTCTAATTTTAGGGATCCATCAGTCCAGCCTAACCCCATCGAGTCTCGTGGGTTAGCCAACCGCCCAACCACTGTAGTGATGGGATCCATTTAAGAATTTGGTTAGGTTTTGTCCCGTGTACTAGGGAAAAGAGTTCCTAGGCCCCCTAGCCAGATATTCATGCAAACTTAAAACTAGTCACACCACTTAGACACCCAATATGAAATTGCCTTTTTCACAGATTCAACTATCTTTAAAACAATCTTTTAATGAAACTATACACATCTAGTCACATCATATTCATTCACATCACATATCACATCTATCCAAATTTAAATCACATCTCATTCACTCACATCCCGATTCACATGACATCATATCTCATTCATTCACATCCCAATTCACATCACATCACATGTATTCACATCAATCACATTCATTTACATCACATCATTTACATTCTTTCACATACATCCACATCTATTCTTTCATATACTCATCCACATCCATTCTTCACATACACATTCACATCCATTCTTCACATATACCTTCACATCCATTCTTCATATACACATTCACATCCATCCATTCTTCACACACAGATTCACATCCATTCTTCACATACACATTCACATCCATCCTTCATATACACATTCACATCCATCCTTCACATACACATTCACATCCATTCTTCACATATGCATTCACATATATACATTCACATCCATTCTTCATATATACATTCACATCCATTCTTCAGATACACATCCACATCCATTCTTCAGATACACATCCACATCCATTCTTCACATATACATTCACATCCATTCTTCACATACACATTCACATCCATTCTTCACATACACATTCACATCCATTCTTCACATACACATTCATATCCATTCTTCATATATACATTCACATCCATTCTTCACATACACATTCACGTCCATTCTTCACATACACATTCACGTCCATTCTTCACATACACATTCACATCCATTCTTCACATATACATTCACATCCATTTTCATCACATATCCTCTCCACTCACATCCCATAGAGTCATTTATCACATATCCTCCACTCACATCCCATATCATTCATTTACATCCTAATTCACATGACATCTCATCAAATCTATTCACATCACATCTCATTCATTCTGGCGTAAGACGGTCAAGAAAATAGGGTTTCTAAGCAAGTTTTTAGTTTGATTTTCTTTTGAATACAAGAGTATTTCTTGAGTTAGTATCCCCAAAACTCCTTGATCGAAATTCTGAATTTCATACCAGAATTCCTCGAGTTCTATAACCTTGATCCATAGATCAATTCGAAGGGTCTCAAACTTAGTTTTAGATTTGGCAGAGTTTTTGAGTGTATTTTTCTAAACTGGTCACACCTTCTTTCCTCGAAACACGAAAGAGTTTGGTCTTGGTCATAGTCTGATTCAAGGTTCGAGTTGGATAATATTTTTCCTGAACTATCTTTCTCGAAAAGGTTTGATAATTCAGTTACTATTTTACTGAATTTCTTTCTTTGAATATTCATGTAACTGATTTCTAAATTAGTTATGAATTCCAATGAGGAATAAATTAATCATTTATCTGAATATTTTGATCTCGATAGATTATCTGAAATTTTTTTTACAATCCGAGTGAATATAAAAGGATTGAAATTTCTCTCTTAGAGTATTTAATTATTCATTTATCAAATACTCATAGAATGTAAACATAGAATTTAAGAGAATTCTAATTTTGAAATAAAAATTCTTTATGTATCTATTTATGCATAAAAATCAACTTCAATGGGAATATTAATAACACTTTTATATTAAAAAAATCATTTTATGCATCTAATTATGCATAAAATCAAACTTAATAGGAATAACACTTTTAAAATAAAAAGAATTTCTTTATGCATCTATTTATGCATAAAAATCAATTTTTTAAAGAATAACGCTTTTATAATAAAAATTTTTTTTAATGCATCTTTCTATGCATAAAAATTTAATTTAAGGAGGATAACACTTTTGAAATAAAAATAAATCCTATATGCATCTTTCTATGCATAAAAATCAATTTTAACGAGAATAACACTTTTGAAATAAAAATAAATCCTATATGCATCTTTCTATGCATAAAAATCAATTTTAACGAGAATAACACTTTTGAAATAAAAATTAATCCTTTATGCATCTTTCTATGCATAAAAAATAATTTTAACGAGAATAACACTTTTGAAATGAAAATAAATCCTTTATGCATCTTTCTATGCAAAAAAAATCATATTTAATAATTAATATCATCTATATCCATGCATATTCATAGGTGAATATGTATATGCAGTAATTAGAATATTTCTTTTAGATTCAAAAAATGGTGGGAATTACTCTTTTGGAATAACATAAAAACAAACTTTCTTTTCCACAAAATTCTAGAAAATTTTGCCATAACCTCCTTTGTATGGCTGACCATTTCTCATTTTTATTATTCTTTATTTAACTTAAATTAACCCAAATTAGATTTATAGAACTCTAATTTACACAATTTTCTAAATTCAAGAGAGTAAACAATAAAAAGAGTTTAATTAATCCTTTAGTTAATCTTTCTAGGATTAAGAAAGGCTGGAATGTAAAGAAGAGAAGGGGTGGCCTTTTCCTCAAAGGTATAGCATTTGAATTTAATTCAATCAACTGTAAAACATGAAAATAAAGAAAATCATAGATTTAAAATTAAACAAGTAAGAAAATTAACTTACATAGAGCTTGTAAGCTCTCCTTTGGCTTGAGGGATTGCGGGTTCTACTCTTGTTTGAAGCAAGAGTGGCCACCACCAATTTACTTCGGAGAGGATTAGGCCAAAAACAATTGAATTATTAAAAATTCAATGTAGATGGCTTAGAACAGGAGCAGAGTAACAATGCATAAACACCATTAAGCTTTTACAAATGGGAAGGCTTCTATTTATAGAAAAAAGTGAGCCCCTAACCAAGCAAATCGATTCTAGAATTTCCAGATCAGTTTGGTCAATTTTTGACTATTTTTGGATCTGTTCAGCTTACTTTTTGGATCTAGATTTGAAATAGGAGAGAGGAGAGAGGAAATATCTAAATTTATTGATTAAAAATTGGGAGTAATGATGAGAAAAATGTGCCTACTTCATGAGGGGAGATCCCCACACGGAGGTGTCAAAATTCAATTTTTTGATTGTTTTCTTTCGTCCTTAGTCCACTCTTTATCTTATGTGAGCATTTATTCCTTTTTGGGGGGTTTTTCTTTTATTCTTTAATTTATCTCCTCCTCCCTACATTTGGATTAATCTTATTGGTCCATAGGAACCTTAATCCAAAAATTTTAGAAAATCTGGACCCTTAGGTGGCTAAGGTCTTTTGTGCACATTATAATTTATTTCTAATGCACCTTAGGAATTTTTTTTTGAACTTCTGTTTTAGGGGAATTTATTTTAATAAGAAGGGATATTTTTCCATCCAAAGATATCTAAAAACTGAATTATCTCTCTCTAGAATATTTTCTCTCTCTAGGCTAAAACAGGGTAAAACAATATCTTTCTTTTATTTCAGAGAGGGGAATAATTATAAGATCAGAAGGGGAGGTTCTTACAGCAGCACACCTCAGAAGCTGGAGGGAGGAATCCTGATCGAACATGTAAGTCCCATAGTTAGATCAAGGAAAAGATTACACTTGGATCATAGAGATCAACGCTTTTTTTCTCATTGAGAGGCACAGCCATTGATTCCTTTCCATAGAACAATTTTTATCCGAGATTTACTTCATCTATCGTACCATAATAGAATTGAGTTTAATTTTAGGGATCCATCAGTCCAGCCTAACCCCATCCACTCCCGTGGGTTAGCCAACTGCCCAACCACTGTAGTGATGGAATCCATTTAAAATTTTGGTTAGGTTTTGTCACGGGTACCAAGGAAAAGAGTTCCAAGGCCCCCTAGCTAAATATTCATACAAACTTAAAACTAGTCACACCACTTACACACCCAATATGAAATTGCCTTTTTCACAGATTCATCTGTCTTTAAAACAATCTCTTAATGAAACTATAGTATCACTGATCATAATCCTCCAAAATATCCGGTTGAAATCTAATTTCCAATTTTTCCTTCATCGGTGTATCTATGGCATCATTGGCAACCAGAACACTCACCACCTGTCCACTCAGGGGCCTTTTCGATAGTTCCTAGCTCATAGTACCCGGCAATATATTCACTTATAAAAATCAAAATTGAATCTCCGTTGAAGATCAGCAAGATCAACCAACAGATCCATATAAAGAGCCATAGACACATCCATTGAGGATCAGCAAGGTCAATCAACCATATCCATGCCTGAATTCAGAAAACAACTCTTACTCCTTGTTCCAAATATCTTCCCCAACGCATGTGTGAATATCTTCGGTGACTCAGAGCCCGAGCACCATATGGTGAGCACTCTCTAGGATCCTTCGTAGGTCACCTAGCGCTTCACTCATAGGCCACTTCCTTGGTCCCTCATCCACCATACCAGAAGCTCACCATTTAAATCAAACCGAGGCTGTCCAAGACCTCGGTCGACATTGCTACACGAGACGTCCTCCGTTGACTCTCCATAGCTGTTGCAACTTTATCAGATAGGTCTCCCCACGGCCTCATTGAAATGATGGTCAAAATGCTTCCCCAACATTTTTGGCATAAAACAGTCATTTAAAAACAGGTCATAAACATAATTTCTATAAGGAATTCTAGTCTTTCCACATTTCTCCACATCAATCCTCATTTATTTCATATGTATCTCCATTCATATGTATCCCCATTCACATCACATCTTTTTCCATCTCATCACATCTTTTCTCATTTGTCTGCATCAATTCTCATCACTCGCATCTACCCATATCCACATCTCATCACATCATATTCATTCACATCACATATCACATCTATTCCAATTTACATCACCTCATTTACTCACATCCCTATTCACATGACATCACATCTCATTCATTAACATCGCGATTCACATCACATCACATCTAGATTCACATCTATCACATTCATCTATTCACATCACATTCACATCTCATTCATTAACATCGCGATTCACATCACATCACATCTATTCACATCTATCACATTCATTTACATTCTTTCACATACATCCACATCCATTCTTCACATACTCATCCACATCCATTCTTCACATACACATTCTCATCCATTCTTCACATACACATTCACATCCATGCTTCACATACACATTCACATCCATTCTTCACATACACATTCACATCCAGTCTTCCCATATACATTCACATCCGTTCTTCATATACACATATATATCCATTCTTCACATATACATTCACATCCATTCTTCACATGTACATTCATATCCACTCTTCACATATACATTCACATCCATTCTTCATATACACCTTCACATCCATTATTCACATATACACTCACATCCATTCTTCACATATACATCACGTCCATTCTTCACATATACATTCACATTCATTCTTCATATACACATTCACATCTATTCTTCATATACACATTCATATCTATCAGGGATTTAATATTCACGTGATCACAAGATTTTTTGTGATAATAACACATGTGAACAAGTTATTCACATGTTCTCATGTTACCGTTCACAAAATAACAGGTCACTTGCCATTTGGGAACCCCTTAAAAGATTGGCTACACATGGGAATAAGCTATTCGCATGTTCTCATGTTACCATCTTCACATAATAGCAGGTCAGTGGCCACCTAAGAAGATTTTTTATGCCCGATAAAGATAATTCTTTTAGGTCCTTGTGAAAGCTTTGTGAATATAACATGTGATCACAAGATTTCTTGTGTTATTAACATATGTTATTAACATTTATGTCAGTGGAATCCCTGATATCCATTCTTCACATATACATTCACATCCATTCTTCACATACACATTCACATCCATTCTTCACATACACATTCACATCCATTCTTCATATACACATTCACATCCATTATTCACATACACATTCACATCCATTCTTCACATATACATTCACATTCATTTTCATCACATATCATCCACTCACATCCCATATCATTCATTTACATCCTGATTCACATGACATCTCATCACATCTATTCAGATAACATCTCATTCAATCTGGCGTAAGATGGTCCTTTAAGAAAATAGGGTTTCTAAGCAAGTTTTCAGTTTGATTTTCTTTTAAATACAAGAGTATTTCTTGAATCAGTATCCCCAAAGCTCCTTGATCGGAATTCTGAATTTCATACTAGAATTCCTCGAATTCTATAACCTTGATCCATAGATCAATTCGAAGGGTCTCAAACTTAGTTTCAGATTTGGTAGAGTTTTTGAGTGTATTTTTCTAAACTGGTCACACTTTCTTTCCTCAACATTGACGAAAGATTTTGATTTTGGTCATAGTCTTATTCAAGGTTCGAGTCGGATAAGATTTTTTCTGAACTATCTTTCTCGAAAAGGTTTGATAATTCAGTTACTATTTTACTGAATTTCTTTCTTTGAATATTCACTTAACTAATTTCTAAATTAATTACGAATTCTAATGAGGAATAAATTAATCATTTATCTGAATATTTCGATCTCAATAGATTTCTTGAATTTTCTTTTTTCAATCCGGGTGAATATGAAATGATAGAAATTTCTCTCTTAGAGTATTTAATTATTCATTTATCAAATACTCATAGAATTTAAACATATAATTTAAGAGAATTCTAATTTTGATATAAAAATTCTTTATGCATCTATTTATTCATAAAAATCAACTTCAATGGGAATAACACTTTTATATTTAAAAAATTCTTTTATGCATAAAATCAAATTTAATAGGAATAACACTTTTAAAATAAAAAGAATTTCTTTATGCATAAAAATTAATTTTTATAAGAATAACGCTTTTATAATTAGAAAAATTTCCTTTATGCATCTTTCTATGCATAAAAATTAATTTTAACGAGAATAACACTTTTGAAATAAAAATAAATCCTTTATGCATCTTTCTATGCATAAAAATCAATTTTAACGAGAATAGCACTTTTGAAATAAAAATAAATCGTTTATGCATCTTTCTATGCATAAAAATCAATTTTAACAAGAATAACACTTTTGAAATAAAAATAATTCCTTTATGCATCTTTCTATGGATAAAAAGAAATTTTAAGGAGAATAACACTTTTGAAATAAAAATAAATCCTTTATGCATCTTTCTATGCATAAAAATCAAATTTAATAATTAATATCAGTGATATCCATGCATTTTCATAGGTGAATATGTAATTAGAATATTTCTTTTCCCAAATGACATGTGCATGATGAAACAGAATCTACATATCATAAACTACCATCATAGTAACCATTAGAGATCATTGAGATCACCAAAAGACTCCCAAAAATGCCTATGTGCCAAATCTATCTAGAAAATTTCATAATGCACATCTTCCATTGTAGGAGTCACTAAAACCCATATAATGCATGCCAAATGGTCAAACCACATCCTCCAAGAATAGACCTTGTTGTTTCACATAAGTGGTTTCCATATAGCCTCATCCATAGATAAATCCACCAACTCTCCTATAGATGAATCCCATCACCAGGGTCAAATGGAAATGTATCCTTTTGAAATGCCATGTCATCCACATTGTTAAACAACCCTAAAATGGGATTGATCATTGTGATAGACATAGATTAAGCAACATATTTAAGGTGGATTAAACCACACTAAGAACTCCATAATTAAGGTGGATTAAACCACACTAAGAACTCCATAAGAGAGAGAGAGAGAGAGAGAGAGAGAGAGAGAGAGAGAGAGAGATTGCACACTCAACACTCAATTCTATTGCATATCACAAATGAACCATACAATGATATAGGCCTTCTAGCCTTATCCCACTTTACATGTCATCATCCATGTCAAGTATTTCTGTTGTATCACAATTTTCAACAATTTTTAAAGATGTTTTCCATTGATTGAGAACATCCTTTGAATGGACCAAAATATCATCAAAGAAAACTAGGACATAATCATCCACTTGCTCTCTAAACATTTTTAACTTTAAAAAATTACAGGTGGCAAGGGCATTTGTCAATAAAAAATGAATAATTGTAAATTCATAATTCCCATACCTCGAATTGAATGGTATTATTTAGAGTATCTGTCCCTTTTATCCTTATTTGATGGTATCCAAAATTTGAAATAAATTTTTATGAATGGTTGGGCACCATGCAACCGGTCTATAAAGCTCATCAATCCATGGGACAAGTAACTTATTCTTGACTGTCAAAACTTGTAGAGGCCTCTGCCATTAATTGATAAAAAAGTCTTAGTGTCCCATACTTTTTCTTCTAAGTAAGCCCTATGAATCCTTGCTTAAGAAGCTATTTAAGTTGTTTCTTTAACTCAACAGTTTTATGTACCTTAGTGTCCCATCCTTTTTCTTCTAAAAAAGCATCGATGAATCCTTGCTTAAGATACTATTTAAGTTGTGTCTTTAACTCAACAACTTCATGTACCAATATTTTTTATAGGCTCTTTGTTATTGCTTTAGGCCCATGAAAAAGGTTCTATTTTATGATCAAATTGTATGACCAAAAATATCTCATTGAGCTCCTCTATCAAAACATCAACATAATCGCTCAACCATTCCAAGCTCAAACTAGCTTAGATTCCTAATTTCTAAGGTCAAGTTTCACTATCAAGTTTTACTACATTAATAGCTTGTTTCTTTCTAGGTTGTTTCAGTAGGTTAGAAACCTTGAATACCTGCAATTTTGAGTTCCCTTAGGTTCTGATTCTCTAAACTTTATTACCATAAAGATCCAAGAAATATATTGTCCCCTTATGGAAATGGATGTCAACTTACTTGTATTTTAATCAATCCATGCCAAGGATATCATGATAATTCCCCAAAGGTATCACTTTGAAGAAACATGGGTTTCACTTCCAGACTAAATTTTGTTTATTTCTAGGCAAGCAAGTAAAAAGTGTTTGGGATAAAGGAAAAAATGCTCTACACACTCACACAGACACACATGCACACTCAGAGGATAAATAAGCTCAGAGAAAAAGAGGGATAAATCTCAATGTTGGGGAAAATACTCGATGATAATGATAAGAAATGAGTGGAATACAGGAGTACTAACAGAAGCCCTAACCCTAGGGCTGATGTGGCTACCAAACATGATTATGTTCACACGGGTGGGAAACCCATGCCAAAATAGGGTAAAACGTGCTTGTATGTAGGGTTGTTCACACCAAGAACTTCCAAGATAACCAAGCTAATAAAACACCCTAAAGTGAATGCTAACGTGTACAGGGTGTAGCAGACTACCTTGGAAAGGTTTTTGGTAAGCCCATCTTCTATATTGGACTATGTAGGCACATAGGTCAAGGCAATCTCTCCTGAATGGAGTCTTTCCTAATCTAATGATAATGCACCTAAATGTGTTGTGTTCGCATGACTATATGCACTTTGACTATTAGTGAAAAAATGGTGATAGAAGCGAGCTATCCAATACCAAGATCTATTGATAGACGGTGGGGCCATACACACTCCACAATAACTGTGAATACTCAGCTTCACAACCTAAAGTGGTTACTATCGGAAACAATTACCAGTATATTGGACACCTTAGTGTCAAAACATCATGTCCAATAGATGTTAGTGGAGGTTCCAAGCATAAAGAAAATGAATTCTTGCATCACTGCATGCAAATGCCAAAGCTGGGGCAATACTTAAATCTGCTCAACTATGACACTGATACTAATACAAGACAGGGAGTGCATAGTAAATAAGGCATTTGAGAGGCAGCATCAAAACTTCATTGGAGGTAGCAAGATGCGCCTCTTGATTTCTATGAACTAGATACTTAAATTATGCAAAAGCCCAATGTATGAACATCAAATGCATGTTGTAACATCACCATCAAATTGTCAAGGCCAATTTCTACTAAAACTCTTTGGCACGCTCGTTCATCTTTTCCGAGAACCCGGATTCGAACAGTTAGAAGTTGAGGATCCGGGACCCCATCAGAGAACGGACCACACGGACTTGTGCTAGGGAAGTTTCTCTATGTCCACATCACTCCGTGCTTGGATTTGGGCATCGCAATCAGTTCTCCCAGCGCGTCAAAGTTGGGTCTCGACGAAGATAGTGCAAAATCGCCATAACAGAGTTTCGGATCCGAAATGAGTCCCAATCGCATCTGAACACAACAAGAAAGATCCGGGTTGCTTGCCACACATTTGTCCATGCATGATTCCATTTTCATGCCTCTTTAGCGTCGTTTGGGCCACGGTTGGAAATTTTCACCATTAGGCACGCTCGTGTATCTTTTTTGGGAACCCGGATTCGGACAGTTAGAAGTTGAGGATTCGGGACCCCATCAGAGAACGGACCACACGGACTTGTGCTAGGAAAGTTGCTCTATGTCCACATTACTCCGTGCATGCATTTGGAGATCGCAATCACTTCTCCCAGCGCGTCAGAGTTGGGTCCCGGCGAAGATAGTGCAAAATCGCCATAACAGAGTTTCGGATCCGAAATGAGTCCGAATCGCATCTGAACACAACAAGAAAGATCCGGGTTGGTTGCCACACATTTTTCTATGCATGATTCGAATTTCATGCCTCTTTGACGTCGTTTGGGCCAGGGTTGAAAATTTCTGCCATTTTGCACGCTCTTCATCTTTTCCGAGAACCCGGATTCGAACAGTTAGAAGTTGAGGATCCGGGACCCCATCAGAGAACGGACCACACGGACTTGTGCTAGGGAAGTTTCTCTATGTCCACATCACTCCGTGCTTGGATTTGGGCATCGCAATCAGTTCTCCCAGCGCGTCAAAGTTGGGTCTCGACGAAGATAGTGCAAAATCGCCATAACAGAGTTTCGGATCCGAAATGAGTCCCAATCGCATCTGAACACAACAAGAAAGATCCGGGTTGCTTGCCACACATTTGTCCATGCATGATTCCATTTTCATGCCTCTTTAGCGTCGTTTGGGCCACGGTTGGAAATTTTCACCATTAGGCACGCTCGTGTATCTTTTTTGGGAACCCGGATTCGGACAGTTAGAAGTTGAGGATTCGGGACCCCATCAGAGAACGGACCACACGGACTTGTGCTAGGAAAGTTGCTCTATGTCCACATTACTCCGTGCATGCATTTGGAGATCGCAATCACTTCTCCCAGCGCGTCAGAGTTGGGTCCCGGCGAAGATAGTGCAAAATCGCCATAACAGAGTTTCGGATCCGAAATGAGTCCGAATCGCATCTGAACACAACAAGAAAGATCCGGGTTGGTTGCCACACATTTTTCTATGCATGATTCGAATTTCATGCCTCTTTGACGTCGTTTGGGCCAGGGTTGAAAATTTCTGCCATTTTGCACGCTCTTCATCTTTTCCGAGAACCCGGATTCGAACAGTTAGAAGTTGAGGATCCGGGACCCCATCAGAGAACGGACCACACGGACTTGTGCTAGGGAAGTTGCTCTATGTCCACATCACTCCGTGCTTGGATTTGGGCATCGCAATCAGTTCTCCGAGCGCGTCAACGTTGGGTCCCGACGAAGATAGTGCAAAATCGCCATAACAGAGTTTCGGATCCGAAATGAGTCCCAATTGCATCTGAACACAACAAGAAAGCTCCGGGTTGCTTGCCACACATTTGTCCATGCATGATTCCATTTTCATGCCTCTTTAGCGCCGTTTGGGCCACGGTTGGAAATTTTCGCCATGAGGCACGCTCGTGTGTCTTTTTCGAGAACCCGGATTCGGACAGTTAGAAGTTGAGGATTCGGGACCCCATCAGAGAACGGACCACACGGACTTGTGCTAGGAAAGTTGCTCTATGTCCACATTACTCCGTGCATGCATTTGGAGATCGCAATCACTTCTCCCTGCGCGTCAAAGTTGGGTCCCGGCGAAGATAGTGCAAAATCGCCAAAACAGAGTTTCGGATCCGAAAAGAGTCCGAATCGCATCTGAACACAACAAGAATGATCCGGGTTGGTTGCCACACATTTGTCCATGCATGATTTGATTTTCATTCCTCTTCGGCGCTGTTTGGGTCCCTGTTGGAAATTTTCGCCATTTGGTACGCTCATGCATCTTTTTCCAGAACCCGGATTCGGATAGTTAGAAGTTGAGGATCCGGGACTTCATCAAAGAACGGACCACAGGACTTGTGCTCGAGAAGTTGCTCTATGTCCACATCACTTCGTGCACGAATTTGGGCATCGCAATCACTTCTCCCTGCGCGTCAAAGTTTGGTCCCAGCGCCATTCAACACACTTGTTTATCTCCTTGGTTCTCGTCATGGTCTCTTCTTGGAGTAATTGGTTTTGTTGATTTGCATGGTACACAGCTAGATCAATGCATTCTAGCTCTACCACATGGAAGAGCTAGACCTCAAAAGCAATTCTAGCTCCACCACATGGTAGAGCTAGACCTCAAAGCAATCTAGCTCTACGATGTGGTCTAGGTTGGATACAGCTCTACCACGTGGTAGAGCTAGATCAAATGCAATTCTAGCTTCTTGGTTCTTGTCATGTGAAGTAGATCTCATCTTGGAGTAATTGATTTTGTTGATCTCCATGGTACACAGCTAGATCGATGCATTCTAGCTTCACCACATGGTAGAGCTAGATCTGATGCAATTGTAGCTCCTTGGTTTTCGTCATGTGAAGTAGGTCTCTTCTTAGAGTAATTGGTTTTGTTGATCTGCATGGTACACAGCTAGATCCGGGTTTCTTGCCACACATTTTTCCATGCATGATTCCATTTTCATGCCTCTTCGGTGCCGTTTGGGCCACGGTTGGAAATTTCCGCCATTTGGTACGCTCATGCATCTTTTTCGAGAACCCGGATTCGGACAGTTAGAAGTTGAGGATCAGGGACCCCATCAGAGAACGGACCACACGGACTTGTGCTAGGAAAGTTGCTCTATGTCCACATCACTCCGTGCATGGATTTGTGCATTGCAATCACTTCTTCCAGCGCGTCAAAGTTGGGTCCCGGGGCGAAGATAGTGCAAAATTGCCATAACAGAGTTTCAGATCCGAAATGAGTCCGAATCGCATCTGAACACAACAAGAAAGATCCGGGTTGGTTGCCACACATTTTTCCATGCATGATTCGAATTTCATGCCTCTTCGGCGCCGTTTGGGCCACGGCTGGAAATTTTTGCCCTTTGGCACGCTCGTTTATCTTTTTCGAGAACCCAGATTCGGACAATTAGAAGTTGAGGATTCGGGACCCCATCAGAGAACGGACCACACGGACTTGTGCTAGGAAAGTTGCTCTATGTCCACATTACTCCGTGCATGCATTTGGAGATCGCAATCACTTCTCCCAACGCGTCAAAGTTGGGTCCTGGTGAAGATAGTGCAAAATCGCCATAACAGAGTTTCGGATCCGAAAAGAGTCCGAATGGCATCTGAACACAACAAGAATGATCCGGGTTGGTTGCCACACATTTTTTCATGCATGATTCGAATTTCATGCCTCTTCGGTGCCGTTTTGGGCCAGGGTTGAAAATTTCCGCCATTTGGCATGCTCGTTCATCTTTTTCGATAACCCGGATTCGAACAGTTAGAAGTTGAGGACCCGGGACCCCATTAGAGAACGGACCACACGGACTTGTGCTAGGGAAGTTGCTCTATGTCCACATCACTCCGTGCATGGATTTGTGCATCGCAATCACCTCTCCCAGCGCGTCAAAGTTGGGTCCCGACGAAGGTAGTGCAAAATGGCCATAACCGAGTTTCGGATCCAAAATGAGTCCGAATCGCATCTGAACCCAACAAGAAAGATCCGGGTTGGTTGCTATGCCTTGATGAATAGGCCACCTCCTTCTCTTCTTTACATTCCAGCCTTTCTTTATCCTAGAATGATTAACAAAAAAATTAATTAAACTTTTTTTTTTGATTATTCTCTTGGAAATTAAGAATTGTGTAGATTAGAGTACTATACATCTAATTGTGTAGATTAGAGTACTATACATCTAATTGGGGTTAATTTAAGTTAGAATTAGAATGATAAAATGAGAAATGGTCAGCCATACAAAGGAGGTTATGGCAAAATTTTTTATATTTTTGTGGAAAAGAGTGTTTTTATGTTATTCCAAAAGAGTAATTCCCCCTGTTTGTGCATTCTATAGAAAAATTTTAATTTGCTCCATGTATATGCATGGATACCACTGATATTAATTATTAAAATTAATTTTTTTGCATAGAAAGATGCAAAATGGATCTGGAACCCCATAAGGGAACGGACCACACGCACTTGTGCTAGGAAAGTTGCTCTATGTCCACATCACTTCGTGCATGGATTTGTGCATCGCAATCACTTCTCCCAGCGCGTCAAAGTTGGGTCCCGACGAAGATAGTGCAAAATCGCCATAACAGAGTTTCGGATCCGAAATGAGTCCGAATCGCATCTGAACACAACAAGAAAGATCCGGGTTGGTTGCCACACATTTTTCCATGCATGATTCCAATTTCATGCCTCTTCGGCGCCGTTTGGGCCAGGGTTGGAAATTTTCGCCCTTTGGCACGCTCGTGCATCTTTTTCGAGAACTCGGATTCGGATAGTTAGAAGTTGAGGATCCGGGACCGCATCAAAAAACGGACCACATGGACTTGTGCTAGGGAAGTTGCTCTATGTCCACATCACTCGGTGCATGCATTTGGAGATCGCAATCACTTCTCCCAGCGCGTCAAAGTTGGGTCCTGACAAAGATAGTGCAAAATCGCTATAACATAGTTTCGGATCCGAAATGAGTCCCAATCGCATATGAACACAACAAGAAAGATCCGGGTTGCTTGCCACACATTTATCCATGCATGATTCCATTTTCATGCCTCTTTAGTGCCGTTTGGGCCACGGTTGAAAATTTTTGCCATTAGGCACGCTCGTGCATCTTTTTCGAGAACCCGGATTCGGACAGTTAGAAGTTGAGCATCAGGGACCCCATCAGAGAACGGACCACACGGACTTGTGCTAGGGAAGTTGCTCTATGTCTAATTGGTGGCCACTCTTGCTTAAAACAAGAGTAGAACCCTCAATCTCTCAAGACAAAGGAAAGCTTACAACTTCATGTAAGCCAAATTTTTCTTTTTTTTTAAAATTTTAAATCTATGGTTTTCTTGATTTTCTTGTTTATAGTTGATTAAAGTAAATTCTAATGCTATGCCTTGATGAATAGGCCACCTCCTTGTCTTCTTTACATTCCACCCTTTCTTTATCCTAGAATGATTAACAAAAAAATTAATTAAACTTTTCTTTTTATTTATTCTCTTGAAAATTAAGAATTGTGTAGATTAGAGTACTATACATCTAATTGGGGTTAATTTAAGTTACAATTAGAATGATAAAAATGAGAAATGGTCAACCATACAAAGGAGGTTATGGCAAATTTTTTCATATTTTTGTGGAAAAGAAAGTTTGTTTTTATGTTATTCCCAAAGAGTAATTCACCCTATTTGTGCATTCTATAGAAAAAATTTAATTTACTCCATGTACATATTCACCTATGAATATGCATGGATACCACTGATATTAATTATTAAATTTAATTTCTTTGCATTTAGAAAGATGCAAAATGGAGCTGGGACTCCATTAGAGAACGGACCACACGGACTTGTGGTAGGGAAGTTGCTCTATCTCCACATCACTCCGTGCCGCACGGATTTGGGCATCGCAATCACTTCTCCCAGCGCGTCAAAGTTAGGTCCCGGCGAAGATAGTGCAAAATCGCCATAGCAGAGTTTCGGATCCGAAATGATTTTGAATCGCATCTGAACACAACAAGAAAGATCCGGGTTGGTTGCCACACATTTGTCCATGCATGATTCGAATTTCATGCCTCTTTGGCGCTGTTTGGGCGCCCCTGTTGGAAATTTTCGCCATTTGGCACGCTCGTGCATCTTTTTCGAGAACCCGGATTCAGACAGTTAGAAGTTGAGGATCCATTACCCCATCAGAGAACGGACCACACGGACTTGTGCTAGGGAAGTTGCTCTATATCCAAATCACTCCATGTACGGATTTGGGTAACGTAATCACTTCTCCCAGCGCGTCAAAGTTGGGTCCCAGCGCCATTCAACACACTTGTTTATCTCCTTGGTTCTCCTCATGGTCTCTTCTTGGAGTAATTGGTTTTGTTGATTTGCATGGTACACAGCTAGATCAATGCATAGCTCTACCACATGATGGTAGAGCTAGACCTCAAATGCAATTCTAGCTCTAGGTTGAATACAGCTCTACCGCGTGGTAGAGCTAGATCAAATGTAATTCTAGCTCCTTGGTTCTCGTCATGGTCTCTTCTTGGAGTAATTGGTTTTGTTAATTTGCATGGTACATAGCTAGATCAATGCATTCTAGCTCTACCACATGGTAGAGCTAGACCTCAAATGCAATTCTAGATCCACCACATGGTAGAGCTAGACCTCAAAGCATTCTAGCTCTACGATGTGGCCTAGGTAGAATACAGTCCTACCTCATGGTAGAGCTAGATCAAATGCAATTCTAGCTCCTTGGATCTTGTCATGTGAAGTAGGTCTCTTCTTGGAGTAATTAGTTTTGTTGATGTGTATGGAACACAGCTACATCGATGCATTCTTGCTCTACCACAAAGCTTTCTACCTCTACGACTCTAGCTCCACCACATGGTAGAGCTAGACCTCAAAGCTTTCTACCTCTACGACTCTAGCTCCACCACATGGTAGAGCTAGACCTCAAATGCAATTCTAGCTCCACCACATGGTAGAACTAGACCTCAAAGCATTCTAGCTCTACAATGTGGTTTAGGTAGAATACAGCTCTACCACAGTTACATTCAACCTCAGCCGGTTACATTCAACCTCAGCCGGTTAAATTCAACCTCAGCCGGTTACATTCGTTGAAGTCTAGCTCTACCACATGGTAGAGCTAGAAGAATGCAATTCTAGCTCCACCCCACAGGGTAGAGCTGGACCTCAAAGCATTCTAGCTCTACGATGTGGTCTAGGTAGAATACAGCTCTACCACGTGGTAGACCTAGATCCAATGCAATAATTCTAGCTCGTTGGTTATTCTCATGTGAAGTAGGCCTCTTCTTGGAGTAATTGGTTTTGTTGATGTGTATGGAACACAGCTAGATCGATGCATTCTTGCTCTACCACATGGTAGAGCTAGACCTCAAAGCTTTCTACCTCTATGACTCTTGCTCCACCACATGGTAGAGCTAGACCTCAAAGCATTCTATCTCTACAATGTGCTTTAGGTAGAATACAGCTCTACCACAGTTACATTCAACCTCAGCCGGTTACAAGCAATTCTAGCTCCACCACATGGTAGAGCTAGACCTCAAAGCATTCTATCTCTACAACGTGGTTTAGGTAGAATACAGCTCTACCACAGTTACATTCAACCTCAACCGGTTACATTCATTGAAGTCTAGCTCTACCACATGGTAGAGCTAGAAGAATGTATTTTAGCTCTACCACATGGTAGAGCTAGATTTCATAGCATTCTGGTCAATACATTCATTAATCTTGCTCTGCCACCTGGTAGAGATAATATCCATTGAAAAACCAGCACTAGAATACTTTGAAGTCCAGCTAGAATGCATTTATCTAGCTCTACCATGTGGTAGAGCAAGACTAATAAATGTATTGAGAGCTCCAAGATGGAGTAATTGAGATAGAATGCTTTGAGTTCTAGCTTTACCATGTGGTGGAGCTAGAATTGCACTTGAGGTCTAGCTCTACCATGTGGTGGAGCTAGAATTGTAGAGGTAGAAAGCTTTGAGGTCTAGCTCTACCACAGTTACATTCAACCTCAGCCAGTTACATTCTTTGAAGTCTAGCTCTACCACATGGTAGAGCTAGAAGAATTCATCCTAACTCCACCACATGGTAGAGCTGGACCTTAAAGCATTCTAGCTCTACGATTCTAGCTCCACCACATGGTAGAGCTAGACCTCAAATGCAATTCTAACTCCACCACATTGTAGAGGTAGACCTCAAAGCATTCTATCTCAGTCGGTACATTCATTGAAGTCTTGCTCTACCACATGGTGGTAGAGCTAGAAGAATGCATTCTAGCTCCACCACATGGTGGAGCTGGACCTCAAGCATTCTAGCTCTACGATGTGGTCTAGGCAGAATACAGCTCTACCACGTGGTAGAGCTAGATCAAATGCAATTCTAGCTCCTTGATTCTTATCACGAGAGGTAGGTCTCTTCTTGGAGGAATTGGTTTTGTTGATGTGTATGGAACACAGCTAGATCGATGCATTCTTGCTCTACCACATGGTAGATCTAGCCCTCAAAGCTTTCTACCATGTGATAGAGCTAGATCAAATGCAATTCTAGCTCCTTGGTTTTGTTGATGTGTATGGAACACAGCTAGATCGATGCATTTTTGCTCTACCACATGGTAGAGCTAGACCTCAAAGTTTTCTACCTCTACGATTCTAGCTCCACCACATGGTAGAGCTAGACCTCAAATGCAATTCTAACTCCACCACATTGTAGAATGCTTTAAAGTCCAGCTAGAATGCATTTATCTAGCTCTACCATGTGGTAGAGCAAGACTAATAAATGTATAATTGAGAGCTCCAAGATGGAGTAATTAAGATAGAATTCCTTGAGGTCTAGCTCTACCATGTGGTGGAGCTAGAATTTCAGTTGAGGTCTAGCTCTATCATGTGGTGGAGCTAGAATCGTAGAGGTAGAAAGCTTTGAGGTCTAGCTCTACCACAGTTACATTCAACCTCATCCGGTTACATTCATTGAAGTCTAGATCTACCACATGGTAGAGCTAGAAGAATACATTCTAGCTCCACCACATGGTAGAGCTGGACCTCAAAGCATTCTAGCTCTATGATGTAGTCTAGATAGAATACAGCTCTACCACATGGTAGAGCTAGACCTCAAATGCAATTCTAGCTCCACCACATGGTAGAGCTAGACCTCAAAGCAGTCTAGCTCTACGATGTGGTCTAGGTTGGATACAGCTCTACCACGTGGTAGAGCTGGACCTCAAATACAATTATAGCTCCTTGGTTCTTGTCATGTGAAGTAGGTCTCTTCTTGGAGTAATTGGTTTTGTTGATGTGTATGGAACACAGCTAGATCGATGCATTCTTGCTCTACCACAAGGTAGAGCTAGACCTCAAAGCTTTCTGCCTGTACGATTCTAGCTCCACCACATGGTAGAGCTAGACATGGTAGAGCTAGACCTCAAAGCTTTCTACATCTACGATTCTAGCTCCACCACATGGTAGAGCTAGACCTCAAATGCAATAATAGCTCCACCACATGGTAGAGCTAGACCTCAAAGCATTCTGTCTCTATAATGTGGTTTAGGTAGAATACAGCTCTACCACGGTTACATTCAACCTCAGCCGGTACATTCATTGAAGACTAGCTCTACCACATGGTAGAGCTAGAAGAATGCATTCTAGCTCCACCACATGGTGGAGCTGGACCTAAAGCATTCTAGCTCTACGATGTGGTCTAGGCAGAATACAGCTCTACCACGTGGTAGAGCTAGATCAAATGCAATTCTAGCTCCTTGATTCTTGTCATGAGAAGTAGGTCTCTTCTTGGAGTAATTGGTTTTGTTGATGTGTATGGAACACAGCTAGATCGATGCATTCTTGCTCTACCACATGGTAGATCTATCCCTCAAAGCTTTCTACCACGTGGTAGAGCTAGATCAAATGTAATTCTAGCTCCTTGGTTATTGTAATGTGAAGTAGGTCTCTTTTTGGAGTAATTGGTTTTATTGATGTGTATGGAACACAGCTAGATGGATGCATTCTTGCTCTACCACATGGTAGAGCTAGACCTCAAAGCTTTCTACCTCTACGACTCTAGCTCCACCACATGGTAGAGCTAGACCTGAAATGCAATTCTAGCTCCAGCACATGGTAGAGCTAGACCTCAAAGCATTCTATCTCTACAGTAAGGTTTAGGTAGAATGCAGCTCTACCACAGTTACATTCAAGCTCAGCCGGTTACATTCATTGAAGTCTAGCTCTACCACATGGTAGAGCTAGAAGAATGCATTCTAGCTCCACCACATGGTAGAGCTAGATTTCAAAGCATTCTGGTCTCAATACATTTTTTAATCTTGCTCTGCCACCTGGTAGAGATAATATCCATTGAAAAACCAGCACTAGAATACTTTAAAGTCCAGCTAGAATGCATTTATCTAGCTCTACCATGTGGTAGAGCAAGACTAATAAATGTATTATTGAGAGCTCCAAGATGGAGTAATTAAGATAGAATTCCTTGAGGTCTAGCTCTACCATGTGGTGGAGCTAGAATTTCAGTTGAGGTCTAGCTCTACCATGTGGTGGAGCTAGAATCGTAGAGGTAGAAAGCTTTCAGGTCTAGCTCTACAACAGTTACATTCAACCTCATCCGGTTACATTCATTGAAGTCTAGATCTACCACATGGTAGAGCTAGAAGAATGCATTCTAGCTCCACCACATGGTAGAGCTGGACTTCAAAGCATTCTAGCTCTACGATGTAGTCTAGATAGAATACAGCTCTACCACATGGTAGAGCTAGACCTCAAATGCAATTCTAGCTCCACCACATGGTAGAGCTAGACCTCAAAGCAGTCTAGCTCTACGATGTGGTCTAGGTTGGATACAGCTCTACCATGTGGTAGAGCTGGACCTCAAATGCAATTATAGCTCCTTGGTTCTTGTCATGTGAAGTAGGTCTCTTCTTGGAGTAATTGATTTTGTTGATGTGTATGGAACACAGCTAGATCGATGCATTCTTGCTCTACCACAAGGTAGAGCTAGACCTCAAAGCTTTCTACCTCTACGATTCTAGCTCCACCACATGGTAGAGCTAGACCTCAAAGCTTTCTACATGTACGATTCTAGCTCCACCACATGGTAGAGCTAGACCTCAAATGCAATAATAGCTCCACCACATGGTAGAGACCTCAAAGCATTCTATCTCTATAATGTGGTTTACCACAGTTACATTCAACCTCAGCCACCACCGGTACATTCATTGAAGTCTAGCTCTACCACATGGTGGTAGAGCTAGAAGAATGCATTCTAGCTCCACCACATGGTGGAGCTGGACCTAAAGCATTCTAGCTCTACGATGTGGTCTAGGCAGAATACAGCTCTACCACGTGGTAGAGCTAGATCAAATGCAATTCTAGCTCCTTGATTCTTGTCATGAGAAGTAGGTCTCTTCTTGGAGTAATTGGTTTTGTTGATGTGTATGGAACACAGCTAGATCGATGCATTCTTGCTCTGCTACATGGTAGATCTAGCCCTCAAAGCTTTCTACCTCTATGATTCTAGATCTACCACATGGTAGAGCGAGACCTCAAATGCAATTCTAGCTCCACCACATGGTAGAGCTAGACCTCAAAGCATTCTATCTCTACAGTAAGGTTTAGGTAGAATGCAGCTTTACCACAGTTACATTCAAGCTCAGCCGGTTACATTCATTGAAGTCTAGCTCTACCACATGGTAGAGCTAGAAGAATGCATTCTAGCTCCACCACATGGTAGAGCTAGATTTCAAAGCATTCTGGTCTCAATACATTTTTTAATCTTGCTCTGCCACCTGGTAGAGATAATATCCATTGAGAAACCAGCACTAGAATACTTTAAAGTCCAGCTAGAATGCATTTATCTAGCTCTACCATGTGGTAGAGCAAGACTAATAAATGTATAATTGAGAGCTCCAAGATGGAGTAATTAAGATAGAATTCCTTGAGGTCTAGCTCTACCATGTGGTGGAGCTAGAATTTCAGTTGAGGTCTAGCTCTACCATGTGGTGGAGCTAGAATCGTAGAGATAGAAAGCTTTGAGGTCTAGCTCTACAACAGTTACATTCAACCTCATCCGGTTACATTCATTGAAGTCTAGATCTACCACATGGTAGAGCTAGAAGAATGCATTCTAGCTCCACCACATGGTAGAGCTGGACTTCAAAGCATTCTAGCTCTACGATGTAGTCTAGATAGAATACAGCTCTACCACATGGTAGAGCTAGACCTCAAATGCAATTCTAGCTCCACCACATGGTAGAGCTAGACCTCAAAGCAGTCTAGCTCTACGATGTGGTCTAGGTTGGATACAGCTCTACGATGTGGTCTAGGTTGGATACAGCTCTACCATGTGGTAGAGCTGGACCTCAAATGCAATTATAGCTCCTTGGTTCTTGTCATGTGAAGTAGGTCTCTTCTTGGAGTTATTGATTTTGTTGATGTGTATGGAACACAGCTAGATCGATGCATTCTTCCTCTACCACAAGGTAGAGCTAGACCTCAAAGCTTTCTACCTCTACGATTGTAGCTCCACCACATGGTAGAGCTAGACATGGTAGAGCTAGACCTCAAAGCTTTCTACATCTATGATTCTAGCTCCACCACATGGTAGAGCTAGACCTCAAATGCAATAATAGCTCCACCACATGGTAGAGACCTCAAAGCATTCTATCTCTATAATGTGGTTTACCACAGTTACATTCAACCTCAGCCACCACCGGTACATTCATTGAAGTCTAGCTCTACCACATGGTGGTAGAGCTAGAAGAATGCATTCTAGCTCCACCACATGGTGGAGCTGGACCTAAAGCATTCTAGCTCTACGATGTGGTCTAGGCAGAATACAGCTCTACCACGTGGTAGAGCTAGATCAAATGCAATTCTAGCTCCTTGATTCTTGTCATGAGAAGTAGGTCTCTTCTTGGAGTAATTGGTTTTGTTGATGTGTATGGAACACAGCTAGATCGATGCATTCTTGCTCTGCTACATGGTAGATCTAGCCCTCAAAGCTTTCTACCTCTACGATTCTAGCTCTACCACATGGTAGAGCTAGACCTCAAATGCAATTCTAGCTCCACCACATGGTAGAGCTAGACCTCAAAGCATTCTATCTCTACAGTAAGGTTTAGGTAGAATGCAGCTCTACCACAGTTACATTCAAGCTCAGCCGGTTACATTCATTGAAGTCTAGCTCTACCACATGGTAGAGCTAGAAGAATGCATTCTAGCTCCACCACATGGTAGAGCTAGACGAATGCATTCTAGTCCTACGATGTGGTCTACGTAGAATACAGCTCTACCACATGGTAGAGCTAGATCAAATGCAATTCTAGCTCCTTGGTTATTGTAATGTGAAGCACTACAAGGGATTGGGCTCATACCCGCGCTCTTAGCCGCTAAAAATGACTTGTGAAAAAAAGTAGCGGGCCCGTGTATCAGCGCGTGTATAATCGCGGCCAGAGACATGCGTGTAAAACCGCGTGTACAGTACCTCTCAGACGCGCGTATACACGGGTATGTAGCCGCGTTTTTTTTCACAGACGCGTTAATACACGCCAATATACACGCTTCTTATTATATTAGACGCGGTTATACACGGGTGTATAGCCGCATCTTGTTCAGTTCCAATGTATAGACGCGTTTTTACTTGCGTCTATACACGTGTTTCTTTTATTTAGATGCGCTTATACACGCGTTATTGCCAGTTTATACGCGTTAATACACGCATAATTTCCAGAGTATCCGCGCAGATACACGCAAGTTTTAGCAGTTTTGACGCGTTTATACACGCGAACAGAGAGCAAAAAAAAAAATCCAGAGAGTGCTATTTGGTGCCTGAATACTGTTCCAGCATTCCAGCACCCAATAGCACTCTCTGGTTTAGGGTTTTTGGTGCATTAGACCATCCCATTAGACCATCCACGAAGAACATATGCACGAGGGAGATTAAGACAAGAACGACATGAATGCATACATTGTCATTACACGATTCAAGACAGCCATGAATGTAATACTATCGATCAATCAATTCAATATTACTATCAAAATTTCATACATGTATACAAGGGAGTCCATATCTCGAAGTAGCCCATGGCTTGAGTTTACAAAAAAATATATACAATCACATCCTAAATATGGAATGTGATACTACAAATCTGAGTACTACTCAGACCCAGATGATGACTCGGTGCTCCCCCCATGCTCAGATGAGCTCGCATCGGTCGGAATGTCCGAGGAGTAGTGCTCACGTCCACCCTCTGCAGCGACGGCCGGTGGATCATCAGCAGCTTGTGCCTGTTCAAGTAATATATAGTATATAAGTATATATATATATATATATGCAATTCAATAAACCAAAACCATTCGTTACGAATTTTCAAGTACCTGTCGACCGTATGGTCTCATGGCCAACTCAAACTGCGCGTCCGTAATACGTCCCTCGGCTCTAAAGATGGCCCACATGTCACGTCTGCTATGCCGGCGAGCATACGCAGTATCGTGGGTTGTGGGCTTCCTCCCCATAACCCGTCGCTGTATCATAATCAACACAATTTGTAAGATTAAAACAATTCATAGAATCAATGAATTAAGTAAACAATCAAATAAAGTGACAGGATACTTACGAACTCTGCCTCCCATGACTCGACGCCGCCAGATCCGAAATGCGAAGATCCAACGGTCTCCATCTGGATCCGTCGTGCCTCCACATGCTGCCTGCTCTTCACGCCACCCTCTGCTCGTTTCTTTGCCTCCTTCCACTCGCGTTTGTGCGCAGTGGCAGGTTTCTCGGCAGGATAGCCACCCGCAGCAGCTACATTTAGCCGGTCATCGTACGCGAGTTTTTTAAGGTGAGATCTTTTATTACTTAAGATCTCCCTTATTCGCGTCCTTCCCCATACATCCGAGAATGTAGCATGTGGGGGATTGGGGTACCGACTGTGTACAGCCTCTATCACCTCCCCAACTAATCGGCTATTTTGATCTTTAAATTTAATAAAACAATTTCTATATGAGTTTGATACTACCCCACGCATGTACTCCATTACCTCCCTCCCCCTCGCATCCATCACTATCCCGCCCCTATCCGTCACATCATAGCAAACCACTCTCTCCATCTCTCTCATCTCCTCCTCTTCCGAACTGTCTCCTCTAACTCTTCTCCCTCTATCTCCTCTCTCACCCCGTGCCCTACTACCTCCCCCACCTCCCCCACCAAAGCACCCGCCGCATCCTCCACTCCCACTCTTCCTACTGCTGCGGGTGGAGTCACGACTGGGGGATTGTCTACGTGACGGTGGCTGTGAGCCCTGACGTGACGGTGGCTCTGAGGGAGCACGTGATGGTGGCTGTGAGGGTGTACGTGAGTGTGTCTGGGACGAGGTATGTCTCCTCGGTGGACGTGGAAGAGGAGAAGCTGCATGCCGTCTCGTCGGACTCGGAGGAATAGACGGCACTGGAGTGCCCTGGATACTCGCGGTAGGGGTATAGACACCAGGCAGGGAAGGAGGGGGATGGGCATACATATACTCTGTAAGCTCAACCGGACCAGGTTGGCGCCCAAAGTGATTCATCATCTCCATCAACCAATTGCTATACGCAAATGGATCGGATGAAGAACCTGGAATATCCATAAAGAACCTGCAAACAAACATCATCATGTACATCATGTACATTCTCTTGACTCACACATTGTCATTACACAAGTCAATTGCCTGCAAACCATGAAATCTGAAACGCCGCAGTTTTCTGTCTGCAGAAACGCGTGTATACACCCGACAAAAAACGCGTGTATACACCCGGCAAAAAACGCGTGTATATGCGCGTGAAAAAACTCTGCAGACAGGTTACACGCGCTTCTACACGCGTTCTTACACGCGACCTGCAAAAAAAATTTCTCGAAAAGACCGACCCCCCGACAAAGACAGAATGTCCTTATAAAAGGACCAGCCATTGTCGCCCCTGTCAGGATGCAGCAACCCAATCGTGTGCAAAAAGACAAACCCAAAGAGCAAAGAGCAAAGTAAACAAATCCGACAAAAGAGACAAGGCACAGGACAAAGTGACTCACCTCTGAAAAAGTGAGTCCTCTCTGCTCCTTCTCTGCTCCCTCCTTCTCCCGTGTGTGTGCTCCTTTCTCTGCTTCCTCCTTGCTGTTGGAAGAGGCGAAAACAGGCGAAAACGCATGCACTGTTGATTTCTAAGTTCAAAATCTATATTTGGGGAAGGCGGGCTATTTTTAGTTTAAATACGCCGCCGTGTTTATGTTCGCGTTTATGAACACAGGTATATTCGCGTGTAAATGATTTTAGCTGCGTTTATACACGCGTTTTGCAGAAATTAGCCGCGTGAATACACGCGTTTTTTAGGAATTACCCGCGTTTATACACGCAAGTTTTAGGAGATAGCCGCGTGAATACACGCGATTTTGTGCTTTCATTAAAAATATATAATGAGTTTGTGTTTTCTGGTTTGTACACAGGATGTCATCAACCTCTTCAAGCAGTTCTGGGGAAGATGAGACAATGGGTCATCGTAATCGCGATGTGTGGTTGGGACAACGGATCAAATGTATGTGTAATCGATGTCAAGGATGCATTGTACGAGCACGTCGAATTACCTTGAATCACATCTCCATGTATGGAGAATGGAATCAAACAGGTTTAGAGGTGAGTAGATGTAAATTGATGGTATTCAAATGACTCATGGTATCCAAATTAAATTAATAGAGTTGTAACATATAATTTGATAAATTGAAGCAGGATGCAGTACCACACTCTAACATGGTACCCTACGCGCGACGAGAGCACGTAAAGCGTCGACGAGATGATGCTGGAGCTTCGAGATCTATTGTCAGAGATGAGTTTGAAAGGGACGACAATAGCCCTGCATGTGGAGAATTCCCGCAGACACTCCTGCTTGGAAGCATATTGAAGATGAGTGGCCCAGCTTTAAAACAGAGCCCAGAAACTTGAGACTTGGCCTGGGTATGGATGGAGTGAATCCATTTGGTTTCAAAAGCACCGCATACAGCGTGTGGCCAGTTGTGCTGGTGAATTATAACCTTCCACCATCAATGGCGATCAAGAAGGGACATCTTATGTTATCCCTTCTAATTCCAGGGAAACATAAAGTCAAGCATATGGATGTTTATCTTGAACCACTGATTGATGAGTTGGAGGAATTATGGAGAGGTGTTGCGGTGGTGGACATTAGTAGGCCTCCCTCCTCTCGACACTTCGACTTAAAAGCAGTGTTGATGTGGACAATGCATGACTTTCCAGGATACAGCGATTGTTCTGGTAAGAATTCTAATTACCTCCCTACTCTATTACTATTGGCTATATATATTAATTAGACGGTTTGACTTTATTATTCTAACTTTTATTTATATTTTAACAGGTTTGAAAACATCGGGTAAACATGCATGTCCTGTTTGTGGCCCTTCGTTAGTACATGAGTATGCTGATGATTTGTGTAAGACTATATTCGATAATCATCATCGATTTCTCCCCTCATATCATCCTAAATATGTTGCTAGTAAGAGTAACATTCCTCCACAAACACTTCGTGCAAAAGATTGGAAGCGTATTTGGGAGTCAACTATTCTTCCTCCAGATGGCATGAACAGGTATAGTGATGTTTTTTCAATCTTGTTTTGTGTAGTCTCTAATTGGATTAAAGGTGACATAGAGCAATCCCTTGTGCAGGTACTCCATTTTTTTCCGGCTGCCATATTGGACCCATCTTAAGATCAACCATCTTCTTGATCCCATGCACATCTTCAAGAATGTGGGATCTGGTATTTGGGAACATATTACTGGTAAACGAGACAATGTTAGCGTACGTGAGGACTTGCGGGTCGCAGGACGTATGCGTCAAGCTTGGCCACGAGAGGTGGGTGGGCACGTTCGTCTTCCGCCTGCACCATGGATTATATCAAAGAAAGAGGAGAAGCAGGTAAAGCAGGCCATCACCACTTTGCGTACTCCCACTGGATGCATGAGATCATTGAAGGGAGCCTTTACAACCACTAAGAAAAGAGGCGTTGAGCAACTATATGGGTTGAAGTCCCACGATTGGCACAAGATGCTTCAAGTAAGTGTTTTCCAAGTCTTGTACGTACGTTGAAATTAAATTTTGTAATGCCATAAACCATAAATGTGCTCTTATGTGCCAGTTCATACTACCTACTAGCATCGACCATTGTGCGAATAAGAGTTTGAAAAAATGTATTTATAAGATGGGCGAGCTTGTGAGGTATGTAAAACCCATGCTCAGATCACCCTTCATTATACCTTGCAAAATGAACGTGCATGAGGTATAACGTACTATTTATTTATTTTTCAGATATGTTAGTTCCAAAGCAATTGATCCAGCCACGTTGGATGATGCGCGTGTTATGGCAGTGGAGGTGGTTTGTTTGGTAGAGGAGACTTTTCCGCGAACCATTCTCACAAGTCAACTACATCTCATTGTGCATTTAGTGGACGAAATTGCTTTATGTGGTACTGTGCATGCACGTTGGATGTTCTTCCTAGAGCGCTTCATGAAGACCTTAAAAGACTTTGTGAGGCAAAGTGCAAGGCCTGAAGGAAGCATGGCCGAGGGTTGGTTGATACAAGAGTCTCTTGTATATATTTCAGAATTTCTTGGTCAGGTGGACAGCTCTTTGCCACGACTATGGAGCAATGAAGAGGACTTGAGGATGACCTCTATTGTGCCTCAAGGAAAAGGACAGAGTAAAGTAATTGACAGAACATTGATTGATGATCTCAATTTCACTTGTATCCTTAATAGTGATGTGATGAGCAGATGGGTTACAAGATATGAGGATGCAAAGACAAAAAGGCAAGCAAAAAGAGCTCTCTTTCGGAGGCAACATGGCTCTCGGAAGGCGTACCCTAAGCATCTAGCAACACTTCCGAATGATATCCATGTTGATTGGTTGCATGAGGAAATGGAGAGAGCAGAGAGCGACGAGGGGCTGCATATCACGGCGGAAGAATGGGAGTATGCACGAGGATGCATGTCAAAGGTACATAGAACTAATGTTTTGCATTAGTTGTAAGTGATTTGCTTTTAATATTTATTCACATTGCTTACACAAATATTGCTTCTATTTTGGTCCAGTGCACTATGTTCAATGCTATATGGTGTGAAGGCAAGCATTTTCGAACACAAAGAATTGATGAAAAGAGAAATACACAAGATTGCGGTGTCATTAGTAGCTTTGAGGGAGCTAATGGAAAAATGGATGATTATTGTGGCATAATCCAAGACATATTTAGGCTTGACTTTCGTCGCTTCTTTGTGTATGTTTTGGATGTCAAATGGCAAATGAACGTGGTGGAAAAAGGGCCTGATGCAACGATAAAACGCCATGCAAGTGGATATGTAACTATTGACTCTACAAAGTTCTGGCAAACAAAGAAAAATAGGCTCGTATTGCCACAACAATGTGAGCAGGTATGCATTTTTTTACTAATGTGTTTCATGTACATATATATCTAAGCTCGCGTTCCCCTTGACTTTTGATATGCTAATTAATTACTGTACTGTGTGTATTTGAGTAGGTTATCTATCTACCAATGGTGCATGACATCAAATGGTGGTACGTCATCCCTATTGCACCACGTTCCAAAGTGATGTATAATACATTCACTGATATGGAGCATATGGAGGATGTAACAAGCCGCAATGAAGATGACGTCGAACATGCCATTGAAGATGTTGTGATCGATGATCAAGAAATAAGAGATGATCGTGACAATGAGGATGAGCATGCCATTTCTCATGATCATGAGAATGACCCTACCATTGAGGATGATGGTGATGCTGATGAGGATGATCAGGACATCGATACCATTATCAATGGAGTACAGAATATCGATAGTGGAATAAATTTAATCGTAGCCTTACCAATTGATCAAATGGATATTGATGTTGATCGTTTGACAAGGATGGATCTTATTGAAGATGAGATCGAACCCTAACCAATCCGTCACTGTATGTTCTAAATTGATGACATTTCTATCATCTCATATGCATGATTTATTTTGAATATATTTCATTGTTGTAAATGCATGTAGTGGGATTGTGTAATGATGTATACTGTAATGTACTATGAGATGGTTTAAGGAAAATAGTTTTTAATTTTGTTAAGGAATTCAGTTTTTTTTCAGTTTTTCTCTGCCATGCGTGTATTAATCCGTGTACAGTAGCGTGTATTTATCCGTGTATAATAGCGAGTATTACCCCGTAAATATTATCGTGTATTTATGCGTGTATTACTGCATGTATATAAACGCGTTTATACACGCGTTGATAAATGCAAATATACACGCGAACTTAAATGCTAAAATACACGCGCCCGATTCTATTCAAATACAAGCGCGACCATACACGCGTTCGTAATTTATCGCGTGTATGAAACGCGTGTATGGCAGCATTGTCTTGTAGTGAAGTAGGTCTCTTTTTGGAATAATTGGTTTTGTTGATGTGTATGGAACACAGTTAGATGGATGCATTCTTGCTCTACCACATGGTAGAGCTAGACCTCAAAGCTTTCTATCTCTATGACTCTAGCTCCACGACATGGTAGAGCTAGACCTGAAATGCAATTCTAGCTCCAGCACATGGTAGAGCTAGACCTCAAAGCATTCTATCTCTACAATGTGGTTTAGGTAGAATACAGCTCTACCACAGTTACATTCAACCTCAGCCGGTTACATTCATTGAAGTCTAGCTCTACCACATGGTAGAGCTATAAGAATGCATTCTAGCTCCACCACATGGTAGAGCTAGATTTCAAAGCATTCTGGTCAATACATTTATTAATCTTGCTCTGCCACCTGGTAGAGATAATATCCATTGAAAAACCAGCACTAGAATACTTTAAAGTCCAGCTAGAATGCATTTATCTAGCTCTACCATGTGGTAGAGCAAGACTAATAAATGTATAATTGAGAGCTCTAAGATGGAGTAATTAAGATAGAATTCCTTGAGGTCTAGCTCTACCATGTAGTGGAGCTAGAATTTCAGTTGAGGTCTAGCTCTACCATGTGGTGGAGCTAGAATCGTAGAGGTAGAAAGCTTTGAGGTCTAGCTCTACCACAGTTACATTCAACCTCATCCGGTTACATTCATTGAAGTCTAGATCTACCACATGGTAGAGCTAGAAGAATGCATTCTAGCTCCACCACATGGTAGAGCTGGACTTCAAAGCATTCTAGCTCTACGATGTAGTCTAGATAGAATACAGCTCTACCACATGGTAGAGCTAGACCTCAAATGCAATTCTAGCTCCACCACATGGTAGAGCTAGATCTCAAAGCAGTCTAGCTCTACGTGTGGTCTAGGTTGGATACAGCTCTACCATGTGGTAGAGCTGGACCTCAAATGCAATTATAGCTCCTTGGTCCTTGTCATGTGAAGTAGGTCTCTTCTTGGAGTAATTGGTTTTGTTGATGTGTATGGAACACAGCTAGATCGATGCATTCTTGCTCTACCACAAGGTAGAGCTAGACCTCAAAGCTTTCTACCTCTACGATTCTAGCTCTACCACATGGTAGAGCTAGACATGGTAGAGCTAGACCTCAAAGCTTTCTACCTCTACGATTCTAGCTCCACCACATGGTAGAGCTAGACCTCAAATGTAATAATAGCTCCACCACATGGTAGAACTAGACCTCAAAGCATTCTATCTCTATAATGTGGTTTACCACTGTTACATTCAACCTTAGCCGCCGGTACATTCATTGAAGTCTAGTTCTACCACATGGTAGAGCTAGAAGAATGCATTCTAGCTCCACCACATGGTGGAGCTGGACCTAAAGCATTCTAGCTCTACGATGTGGTCTAGGCAGAATACAGCTCTACCACGTGGTAGAGCTAGATCAAATGCAATTCTAGCTCCTTGATTCTTGTCATGAGAAGTAGGTCTCTTCTTGGAGTAATTGGTTTTGTTGATGTGTATGGAACACAGCTAGATCGATGCATTCTTGCTCTGCTACATGGTAGATCTAGCCCTCAAAGCTTTCTACCTCTATGATTCTAGCTCTACCACATGGTAGAGCTAGACCTCAAATGCAATACTCGCTCCACCACATGGTAGAGCTAGACCTCAAAGCATTCTATCTCTACAGTAAGGTTTAGGTAGAATGCAGCTCTACCACAGTTACATTCAAGCTCAGCCGGTTACATTCATTGAAGTCTAGCTCTACCACATGGTAGAGCTAGAAGAATGCATTCTAGCTCCACCACATGGTAGAGCTAGATTTCAAAGCATTCTGGTCTCAATACATTTTTTAATCTTGCTCTGCCACCTGGTAGAGATAATATCCATTGAAAAACCAGCACTAGAATACTTTAAAGTCCAGCTAGAATGCATTTATCTAGCTCTACCATGTGGTAGAGCAAGACTAACAAATGTATTGAGATCTCCAAGATGGAAATACTCTTCATCTCCTCCACAGTGTTTTCATGGATATATATTGTGATTTTTGAATATGATATTGTAAGTTTTTTTTAAAGTGTAAGAATACAATAACTATAATTAACAATTGTGGTTTTTGTTGTAGGTGAAAGATGTCTCAGAAAAGAAAAGTGGTGGAAGTTCCAGACAGTGTTAACTTTGCCTCTGCTGATCGACGACGACAGTGGTACTTAGATATTTGGGGTCTTCAGGGTTCACAATTTAACAAAATTCATCTATTTGTTGCTAGTGATGTGGGCGTGGATACTTTTGAGGATCTAGGACCAATGACTCTATCTTATATTTCTGTAGTTGATTCTCATCCCGATATTGAATGCATAAATATTGGGGTACCTGGGATCCATGAGTATCAACTAGATCCCAAGGCATTCATTATTGAACGAATAGTAAGAGATAAACAAGATACTATGTTCTCTCGAGGGTGGAAGTTAGATTGTGCAAGTCAAGAAATAACTCTTGAAGAGTTGCAAGCTTCCATTGCTTATTGTGTGAAAGGCAAACAAAAAAAAGAGAAAACGCCCTCTAAAAATCCAGTTCAAAAAAAGGCAAAAAGCAGTACAGGTATTATGGATGTAGATGAAGCAGTTCTTAAATCTACAATAGAGAAAACAGGCTTGGAAAATTCAACAAAAATAAGATTTGTGGATCCCAAAGTTTTGGAAAATGAGGTGCAAAAGGCACAAAAGAGTGATACAGGGGGTATGGAAAAATACTCTAAGTATTTTCCATTCAAGTACAAAGAGTATGAGATCCCTGTAGATCAATGCTGGCTAGCTCCTGATCACTATAACTCCCGTCAAATAGAACCTCACCGTGTGGATGAATGCGTGTTATTTTTTGGTGCAAGTGCAAACAGGCCAGGAGCGTGTGCATACTTGATGCCTGTAAAGAATGCTGGCAAGAAGAAAGGAATTCCAATGAAACTAAGTGAGGTAACAGAGGAGAAACTCACTGAGTATTCATATTGGATTATTGATGGCCAACATTCCATCTATGCTGCAAAATTCTTACGGTATCAAGAAATGGAAAAAGATGGTCGTGCTCAAGATCTGATACAAGTGTATGAAAAAAGGAAGGCTCGAATTGTTGTAGATCCAGAGCCACAAGTTGCGACGGCCATATCTGCTATAGCTAATGAAGAGGCCCAATCATTATATGTCAAACAACCATACTATGATGTCTTGCAGCACTTGAGGAGTCAGTGGATCTTCAATAATTCTCCGTCAAGGCCACCATCTGGAGTAACAGAGGGCTCATCATCTCGTGTAGACTGGGATGTATGTCCATATCCCTTGCTCTCTTATAATTATAAGTTTTGAAAAAAATACTTGATTTTGATCTTTTTTTCTTTTATTTCTTTGCAGAAATTTTTACGAATGGCTAGAATTACGGTGGGAGCATCCTTCATTTCAAAGCAGTCTCACATGGTCATTTACTCTGATGAAGTTTTCAAAGGCTGGCTTGAAATCATGGAGAAGCAAAACAAGAAACCAACTGCCACAGTTTTCAGATGTCTTGCTGGGCTAGATGAACAAGAAGTCAAACAAATACAATCAGAAATCAGGTCTGGAAAAATTGTTCTTTCAAAGGGTACTAAGGATGTAGATGTGATTGACATGCCAGAGCGTATCAAGCAGCTCAAGCAAGATAAAATTATTCAAGATGCATTGCTTGTAGAGTTCAACACTCTGAACAAGGACAAACAATGTCAAGATTGGTCAGAATTGACTATCACCTATAGCATCAATGAGGTTGTATACTCAGTTCTTTTGAAGTTATGTGATGTGTATATAAAGTCAAAGCTACAGGTTGGATCAAAGAAGATTGATTTTCCAATAGAAGCAAGGCAATATGTGGAGTGGAATATCAGCCTTAGCAAAGAAAGTTCAACCTTGTCCTTGGATCTTCCTTGGTGTATTTATGCTGTGAGTCTTCCATTCGACGGGAGTTACTACTTGAAGCGCCACCTCAACAATCCAATTTCCATTGGGTTATGTGTTCTGGATAACACTGAAGATTTGGAAAGAAATATGCATTGGGATGTGGAATCATTTTGCAATCTTTTGAACGGCATTATGATTATTACAGCAGCTGGTAGATCTTTGCCATCCCAATATGTGTTGCTTACCTTTCTAAATATTACAGATTTTATTCACTTGCAAAATGCTTTAAAAAATTTGAGTGGCATAGCAAAGGAACAGTATAATGGGGCATTGCATTTTCGACGTGACAACCGATGCATTGGTGCAATAGAGTTCTTCACATCCTTAGTGTTTTTCAGCAAGGGAGATGCCTTTCAAGGACTAGCAGATGTTCCTGATCCAGGTACACAAGCGACAATATTGGATACTGGACTTCTCGATATAGATAATGAAGATGTTAAAACTATCCCAGACATTGAGTTTCTAAGAATCAAGAAGAATCTTTTGATCAAGCAATGTATTCGAAAGTATTGCAGAGAAGGCTGCAAGCTTGTTGATCTTTTCAGTAATGGCTACATCATCGAGCTAGGGCTAGCACTAAATAAGGAAGTGATTTGCCTAGTGGAGAGTATTGAAGATCAAAGAAAGATGGGAACAAGGCTTCTTGACTTTGCAAAGTCAAGAAATGAGCAACCAGTACCGCCTATTTCTAACAATCCAAGGAATACCACTGAAAGATCGAGCCATGGTGAAGTTCGTTCAGCTCGAGATTTTTTGGATTTTGAAGACAGTATGTAACTTCTTAATGGGCTTTCCTTGTATCTTCAATACTTTGATTTGGTGATGTTTTGACTTGTTATATCCTTGGTTCATTTTTTAGTAGTATTTTTGTAGCTCTCTCCAAATTGGGCTTTGGAATCTAGAATCACCAAGTTATGGATCCTAACATGTTCATTGACAAATTCACTTTTTACATAACCAATTGGTGAATTTGGAAAGCCTACTTAGTGGTCGCACAATGGCCAGTTGGTGAATCTGAAAATCTTGCTTATAAATCTAAGATGATAGAGCTAGAGATCCTCTCATTTACTTCAATCCTATCCTGTGGTAGATCTAGATTTCAATAGGTCTACAATTTGGTGGAGCTAGCTACCTCTTCAAAGTGGTGGACCAAGAATCCATTAAAGTCTAGCTACCTCTTCAAAGTGGTGGAGCTAGGCCAATGCACCCCCCCCAAAGACAGTTTTTGCAGAGCATCCATTTAAGACTAGCTCTACCATATGGTTGAGCTAGGCCAATGCATTTCTAGCTCCACCAGAGCTAGTTCAAATGCAATTCTAGCTCCTTGGTTCTTGTCACGTGCGATGAGCTAGAACCCATTGAAGTCTAGACCTAGAACCTATGGAAGTCTACTGGCTCCACCCATAAAGAAGCTATCTTGATCCCCAACTCAACCACGTGGTAAAGCAAGACTTATAAATTTCAGCTCTACCATATGGAAAATCAAAAACATCTAAAATTTTAGCTTTACCATATAGTTGAGTGGTTTTGTGTTTCTCACCTCCACCTACTCTTGGAGCTCAAGAGTGGATCAAGAGTGGATCTCAAGGGCTACTTCCAACAAGAGCTCCCTTGCAAACTGGCTCTACCAAACAGTAGAGCTAGAATAATGGGTGTATTTGGAAATCCATTTTAAACCCTCCAATTCTAGAGTGAGCAACTAGAATTTATAATTGGTATCCAAACATGATTTTCTTTTAGATTACACCAATAAACATGTGTTAAGAGTGAGTGTTACAATTGTAAATTCTTTTAGTTTGAAAGATTGTTGAGTCAATGTTACTTTTTTTTCTTTTAGATCCCGAAATTGAGATAGTAGCACCAAGTGAAGTAGCTACGGCGGAATGCCACAATCAAACTGTGGATGAGAGCTTCTCCCACACATTCAGTGATGTCCATCCAGAAGGTTTAAAGACAAATGCTGACAATGAGATTGGGGTACCTAAATCTCCAACAAATGAAGCAATGGGTGAGAGTTTCCAGCCTGAAGAAGAAGTACCAAGAAGTGCCGACACTGCTATCTCCAAGAAATCTGTGTTGACAATTGTGTTGGACCTGAATGGTCTACTACTACTGACACGTTGTCAACAACAACCATCTTCAATACATGAAACTATTCAAATGGATTCAAAACGATATATTGTACTAAGGCCAGGATGTATCCAATTCTTGAAGATTTTATTAAAAAATATTAATGTTGGGATCTGGTCAACAGCGACGACAGAGAGTAATGTTCTTCAAATATTGAGAACATTACAAGACAGAGCAGGAGAGATATTTCCTTTTTTTGTAGTTTGGGCTCAAGAGGCTTGCGAGAAGGATAAAAGTGGTAAAATAGCTAGACCTGATAATCCAACAGTTCAGGCAATGTTCAAGCCATTGTCAAAAATTGCTTCATGTTTTGATTGTGATGCTCGTAGAACGGTTCTTATTGATGACTCTCCATACAAGGGATGTGCTTCTCCTGATAATAATTGTATATATCCTGCAAAGTTTGACGAAGAAAGGATGGTCGACAATATTCTCATTGATGAGCTGCTCCCTTACTTATTGCAGCTTGATGAGAGTGAAGATGTGCGTGAGATCATTGGCTCTAATCGCTATCTACGGACAACCTCCAGTATCCAATGAAAATGAATACAGAGGTGTGGTAGATTTTTGGAGAAAGCGCAATTTAAATTGGTCACAGAAGACAATCTACACTGATAGGCTACCACTATCAGAGATTATACAGAAGTATGTCAACAATCAAGAGGTATTAGCGAGACAATATGAAAACAAAAGAGAAGAGATAATAGAAATTATGGCAAAAGAACGAGTCAGTATTGCTAGCATGAGGGGACCACAAGTGATTTCTCTAGCTAGAAAATTGGGTTCTACCACAACACAGTTGAAGGCAGCCAATGCAAGGGCTTTCATAAACAAGGTGTTAAATGAGTACAATCTTCTCCAACGTGATAGAAATAACTAAGGTACTATCCAACATAAATGATAATTATAACTAAATACATGATTTTATACAACAATTGTGTATTCACAATGAAGAAACTTAATTTATGATGGTTTCTTGCAGATTTATTTCAAGGATATTGTTCCAAGGAGTATTCACTTAAAGAAGCCATTTGTCACCAAGGATTGTATTTTTTTTGGAGGAATTTTATCTTTTTGCAATCATGAATTGACAAGAAATTTTGTCTTGTTTTTAAAGTAGTGGCAAATGTATTACTCTTCAAATAATTTTATAAATGTTGGAGTGCACTCTACTATAAGGGGCCTCCTAATTTGAAAATGTATGGAAGCTTGATCTTTGTCTTATGATTTTAATTCCTACATATATGGACTATGGTAGAGCTAGATCAATGCCTTCTAGCTCCACCTCATGGTAGAGCTAGACTTCAAAGCATTCTACCTCCACGACATGGTAGAGCTAGACTTGAAAGCGTTCTAGCTCTACCATATGGTAGAGCTAGATCAAAGCATTCTACCTCCACGACATGGTAGAGCTAGCTCTACCATATGGTAGAGCTAGATCAATGCATTCTAGCTCTTCCACGTCACCACACATGGTTGAGTTGGACTTCCAACCATTCTAGTTCTACCATGGAGTCTATCTAAAATATTTTGATACAGCTCTACCACGTGCTAGAGCTGGACTTCAAATATTATTTCTAATTTTGCCATGGGATCGAGCTAGAATACTTTGATATAGCTCTATCACATGGTAGAACTAGATTTAAAAATATTCTAGCCCTACCACATGGTTGAGCTAGAACAGTGCATTCTAGCTCTACCACGTGGTTGATCTAGATCAATGCATTCTAATTTCACCACATTTTGATACCTGCTAGCACATTTTGTCGCGTCTTTTTAGAATCAAATGGAAAGAGTCTTTGCATCTTGAGTCATTTTGTAATGCAACTAAAGTCAACATTTTAGAACAGTATATAGTTTAATGTTAGCGTGCATAGTCACATTTGTTTTGTAATTGTTTAAAATCTATCTTTGCATAAAAGTAGTTGTAACATGCCTTCCCCCACATGCACACCTTTATCATTAAGCATGCTCATTTTTTTCCAAGTCATGTGATTGATTCTAATTGGCAGAGGCGACTTCTTCGTCACAGAGCATTAGTACGTCACATGTCCAAGAAAATCCAGAGTGTACGAAGACAGTTGGTTCAGCGCCGTCTTGACCGTCTACGGGAAATTGATGCAAGGTTGCGCTTTGTGCATCCCTCCGAGGGGGTTATCATACTGACATGGTATTCGTCAGACCCAATATGCGTACCCCTACGCAAAGAGGATGATAGGAGGGCTATTATTCTAAACCTTAATGGTTTGTTGTGCCATGTTGTCGAAACCCAATATGATGAGAAGGATCCTCCTTATAGCAACGAGTTGGTAAAATATCCAATTAACCAATATCGTTATGTCCTATGTCACAAGGATGCACATGAGTTCTTAGATTGGTGTATTCAATTCTTTAGTGTTTTTATTTGGAGCGCATGTAGGAGAACTAAGCTCTCTGGAATAATTGACACAGTATTTCCACAACAAAAGCCCAAGTTTGCAGGTGTTCTCTCACAAGAGCATTGTTCAAAATCCACATGGGTTGTGCAGAATAGACAAGTTTTCTTTAAAAAGCTTGAGACCTTTTGGGGTCTCCATCCTTTGTACAACAAGAAAAATACATTGATAATTGATGATAGCTACTATAAGGTGTTTAAGAATGAACGAGGAACCTGGTTAATAGTCCGAGAATTATACCATCAACCTTCCAAGGAAAGGTATAGTTTTTTGACAGAAGATTTAAGAAATTGGTTGTTTTTATGGCTACAGAATGAAGATCGGCAAGAGTATACATGGGATAATGCCTTTGAAGAAAAACCTAACCAATTCTCAGATGATGTGATGAAGAAATGGCTTGAAGAAGAGAAATTGGAAGTAGAGAATAGGAAAAAGGCAGAGGTGTGGAAGCAACAGCAGGAGGCTGATGCTGAGGCAGAGAGACAGGAACAACTTGAAATTCAAAGAAAGCAAAGAGAGGAGGCTGAAGCTGAGGCAGAGAGGCAAGCAGAGAGTACAAATCAAGCAAAGCAACAAGAGGAGGCATCATGAAAGTAATACACCACCATGAAGCTCATTTTGTTTGTCCCTAATATAATCAAATGTAGAGGATGCAAGTATTTTGGCCTTTTTTTAATGTAATAAAAAGCCATATATTGAAATATGATATTGTAATCAGGCCTCTTATGGAGCATACTGTTTAAATGTTTGCCTTTGCAAAGCATTGAACAAATTCTAGCACAAGCAATAAATTCATGTTCATTTACAATGTCTTATTATAATTGAGTCATAAATGGAGTGCATCCTTCTCTAAGGGGACTCCTTTTATCCTTTTATCTTTTGGTCAAAGTTTGCAAATTATTATTTTTTTAGTAAGAGTAGGTGAAGACTTTTAACTATCATTTTGACAAAGGTCATCCTACTGCAAGGAGACTCTTTCTATCTTTAGTAATGTTAATTTGTAGTAGTTGTGTATATAAGGAAACTTTCACCATGTCAAATTATAAATTCTTGTTTCAAATTATTTAGTCTTTGTTCATTACAATGCAGTCATAAAATTGGAGAGTGCATCCTACTCTAAGGGGACTCTCAATATACAATCTCTTGTATCAATGTTTTTACTTGGGAGTCTAGATTGAACAAATGGTAGATCTTGGTTCTTTCAATGCGTTCTTGCTCCACATTGGTAGAGCTAGCATTCTATGTCTATATCTACCATGTGGTGGAGCTACCATCCATTGAAGTCTAGCTGTATAATTTCATGGAGCTAGCTAGCTCCACCATGTGGTGGAGGTAGCAGCCATGGTCTCTTCATGGAATTTTGGCCTTACCACATGGTGGAGCTAGTATCCATGTGTGGTAGACCTAAACCTTTGGAAGTCATAAAATACGACTAGAATTTTGAGTCTAGATCTACCGTTTGGTGGAGCTTGCATCCACTGAAGTCTAGCTCTATAATGTCCAAGTGGTGGAACAGGATCTAGAATGGATAAGTCATGGATCAAGAAATCCTTTTCAGCTCTATAACAGACAAGTGCTAGATCTAAAGTGAAGAGATAAAGTGATTAACGTTGGACTGCTAGCCCATGCTAGCTAGACACCTCAATATGAGCAACAAGTCAAATATCTCGCTACATTGTCCATTTCAGATAAATAACTACACGAGTTTTCTTCAAAAAAGTTCATTTCTTTTGGGGTCTCCATGTTTTGTACAACAACAAGAATACATTGAAACTCGATGATAGCTACTACAATGTGTTCAACAATCAAGATGATAATCAAGATAATAATTGAGAGAATAATCTAAGTGTGTAATCTTGTGAGTACACAAAATGAACATGCTTAAAAAGAAGCTCAATACCTCATTCAACCAATACACCCCCATGACACTAGTACATTTTGTTACTCCCTTTTGTAATTGAATGTAAATGGTCTCTATTATAATAAAATATAAAGGGTCTTTGTAATCTGGCCATCTTCGCGAGCGTGCTGTTCAATTGTGTGCCTTTTACAAGGCATTGAACATATTTTAACACAAAAAATAAATTCAGTTTCATTTACAATGTTTTATTATAATGGAGTCGTAGATGGAGTGCATCCTACTTTAAGGAGACTCCTTTTATCTATTGACAAAGTGCATCATACTTTAAGGGGACTCTTTAGTAGAATAAGCTTCATCAAAATGAAATCTTTTAACCGTAATTTTGACAAAGTGCATCCTACTCAAGGAGACTCTTTCTATCTTTAATAATGTTAATCTGTAGCGATTGTATATATAAGTATAATACCTTCACCACCTCAATTTATAAAATCTTGTTCATTTTGTCTTGTTCATTACAATGAAGCTTTAAAATTGGAGAGTGCATCCTACTCTAAGGGGACTCTCAAAATGCAATCTCTTGTATCAATGTTTGTAATTGGGGGTCTAGATCAATCAAATGTTATATCTTGGTTTCTTATGGACTGTAGAATGGCCAAGTGGTGGATCTAAAAATCTTTAAATGCTCCTCAATGTGTTGTAGCTCCACATGGTAGAGCTAGTTCAAAATTCTAGCTCTACCATGTGGTGGAGCTAGAACCCCTTAAAATCAAAATTACACCCCCATGATACTAGCACATTTTGTTACTTCATTTTATAATTGAATGTAAATGGTCTTTGAATATGGTCTCTAGTATAATAAAATATAGAGGATCTTTGTAATTTGGCCAACTTTGGGAGCAGACTGTTCAATTGTGTATCTTTGCAATGCATTGAACAAATTTTAACACAATAAATAAATTCATAGATGGAGTGCATCCTAGTCTAAGGAGACTCCTCTTGTGCATCCACAGTGCATCCTACTTTAAGGGGACTCCTTTTATCCAGCTATCTTTTGGTTGTTAATGCAAAAGTTTTATTATTTCTTTAGTAGAATTAGCTTCATCAAAATGAAAATTTATAATCGTAATTTTCACAAAGTGCATCCTACTCCAAGGAGACTCTTTCTATCCTTAATAATGATAATTTGTAGTGGTTGTGTATATAAGGATACCTTCAAGTGGTGGATCTGAAAAATCTTGAAACCTAAGTTTCTATTTCTAAGATCAAGCTAGGTTCGATCTAGCAGCACTTCATAAAGCAAACCATTTTTAAATTTTTTATACTAGGTTGAAGAAGGTAGATTCTAGATTAAATGCATACAAATTTTCAATGTGGGAATGGGATTTTTCCCACTTTACCTAATACGGTCTTTCTAAGCTTAAGGAAATAGCTTAACTTACATAGACAAATGCAAGAGGAGTTTTCTAACTATCCTATTCATTCCACTCAAGAAGGAAGTACTATAAGAAAAGGAGGGGCTAAGCGTCACTCTAAATGGCTCTCCTAGGCTTCAAACTTAGGAGTGTTGGGTGACATTACAAGTGATGCATTGGACACATTGTGACTGGAAATTTGATAATGTCTGCAAGAGGGATTACAGCCCCATCTAGAAGCTCTTGGATGTTGTAGATATGGGTAAGAGTAGCTTTAGGTAGCCTTCAGATTTTTATGGTTTGATGCTTGGCACTAGATGACTGAAGCACATGTAGAAAGTCATGGAAATAAGCTGTGTTAAATGATATGCATGATGCTGATACATGGAAGTATACATTTGACGTTCTCATGGAGTTTGTTTATATGAGTAGCATAGATTTGTTGGGGATACAAGTTTGGGTGACCATGATTGTAAATAGTCATAGCATGTTTATCATGTAGGGATGATGAGATAGGTGAGTGTATATATGTTGATGTTAAAGATGGCTCATGGATAATCATGTGAATAGGGATGGTGTGTCTCCCATGTTTTTTGAAATAAAAGGGAATTAGGGTGAGTTTGAGAAGGAAGGAAATGAGATGAAGTTGAGAAATCCAGAGAAAGAGCTTTATCTTGCTAAGGGTCCATAAGGAATAGTTGTTCTTTTTAATGTTTTCAGCCTTTTAACTATAATGCTTCCTCCATCATTATGTATGATAATATGGTATGGGTTGAGACACTGGTATATACATCCCATGTCTATACATGGAGAAATTCCACTTGGCAGGATGGAGAGGTAGCATCAATCTCATGGAAGCGGCAAGGGGCCGGAAGTTTAAAATGTAAAGTGGGTGGAGTTGCTAAAATTGAACTTGTGGGATGCTCACTAGCAGGAGAATTGGGGGAAAAAGTCAGCTTTTCTTGCAAGGGAAAGTTACACGTAGAGAAAAGAGGGCTAGTCCAAGCGTGTTGTTTACCAATTGACAGGGAAAATACCACTGAGCTGATGGTAGAATATACAATGCAAAGAGTAGAGAAGAGGGAGAGAGTTAGGGTGATAGAGAGCCTGAGATGCTGAGAAACAAATCTAGAAAGAGATAAAATGTTGTGTTTTTGTAGAGAGTAAGAGTGGTTATGAAGGTTAAGGGAGCATGGAGCTGAGCAACAAAGGTCAATGGTGAATAGAGTCTTGGAACGCTCAATTCAAATTGAATTGGAGTAGCTTTAATATTAGAGATTGTTATTGAGAGTTGCAGACTTGTTTGAAGAAGTTGAACTTGCGGGATGCTAAGCCAGAGAAGGGGTGTAGATGCAGGTTGAAGTCGGGGAGGGGGGGTGGTGGTGGTGTCAGAGCATCTATAACATCTTCCTAGTTGGAATCTACTTCTTCCTCAAGCTCTCTGTTGGTGCAGGTTGAAGTCGGGGGGGGGGGGTGGTGTCAGAGCATCTATAACATCTACCTAGTTTGAATCTAGTTCTTCCTCAAGCTCTCTATTGGTGCATGAAGCTAAGCCTTGGTTGTTTGCTGAAAGCTCATGAACAAGGACTTCATCTTCTTTAGCTCTATCAAATTGTTAATCTCTAGGAGAGTAAAGTACCATCGTTTTTTTTTTGTCTTGTTTTTGTAAGCTACAATGAAGAGGTTTGTTGTAAGTTTTCCATGTAACTATGTGTTGAGTGAGAGTCCTTAAGATAATATATAAATTTTAAATGCTTGAAAAATGGATTGTTGGCTGTGGATCCTGAGCCATGCATTTGTGTATGCCTTGAGCAAGAGAGGCCAAATTCTAATTGTATCAGTTTATCCTCATGAGTCAGAGTTTGAGTAGATTTTAGAAGTCAAAATAGCATTGCTAACAAGCATTGGGTCTTACAATTCTAAGGTTTGTTCAAAAGAGATCAACAATGGATAGTTGGATATAAATTAGAAGATCTCAGGGTTATGTTCCAAATGGTAAAAGGAGAAACTTAAAGACAAGAGGGGCTAGATTTTTCATAACCGTTATCAAAGAGGAGGCATAGCAACAAGAAGGACTATAATTCCCTGGACTTAGCATCTGAGTTTGATCTGTAAGGAGAGGATGGTACATTAGCAAGCATGATATTGTAGAGAATCCATAGGTTGATGTTCATATAAAGTTTGAGGATTGTTAATGTCTTTGGTTTTAAAGGAATGGGAAGATGCTATAAGCTAGATCATCTTTCTTAAAGCAAATAAGACAAATTGAGCTGAGTTTGTTCTTTCTAGGAACCACTAGTCTAATTTGGTTTAAAGCTGAGAGAAGAGACCTTTTGAGTTGTATTACAGGTTAAGAGGACAAGCACTATTTGGAGAAGGATACTCAGAGCCTTGGGAGAGAATCAAGTACGTCTTGAAATCTTGAAGAAGGATAGGTTTATTGGTGTGTTACATGGTAGTATCAAGGAAAAAGTAGAGTTGATGGACCCTGACACATTTGTAGAAGTTGTAAGGATTGCAATTGCACAATGGAGAAAGAAGATGAGGAAAATGGAGTTAGCCACGAAAGAAAGAGAGATTAGAATGCAGATCAAACAAGAACAAGTATCAGGATGGGTTGCATGAGGAGATCCAGACGCTTTACTGACAAAATTGGCCATCTAGACCTTGTTGTCAAAGGGATTCAAAATCAACTGAGAAGGCCACAAGGAGAGACGCAGCCAAGGAATAGGTTGAAAAAATATAATGTTTCAATTGTCGAGAGAGAGCACACATAGCACCATAGTGTCTTCAACCTAGAAGGGGGCAAGGAAATAAGTAGGGGCTAATCTTCACTGATTAGCTATTTTTTTGGGATTTTTGCCCAACTTTGGCCATTTTGAAGGGTTTTAGTCGCCCAATTTTTGACATTTTAGGGAATTGTTTGAAAAGATTCGTCCCATTTTCTATAATTTAAGATTTATGTAGGAGGAATAATCTTCAACCCACCTACACTTATATATTCATGGAGGCATCTTATTTTTTACCCTGGAAGGGAGTACCCTAGAAGGGAGCCATGTGGGATTTATCTAGTGATTGAGAGATAAGAAAGGGATAGGCCTTAGGATCATAGAAATAGGAGAAAGGGGAATCCATTGTGCCAGTAAATGGCAAGCTTAAGGTCCCATGGGCAATGTGAACATCTTGGAAGCTATTCTAGAGGAGATAGATGATATTGATGTGATGGCAAATAAAAAAGAAAGGACACAAAGATCAGAGTAAGAGGTAGCAAATAGGGAAGAAAGAGCCAAGAAGAGATTGAAGAAGGGAAAATCTCCAATGGATCAAGGTGACTCTAGCAAACAAGGGAAGGCTGACTCCAAGAGAAGGAAGATTGAAATGGGAGATTTTCAGCTCAGAGAAGGCCAAACACCATATAGCCTATTGGCAGATGTGAAACATAAGAAAGTTGACATTACAATATGGACAACTGCTACAACTAAATTTGAGTGTAAGAAGGCAATGGCATAAGCTTGCTAGCATTACAAGGGTGAAGGTTAGAGTGCCTGAAGCAAGTGTAGTTGAGATGAGCAAGGAGACAGATGCATTACGTGTAGTGGACGTTTGGATGCAAGCTAAAAGATAAACAAGGTTTACATTGATGGAGGAGCTAAAGTGTGTGTGATTTACTGAGGAAGTAGTTCATGCCTTAGAGTTGGAGGTTACTAGGAGATCCATGTTTAGTGTGTGAAGATGGCTAACACTACACCAAGGTGAAGTGTTTAGGGGTAATAAAAGATTTAGAGTTGAATGTGCTGGGTCTTAAGACCTGTGAGGATAGACATGCATGTCATACCAACTGGGGTTGGGGGCATACCCTATAATCTTGGGAAGAACATGGTTGATAGCAATGTATTTCAGGAAAGATTGGTATGCGGGATGCATAGACCTATTTGTTGATAAGACAAAAGATAAAAGAATTAGTTATTATTACCTACAAACGGAAAGATCATGGAGCTTAGAGAAGATCTCGAAGTGGAAACAAATAAAAGTTCAACCTCATTTAAGAATTATGATGCCTACTCTTTAGACTCTATAGAAGAGGTTAATGATGAGGGTCTAGACCAAAGCTTGTGTGGACTACATATGGTTGAGATTAGAGAGAAGATAAAGGCTAGAAATAGGGTAGAACAACTTACCCAGATTGAGGTCTTAAATGTACCAAAGGATGAACTAATCGAAATATTGGATAAAGGTGTGACTGGGGAAAAAAAGAATAAGTATGTGCTACTCTTTGATAGGTATCCCAAGCTGTTTGCAAAAGAGTATTCCGAGATGAGAGGGAAGTCTAGTGTAGTACATGAAATCAAGTTGAAAGAGGGAGTGTAGCCCATGGCACAAAAGCTCAAAAGACTTGGAACCATTCAAAGATAGGTACTTGAGGTAGAGAGCTAACCAAACTATTACAAGCTAGATTCATCTATAGGATGACTAAATCAAATTGGGTATCCCCTGTGGTGATAGTTCCAAAGAAGGTAAACAAATGAAGAGTCTGTGTTGACTAAAAACCCTTGAATATAGCTACTAAAGGACACGAGTACCCCTTTCCTTTTCACGACGATGAGATCCTAGATCCAGTTAGAGGGAGTGAGAGATACTCAGTATGTGATGGATTTAGTGGGTACTTCCAAATCAAAATATCTCCAGAGGATCAGATAAAAAAAAGATTCATTACTCCATGGGGAGAATTTTATTACAAGGTCATGCCCCTTGGACTCTTAAATGCCTATGAAAGCTTTCAAAGCTGAATGGATAGGATACTTGGATCATATTTGGGTTATTTTTTTATATTCTTTATGGATGAAATATGCATTTATAGTGATAGGCTTCTGCATGTTAAAAAGATGGATGTTGTTTTTCAGAGACTTGATGAGGATGGGGCTCAGTTGAATCTAGGTAAGTGCAAGCTGGCAAGAGAAAGGGTAGTGCTTCTTGGACATGAGGTCACTGAGAATGGGATTACTCTTGAACCATCTAAGGTTGAAATTCTATTACAAATGGACAGCCCCAAAACCACCAAGGAACTCAATAGCTTTATCAAGAAGGTAAGGTACTTGTCCAAATCATTTCGCAAGTTAGCTGAATATCTTTATCCCTTGCAAAAGGTGAGCCAACAGGATCCCTTTGTTTGGAATACTCAAGAAGAAAAGATTTTTGACAACATCAAGACTTGCTTTCTACCATGCCCAAAATGATGCCACCATACTGCACACAAAATTTCTACTTGAGTCTTAGAGTGAGAAAAAATGCGATTGGGGTAGTTTTGACACAAAAGACTAAGAAGCTATTTGATATATAGACCCTTTGTAGTGTTGACTTCTTGTAATCTATTGCCCCATTGTTGAGATTCCCAAGAGAAAACCTCAATTTGTAGAGATGGATTTTAGCTTTAAAGGAGTTTGACACGAGTTTCATTAGAGAGGATAGTGTCAAGGCACATATGGTTGATCTATTGACATAAGAAATGTAAAACCTAAAACAATCAAGAATCTAGAGAGACAGGTAGGTCGTCCTAGCCCTACTTTATATGAGCAGTTACAAGATGTAGAGGGAACCATGTTTTTTGAATGAGCCTTCAAGAAGAGCTTGGAAAGAGGTGGAGCTGGATATGAATTTCCGAATATACAGGAACAAAAAGCATGGTGTGCATCAACTATAGGTAAAAAGCAATAATGAAGCTGAATATAGCAACTTGTGCTGGGGATTGAAAGAGTGCAAGAAGAGAAAAATCAAAAAGTTAATCATAAAAGGAGATTCTTTTTTAGTTATTAGACAAGTACAAGGAGTTTGGAAAGTAAACAAAAGAAGTTGAAGCAGTTATTCTTCAGAGTTAGAAGGCTTCTTGAAAACTTTAAAGTTGTCTAGATTTGGCATGTGTCCAGAGCACAAAATCAAAGAGCCCATAAGCTAGATGATCAGGTAATGACCCGAGCTAAACATGTAATAAATCTTCAAGATCCATTGTATCAGGGGAGAGAGACCTTACATGAGGAAGAGCATGTCCTTTTGATTGGGTTTTCTAGAAGAGATTTGAATGCTTAAAATAGGCAAGCAATAGCTAAGAGGGCCACGAGATATGCACAAATTGAGGAGAAACTACATCACAAATGCTCAGATGGGATTCTAAGGAGAGTATTGTATGAGATACAGCCATGTTTAGTAGCATGCCATGAGGAAGTCTATGGAGGACACTATGGAGCAGATATCACAAGAAGGAAAGTTTTAGGATCTCAACTGATGTGGCCAAGCATGAACAGGGATGTAACCCATTGGTGTAAGAACTGTATAGAATGCCAAGCCTTCCAAAAAAGGTTGTTGATACTAGATCCCATGTAACATATCATGAGTTATGGGGCATTTGAGAAGTGGGGAGTAGATGTCATTGGACCTCTTCCAGGAACCAAGAATAAAAAGCTATATATCATCACTATAGTGGATTATATGACTAGATGGCTAGAGGAAAAGGAAACATATAAAGAAGATGCAAGACAAGATAGTCAATTTCTATTTGAGATGATCTACTATAGATTTGGGGTTCCTCTGATGTTGGTGATAGATCAAGGAAGGGCGTTTAGAGCTAGTTTGATTCAAAACTTGACCAAGTTGCTACATATCAAACACAGATTCACTACACCCTACCACCCTTAGCGTAATGGATTAGTAGAAATATTCAATGGGGTTTTACAGAGGCTATTATTAAATCTTGTAGAAGATCACCCTAGAGAATCTATACATTGATAAAGCATTGTGGGCTTACAAACTTTCATAAACACATGAAACATGGTTCACACCCTTGCATTTGGTTTATGGAGATCAACATCATGTTGCCATCTCTAAAATTCATACTAAAACACGTTGTGGAACAAGGGGAACAAGAGATAAACATATGGACCAAGATGCATCTTCTTTTACTCAACAAAAATGAAAAACTCAAAACATATAAAGAGGTAAGTTAGAAGAAGATAGAGAAATTCAATGAAAGGCTTGGCAAAAAAGGTATGGGACAAAGGGCATGTTGGTTTTGAGGTACAATAGTGCTCTAGATAGCACTTTTCAAACCAAGTTCAGGATTAGATGATGGGAGGGGCCATATATCATACATGAAGCCTTCTCCAATGGTAGCTACTAACTTAAGGACTTGGATGGTAGATTACATGCTAGTAGAGCTAATGGCCTGAGGTTGAGGCCATATCATATGAGGATCATGTAAGGTATACAGCATGGTGGGACACTTAAAAGTGTTCCACCTTGGGGTTAGAGCAGATGTGAGGGGAATTTTGATGATGTCTTCGAGAGGTATAAGAGCCCTAGCTAGAAGCTCTTGGATGTTGTAGATATGGGTAAGAGTACTTTAGGCAGCTTTCAGATTCTTATGGTTTGATGCTTGGCAGTAGATGACTGAAGTGCATGTAGAGAGTCATGGAAATAAGCTGTGTTGAATTATATACATGATGGTAATACATGCATGTATACATCTGGCATTCTCATGGAGTCGGTTTTTGTAGAGAAGATAAGATAGGTGAGTGTATATATGTTGATGTTAAAGATAGCTCATGGCTAATCATCTGAATAGGGATGATGTGTTGTTTTTTAAAACCAAAGGGAATGAGGGTGAGTTTGAGAAAGAAGTAAATGAGATGAAGTTGAGAAATCTTGTAAGATTCCTCCTCAGCCTGAATAATGAATAAGATTTTACCTCCTGTAATCATTCCCTATTAAAGAATACAAGAAAATATTGTTTTTCCTTGTTTTTGCCTAGAGAGAAGAAAAATTCTAGAGAGAGGTACTTCAATATTGAGATATTTTTAGATATAAAATTCTCCTAATATCAAAAATATATTTCCTTGAAAAAGAAGTTTAAAATAAATTCTCCAAGGTGCATTAGGAATCAATTAAAAATGATATAAGGGACCTTAGCCTAAGGGTCTAGATTTTCAGACATTTTTTGTATTATGGTCCAATTAAGGTTCCTATGGGCCAATAGGATTAATCCAAGTGTTGGGAAGAAAAATATCCAATGAATAAAAGAAAATACCCAAAAATGAGTAAATGCTCACATAAGGTGAAGAGTTGACTGAGTACAAGGTTTATTAGATAAAAATTAAGAGATATTACTAAAAAAATGAGATATTTTGGAGAAATGATAAATTTTTGACACCTTGGTAAGGAGAGGGGGACCTTTGAGGTAGGCACATCCTTCACATGTGTGGAAGGGTTTTTAATTCAAAAAAATTGTGATATTTCTATCTCTCCTCTCTCTTGGATCAAAAGGGGAGCCAAACTGGTACAAATCTTGTCCAAATTCAGTCAAACTGAAGATAGAAAATTCTAGAACCTAGTTGGACTTAGTTGTAAATTTATTTTTATGTGAAAAGAGAAATTCCCATGATAATTGAGATCCAAGTAATTAAATGGTAAAAGAGGAATTTTTGGCATATTTAAATGGATATTTTTATTTAATTTAAAAAAGAATTTAGATAAATTTATTTTATGCATAGGAACTTTTTAAATGATAAAAGAGAAATTTCCATGACATTTGGAATTCAATCATTTAAACACAAAAAGAGAAATTTTTGGCATATTGGAAATAATGGATATTTTTATTTAATTTAAAAAAAGAGAAATTTTAGATAAATTTATTTTATGATAAAAGAGAAATTCCCATGACATTTGGAATTCAATCATTCAAATATAAAAAGAGGAATTTTAAGCATATTTAAAAAAATAGATAATTATATTTAATTAAAAGAAGAATTTTTATGGTATTTTAATTAGAGAAAGATTTAAATTAAATTTTGGTGACAAAAGAGAAATTTTTACCATAATTCCACCTAGAAACTTAGGGTTGATAATTAAATTGCTAGAAAGAATATTCTTAGGTATTTTAGGTGTATAAATCACCAAATTGATATTTACTCAAAATTAGAAGAGTATTTTTATAAAAATCCGATATTCTCATATAGAACTATTTCTTAATCTATTATGGTTAGGAAGGAATGAAATTCATAAAGTTGGAATTTTCCTTACGGTTACAAGTTCAGTAGATGTTTATCTGAAGAAAATCCTTGGAATCAAAGTTAGAAGTAAACCGAATAATTTTGGTTAAACCATGACTGTGAGAGGGACAGCCAGTAAACTACTTGCCCATCTTTTGAATTTGAATCAAGCAAAAACCTCGTGACCAATTCCAATTCTTGACACAAAGAATAGACTACCATTGAATTAGCATAGTTTTCTCTTAACCAAAATCACTAAGAAACTAGTTGAAAATTCAGTCAAATGATGGGTAGATAACCCTGATGAGAGATCAATGACTCTCATTAAGAAAATATGGATTAAGGAAAAAGAGTTTTGTGGAACCAATCTCGAACCGGGAATTCTACTTGCCTAGAACCTCTATTTTCTTTTAAAGGACTATTTTACGCCAGAATGCTAGAGAAAGCATTTGGTATGTGTTTAACTAAGAAGAGACTCGTTGCAATAGTTGGCAGGGAGTCGTCGAGGGACATCGCTTGCCGACAAAGCCTGCCGAGGTTTTGACCAGTCTCGGTATGGTTAAAAAATTGGTTTTATAGATAGAAGTTCCACACTTATTCGACGGTATTCCCAATCTCACCCAGTCACAAGATGTGACTGCTTTCGCTTCAGGCATCTCATTTCTTCCGCTACAACTCAACCGCTACAACTCAAACGAGCCGAGCCAGACTCGCAAGCCGTTTCGAGGATTTATATAGGGAAAATATCTCATTGGCCATGATTTTGATGAGGCTAAAAGTGATTCATGGTGTTATTTTATATCACCCTACCCCTCGAGATTTCAGACTTTCCTGCCATATCTATATAGACTTCTTAGTTGCTTTATTCCAAAGGAGAAGATAGTAGCTCCCTTGGCAGTAAGGGAACGTTTGTAGTGGGGCATGTCTATAGCCCAGTATCGCCGTCTTATGCATTTCCCAAGGAGGTTTTGACTTTCTCGATCCGAGATTCCTCCTTAGCCTAAATAATGAATAAGCTTTTACCTCAATCCCATGTAATCATTCCCTATTTCAGAATACAAGAAAATATTATTTTTCTTTGTTTTTTTCCTAGAGAGAAGAAAAATTCTAGAGAGAGATAATTCAATATTAAGATATTTTTAGATATAAAAATTCTCCTAATATCAAAAATATATTTCCTTGAAACAGAAGTTCAAAATAAATTTTCCAAGGTGCATTAGGAATCAATTAAAAATGATATAAGGGAAGCCTAAAGGTCTAGATTTTCAGACATTTTTTGAATTATGGTCCAATTAAGGTTCCTTTGGGCCAATAGGATTAATCCAAGTGTTGGGATGAGAAAAATCCAATGAATAAAAGAAAATACACAAAAATGAGTAAATCCTCACATAAGATGAAGAGTTGACTGAGTACAAGGTTTATTAGTTAAAAATTAAGAGATATTACTAAAAAATGAGATATTTTAGAAAAATGATAAATTTTTGACACCTTGGTAAGGAGAGGGGGACCTTTGAGGTAGGTGCCTCCTTCACATCTATGGAAGGGTTTTTAATAGATAAAAATTATGACATTTTTATCTCTCCTCTCTCCTCGATCAAAAGGGGAGCCAAATTGGTCTAAATCTTGTCCAAATTCAGCCAAACTGAAGCTGGAAAATTCTAGAAGCTAGTTGGACTCAGTTAGTGGCCTCCCTCACCTATAAATAGACCCTCATTCTTTTATATTCTCATTTGTGAACTATACCATGCCACTATTACATTAAAATAATCATATTTTCTATCTATTATCCCTTTAAAATCCTCTACTTTTGGGGAGCTTGGAGATTCTCTCTCTCTCTTGAACAACTCTTGGAGCTCTCTTCTCCACTTGCTTAACCAATTTATTGGTTGGGGGCTTCACTTTTAGAAAAAGAAGCAAGCTAAACCTTGAGATAAGAAGATTTTTATGGTTTTTTATTAAATTTTCTCAAATGACTTCTCTTCCCAACCCCTCTCAAGCTTGAGAAGTTTTATAATTTATTATTTTAAATTCAAATCAAGCTTTCCCTAATAATTTTAATATGTAATAAAGGAAAAGTTAATCTTTATGCTTATTTAGAATGCTTTCTTATGTATATCTCTCTCTCTCAAAAAGAATAGTCATTTCTATGGCTAATTCTTTAGCAAAAGAATGCTTCTCATTGATAAATTCTTAATTTAAAACCAAACTCTAAGCTTGTTAAGCTAGAGAATAAGAAAATGGTATTTTTATGCTTTTATGTTAACAAAATAATGGTTAATTCTTTTAGATTATTTATAAGTAGTTAAAAACTACTTTAATTGATTCTAAATGAGAAAGAGATAATTCTATCAATTTGGGAAAAGAGAAAAAATGAAAATAGCTTAATCTAGTGGAATAATGATGATTAAGGTTAAAATTATGATCTAAATTCATAGTTTAGATTTAAGCTTAAGAATAGATTTTCTATCATATTTGTATTACAATGTTTTATTCTTTTAAGAAAAATTAAAAATTATCAGTAATAGCAGCGAAGCTATGGAAAATTTTTTAAAAAATAATACATATCTTATTTTATGCATAGTGCTAAAAGAGGACTTCCTACCATATTCTAGGATTAGACATCCTATGCAAAAAGAATTATTTTCATCATATTTATGGAAAATAATTTTTTAGTATTTATGCATAATGATTAAAAGAAGAGAGAAATTTTTGGTAAATTTATTTTTATGCGAAAAGAGAAATTCCCATATAGATCCAAGTTATTAAATGGTAAAAGAGAATTTTTGGGCATATTTAAAATAATGGATATTTTTATTTAATTTTAAAAGAGAAATTTTAGATAAATTTATTTTATGCATAAGAAATTTTTAAATGATAAAAGAGGAATTCCCGTGACATTTGAAATTCAATCATTTAAACACAAAAAGGAAATTTTTTGGCATATTTAAAATTATGGATATTTTTTAAATTAAAAAAAAGAGAAATTTTGGATAAATTTATTTTATAATAAAAGAGGAACTCCCATGACATTTGGAATTCAATCATTTGAATATAAAAAGAGAAATTTTAAGCATATTCAAAAAATGGATAATTATATTTAATGAAAAGAAGAATTTTTATGATATTTTAATTAAAGAAAGATTTAAATTAAATTTTGTCAACAAAAGAGAAATTTTCACCATAATTCCACCTAGAAACTTAGGGTTGATAATTAAATTGGTAGAAAGAATATTTTTAGATATTTTAGGTGGATAAATCACCAAATTGATATTTACTCAAAATTAGAAGAGTATTTTTATAAAAATATGATATTTTCATATAGAAGCATTTCTTAATCTATTATGGTTAGGAAGGAATGAAATTCATAAAGTTGAAATTTTCCTTACAGTTACAAGTTCAATAGATGTTTATCTGAAGAAAATCCTTGGATCAAAGTTAGAAGTAAACCGAATAATTTTGGTTAAACCATGACTGTGAGAGGGGTGGCCAGTAAACTACTTGCCCATCTCTCGAATCTGAATTAAGCAAAAACCTCGTGATGACCAATTCCAATTCTTGACACAAAGAATAGACTATCGTTGAATTAGCATAGTTTTCCCTTAACTGAAATCACCAAGAATCTAGTTGGAAATTCAGTCAAATGATGGGTAAACTATCGTGATGAGAGATCAACGACTCTCATTAAGAAAATATAGATTAAGGAAAAAGAGTTTTGTGGAACCAATCTCGAATCGGGAATTCTACTTGCATAGAACCTGTGTTTTCTTTTAAAGGACAGTTTTACGTCAGAATGCTGTAGGAAGCATTTGGTATGTATTTAAGTAAGAAGAGACTCATTGCAACAGCTAACAAGGAAACGTCGATGGATGTCGCTCGCGGAAAAGCCTGCCGAGGTCTTGACCAGCCTCGGTATGGTTAAAATGTTACGCTTCCGATACGATGGGCGAGGACCGACGAAGTGGTCCCTGAGTGAAGTGCTAGGACACTTAAGTATAATCCTAGAGGGTTCTAACCAGGTGATGCAGAGTCTCCTGGTTGCTAGGATACCCATGCGTATATCGAGGAAGATACTGAAAAGAATGACTTTTGTGAATTGAATTCTGATATTGGATCTCGTTGGTGGTTGACCAGTTGGAGAGTCCGGATGATATATTTTGTAAAACAATGGACTCAATATTTTGGAGGATTATGATCAGTAATACTATGATTTCATGAAAATATTGTTTTAAAGATAGCCGAATTTATTATAATGGCAATCTCATATTAGGTGTGTAAGTAGTATGCCTACCTTAAAGTGTCGGCTAGGAGGCCTGCGAATTCTTTTCCTTGGTACTACTCGGGTAAAACATAACCAAATTTTTATAAAGAAATCCCACCAATACAATGGTTGGGCGGTTGGCTAACCCATGGGCCGGTTGGGTAGGCTGGATTGGGAGATTCCTGCGATACAAATAGTTACGATTAATTTACGTTAGTTAGATCAAGTCCTAGGAAGACCCTTGTTCTGTGGGAGGGAATCAGCGGGGCTGTGCCTCGCTAAAGGAGAAAAAAAGCGGTGATTATATGAACCAGGTGCAAGCCTCTTCTTTGATCTAACCATGTGACTTTCAGGTTCGGTCGGATCAGTTTGGATAGTTAAGACTTTGACTCGTTAGATCAATTCTCCCGTTAGATGATTTCCTTGGTGGAATTTCTCGTGCCTTCCGGGCGAGGGAAGTTTTTTCGGGTTCCGGTTTCGGAGGAACCTCCAAGCTAGTCTCTTGTCTTGATATCCATGGGTGAGGCCTCTAGTGTGGATCCCTACCCTGTACGATAGAATGACGCTGCTTCCGCCGCCAGTGCCCTCGGAGGGGGCATCACGGAGGGGGCAGGGGTCTCACAAATCTAGAGAAAGAGCTTCATCTTGCTAAGGGTCCATTAGGAATAGTTTTTCTTTTTACTATTTTCAACCTTCATAGTTATAATGCTTGCTCCATCATTATGTATGAAAATATGCTATGGGTTGAGACATTTGTATATACATTCCATGTCTATACATGGAGAGTTTTCACTTGGTAGGATGGGAGGTACCTTCATTCATGGAAGGGGAGGCACCATCAGCCATGGAGGGGAAAGGTATTGGTAGTTCAAAATGGAAAGTGGGTGGAGTTGCTAAAATTGAACTTGTGGGATGCTCACCAGTAGGAGAGTTGGAGGAAAAAGTCAAGTTTTTTTGCAAGGGAAAGTTACACGCATAGAAAAAGAGGGCTAATCCCAACTTGTTGTAATCGGCCAATTGACTCGAAAAATACTGATGAGCTGATGGTAGAACATACAAAACAAAGAGAAAGGAAGCGGGATAGAGCTGCGGTGATGAAGAGCCTGAGATGCTGAGCAACAAAGTTGGAAATAGAGAAAACGTTGTGTTCTTGTACATAGTAACAAAGGACAAAGAAGAAGTGATGAGTGGTTATGTAGGTTAAGGGAAAGAGCATGGAGCAGAAAGCAATGAAGGTTTGGTAAATAGAGTCTGGAAGACTCAATTCAAATAGAATTGGAGAAGTAGCTTCAATTTGAGAGATTGTTATTATTGAGAGTTGTAGACTTTTTTTTGAAGAAGTTGAACTTGTGGGATGTTGAGCCAGAGCAGGGGTGTAGATCCAGGTTGAAGCGTAAGTGAGTCGGGGGGGGTGTCAAAATTATGGAGACTATGCACAATGGAAGCAATAGTTGATGGCAAGATAGAGCAACATAGATGATAGAGAGCAAGAACACAAGATGTATACAAAGCTTCTATATTACCTTCTATTTTAGCCACTCCAAAGTTAGCTTAACCTTCACCTTCAAGTGTTGTGTTACAAAAAGTGAGGCCTCTTGCCCTTTATATAGGGTTCACCAAGGGCTAGGGTTGGTGGGCCAACCCTAGATCCCTTTTCCACCCACATGCCCACTTTATTTTGGGTGCATTCACACCTACATGACCTCTTTCTCTCACTCTTTACCACTTGTACATCATGTATTTCAACACCCCCTCTCAATGCCACCATGGGACAATGCCAAACATGGAGAAAGGTGAGCATTGGACATACAAGAACAAAATAACCCCCTCTCAACCATAGGATAAATGACAAGGTAGGTAGCCTTTATAGATTAGGCTTTTACAAAAGTGACGAGCTATAGAGAAATATGGTTCACTCCCAATTCTAGGAAACATGCTTTACTCTTCAACTAGAAGAGTTGCTTATCTGGATCATTTGAGGAATTTACATAATTTCCCTCGACCTTAGTAACATCTTTGGTACCTTCTGTTCCATAATGGCTTTGTGTACCACCCTTGTTGATCCTTCGCCTAGATGAAACCATCTTCTTGCAAAAGACAAACTTTAAGTGGGATTTGGATGTACCTTTCTTCATTACATTGGCTTCATTGGTTGCATCTTCGTGCTTCTCCAATCCATTCTCATGGTAGACACATTTCATACGTACATGTCTCCTTCCAATCATGCTAGCTTCCTTAGTCCAGCTACCACATAGACTAACACAAGGCTGCCACCCATGTTTCAATAGCTTATGCATGTGCTTCTCAATATGCTTCTTGCTTCCACCTTCTACTTCATCATGATGCATAAATACATACACCAATATGAACATTGATTTAGGAGAGGTATTACCACTTGTTTATCAACACAAGGGCAGTGTCTAACTCCATTACAATATGGTAGATGACTTCCATGCATATGAGTTCATCAAAAAAATTAAGGATCGGATTTCATGCTTGATGCGTTGATTTTGCTTGGTTTCAAAAATTGTGCATGCCTTGCACTTCCCAAGCAAGAATCCCAAGCAAGAACGGCACAAAATAATTTCTTCCTCCGCTTACCTCGAGCTTGAAAGAAATGAGGGCGAATACCTTGGAGTGCTCAAAAACCTTTAGAAAATGTGTTTTTTTTTTCTCTGAAAAAACGCACATTGCTGCATTATGCGCCGTGCTGCTACGTTGCTATTGCATTGTTGCTTTATCAAGTTGTTGCATAAGGAATAGCCACCACACCCAGGTGGACGGGCTGCTTGTGAGGGCGGACAGAAACAGGCGACGGACCCCAAGTGATGGCGACAAAAAGCGATCGACGAAAAAACACACGGAACTGCAGAAGTGGTTGTATGACGACTTGTTGCGTTGATGTTGTCGGTTGCAGAGTCTGCCACAGGCTTGCCACACTTTTTCTTTAAGCAACAGAGAGACTAGTTGTTTAAGCTTGCCAAGCTATGGTAGAACACTGCTGACGTTGCCGTTTGGACGGATCCGTCTGCCGTCGACGATGACGGAATCTTTGAAGAACGAGAACGGACGGTAATGAAGCCTATGTTTCATCCACACTACAAGACACACTATCTTGCATTTTGGTTGAGGCAACCTCTTGTTTTGCTGCTATATACGAAACCAGGACTTGCATTTTTCAAGATAGCACCTCTTGTGTGCTTGCATTTTGGAGCAAGGATGCTCTTTATCTTGCATTTTTTATATTGGATGCTTCTAAAGGTTGGGTTTTTCATATTTGAGGCCTTCTATGACCTCTCCTCCTTCCACATGCAAGCCAACACAAACAACGCAAAACCTCAAAATTTCTTGCTCAAAAAACTTCTATACCTTTATTGATGCTTTTTTGTTGCCTTTCTTCTTGATACCTTTTTGCTTCTCAACTTCTTCTACCACCGTCCTTCTTGATGATGATGTGAATGGCTTATGATAGTGAGAGTGAAAGAAAAGGGGATTGAAGGAGAACTTAGCCTTTGCAAGGCTCTGATACCATGTCAAAATTATGGGGAGTATGCACAATGGAAGCAATAGATGGCAAGATAGAGCAACATAGATGAGAGAGCAAGAACACAAGATGTATAGAAAGCTTCTATATTACCTTCTATTTCAGACACTCCAAAGTTGGCTTAACCTTCACCTTCAAGTGTTGTGTTACAAAAAGTGAGGCCTCATGCCCTTTATATAGGGTTCACCAAGGGCTAGGGTTGGTGGGCCAACCCTAGATTCCTTTTCCACCCACATGCCCATTTATTTGGGGTGTGTTCACACCTACATGACCTCTTTCTCTCACCCTTTACAACTTGTACATCATATATTTCAATAGGGGGTCAGAGCATCTCTAACATCTTACTAGTTGGAGTCTGGTTCTTCCTCAAGGTCTCTGTTGGTGCGTTTCGAGCAAAAAAAAGATAGTTCAAAACTTTTGAGAAGCGAAACAATGTCAAGATCATGAATCTATCCCATCTTATAATAAATCCATATGTATTGCTTCATCAGTGTGTCTAAATATAATGGAAGCTCAATGAAAAGATGGGGTTGTATGTAAATATCAATATCATTATCATGATCCAATGAAGCATTGTTATGATTGATAGGTGACTCATCATCTTCTTTGCATTAATGTTCCTCATGCTCTTGATCGTCCCCCTCCAAAATGTTTTCTTCATCATCTTCTTCCAATGAGATGATTTGAGGTAATACTTGCACCTCATCCATAGATTCGGCCTCCACATCTTGATCTTGAAAGATATGTTCTAAACAAGGGGAACTTGTATAACATACCACCACTTTGGATCAATTCGATCAGCGTGAAACACAACCTAATATCACAGAGCAAAGGGGTTACATTTTCATTATACTACATCAAGATTTAATTTGGGATTGGTTGGGTTACTAACATGTTGACAATGTTGAGGTAGTACGAAAGTATCTTTCTCATTATTCCAAAACTTGGTGGATGAAGAATGTAGTTACTTGAGGGTCACATACTCTTGCATACTCATGCTCTTCTCTTGTGATCATCTCTCCATTTTGTGATGCCATCAATATTTCTATACAAAGCCATTCTATATTGATCACATTTGGTAGAGGTTCCGAGACAGACGAGAATGGAAAGTGTTTATTTGCTCTTCTGAAAGATCTTTGCTCATCCTTTCGTCTATTGATTGCATCCTTGTATCTCCCAATCCACTTCTTCATGATGGTACTATTTAGAATGTAGAATATATTCACCTTGTGGCATAATGCTTTATCCACTCTTCGTTGCCTTTTTTTTCCCTGAGGTTTATTAGTGATTAGTCGATCATCCTCCTCATTGCTCCACAATCATGGCATGGAAGGATCTATGTGAGATATACACAAGAGACTCTTGCATCAACCATCCCTCTACCATGCTTGCTTATGGCCTTTCTCTTTGTCTCTCAAAGTTCTTTAAGTTTTTCATGAACCTTTTAAGGAAAAACATCCGTTGAACATGAATAACACCACACAATGCCACTTCATCAACCAAATGCACCATAGGATGCAATTGGCTAGTGAGAATTGTTCTAGGAAAGTTGTCCTAGATCATACACACTTCCTCGATAGCATTGAGATGAGAATGGATGTAGAATCTATCTCCTTTAAGGATATATACCTACATACATAGCAATCATGTATACTATTTTACCGATATGAGCGCATGAAAATACCAAATAAGCAATATAACTTAGTTAGTGAATTGAAGAGAAGATTCATACCTCACTAAGCTTCCCATTTTATAAATAGCCTCTCTCACCTTCTTGTCTCCACAACAACCAACTATAGCAATTGGAAGAATAAACTATGCCTAGAAAAAAATGGAAGTTAGTATATGAGCCTACAAATTATGTACTACAAAGAGAAAAATGAATAAGATAATATTTATATACCTATAATATCTTGTGCCAATCATGTGTCTTGAGGCCATATAATTGTTCCTCCTTTTTTTTAGTCTTGCTGAAGGCACCCTTCAATGAATGCATTACTCCTGTTGGTGTACGCAAAGAGGCAATCACACCTGCTCCTTCTTGGCTAATACTCGTGGTGCCTTTGCTAGGACTATATTTCCACTCTCTCACTTTCAATTGGCCATTCACTTTCAATGTTTTGTAAGTCATCCCTTGCACCCTTTGTATCTCTTTTACCAATTAAATGGTCCCAAATATTTTTTGCCACATTCTTGAAGATATTCATGGGATCTAAGAGCTGATTGACCTTCATGTCACACAAATATGGAAGTCAAAAGAAGATTGAGTGTCTAAACATCCCATTTAGTGGTGGATTGGGAGAGCTTCTCTCCATACCTCAAACCAATCTCTACCTCTCTTCACAAGTGGTGAGACATCATGTGGCACATACTTGGGATTGGAAGGAGAGAGAAATTGATGATGTTTGTCATACACCACCTTCTTAAGTGTAGAGAGTCTTTCCAAACAAGTGATGGTCCACAAATCGGACATGCATGATGTCTAAAGGTAGCCAAACCTATTTTAAAATTGAGATGATTAACATAGAGATATAAAATTAAAGTTTAAAGGTTAAAGCCTTATGTGTATAAGGTTCAAGTAGGTACTTGAGCACTCTGAGAACCTGGGATAGTCATGCATCATCCAAAACAAAAATCCTTTCACCTCCGCCTCACGCCTATTTATTCGCTTGAAATGTCATGTACTTTGATACTTTGCCATAGTGTCTCAAGCTCCTCAATCAAAGTCTCAAGGTACACATCCATGTTCTCCACCTTATACTTACATGGTACAAGGAGAGCAAGCATGATATGACCTTTCTTGATTGCCACCCATATGGAGGGAGATTGTAATTCACTAATACAATAGGCCAAGTAGACCATGTGTGTACTTGAAGCCAAATGGGTTAACACCATCCATGCCTAAGCCAAGACATAAGTGAGAAGGCTCATATTTAAACTCTAGCCATTGATACTCCACATGTTGCCATGCCAGTGAATCAGCTACTACGATCCTCATGATTTCATTGGTTGAGCGATGAGTAACATGACATGTCATGAGTTTTGAAATCCCCTTACATTTAAACATGTGTTGGATGTGAGGAATGATAGGGAAGTGTCTCAAAACCTTCCGGGGAACTTTATCTCCTTGCAAATCATCACTATAGTAGCTCTTCCCACATTGTAGACATTGTGTTGCATCTTTATTAATCCCTCTAAATAGCATGCAATCATTGGTACATGCATGTATTTTTGTGTAATCCATACGTAGCATAGATAGCATTTTATAACACCCATCTCGTGAGTTTGGTAACAGATTTTGAGGGAAAAGAATATTCTTGAGAAGCCTACAACAAAACATAAGAAATCATATGTCAAAATATTAGCAAAGGAGAGTATATAGAACATGAAACATTCTCTATTTGAGAGAATAGAATGAGGCGGTCTTATGAAGAAGACTCGTGACACTTGCATCACTCCATCCATAAATTGTTTACAAGTAAGTTTAATAGCTCCAAGTTTTCTCGTAGTGTAGAGTATAAACATCTCTCATACAAAGGGGTTCTTGCCTCTCTATGCAAGGTTTCCTCCTCTTGTGACATTGGAGCTTCCTCACTATCATCTATGCTCTCCTATCCAAAGAAGTCATTCACCATGTCATCCATGATAAGATTCTCTTCCTCCTCATGTGGCAATGGTGGATGCACCCCTCATTCAATGATTGGGAAAGATGAATCTCAACCATGCTTTCCATATGAAGCCTTGCCACCTTTTGCACTCTACCCGATGTCACCGAATGGTGTGGCATGTTACCTAGCACTCTTCTATGGTTCTCCTCCATGTCATTATCCACACTTGATCGTGCCAATGCCTCATGAAGACTATATGTCTAGACATGCTCAATTGTTATACGACGTTGTCATATATATTGGCCCTTGCATCGATCAAACACATAGTAAATTTTTTCTCTCAACCATGCCTCGGAACAGTCCTTGATGATCATTGTCAAGAATCTTTAACCCTGCCAAAACTGATTTAGGGTTCATACAAAACACACAACACTATCCAAAATTATAAACAGAAAATTACCCAAGGTTTCATTTTGTTGCACAATGACTATAGGAGCAGTGTTTTTTCACTGACAAGTAGCGAAAATCCACTACTCACCATAGCAGTAAAATTTTGCTGCTCATCTTAGTAGTGACTTGGGAACTGAAACTCCCACCTAGAACACCACCCAACGGGTGTCATTAGGCTACCTACTTCCCCTATCCTGCACATATAAAGGCTACTCCTGCAGTGCCTCTATTCCTCCCACCACACCTCAACCATCAAGGCTTTTCCATCAATCATCTCTTCCTTTGCAAGAAGGTAAGCCCTCTTTCTTTCTTTCTCCCAAGCCTTAATGGAAAGCTTCAATGTTTTTCCTTATTCCAAGCTTTCATGGAAATCTTGTTCATAGCTCAATGTGAGATTTTCTTCTCTTTCCTTCCCCTTTCTCCCTTCCCCTCTCTTTCCTCTCCTTTGCCTAACCCTAGCCTAATGCATAAAGATCTAATAGAGAGCTTTGATGGAGATCTCTCCCCATCAAAGCTATCTATTAAGCATTATATGCATTCGGCTAGGATTTAGGCTTAACATAAACTAAATTTTTCATTCGCTTATGCACTAGGAGTAGGGTGTAGGGTACTCACCTCTTGTTCCTCTTGTTCTCCTTGCTTGCTAATGTGTTAATGAGAACTAACTTTTTTATTTACTATGTTTATTTTTTGGGGCGACCCTCAACAAGGCGGCAACTCCAGTCACTCTACGCAGTTCACCAGCCAGCAACCTCCAGCACCTACTTGGACTGCCGAATCCCCAGCCTTTTTACATCACACGGCGGCCACCCTGACGTGAGCTCTCTCTCCACGGCGTCTGCGCTGCGTTACCATTTCAAAGGCGGCCTTCTTCTTTGCGTGTGGCTGCGCCCGAGAGCCCCCCATCTACAAAACAAGGCGACACTTCTTTTATTTCCAGGCCGCAGCTGCACCTCATCCGCCAGCTTCTCGAACTCGCTCGTTGGCAGCTACGCTGGCTGCAATGTAAACCGCCATGTGGCTATTTTATAGGTTGGCCACGTTTATATCATTATTTTATAGGTTGGCCACGTTTATATCATTATTTTTTATTTTACTTAAAGCCACCAATTATATTTCTTTTCACACCAAAGCAAAGGCAACATTGACCCATAATCTTTTATTGCTCCCATGCTCCACATACTCTTCACATACAACTTCGAGTGCCCATTGTATTTCTTGGACGCATACACAAACAAGCGACCGAGTGCTGATATCAACCCCAGCTAACCTCGTTCCGGACAGGCCTGCCCCACAAGCCCAACACAAAATCATCTACTCTGTACACCTGGCAACGCCCTCCATAGACAAACTTTCACACATGCCATGCACACGTATGTACACAAGTCCAAAATATTTCTCAGAAAAACGCCTGACACTTGGCTCACACCTAATGGCCACTAGGGCTTTGGGCATGTTTGGGTAATCCACAAAGTGGACTATCCCAATCAATGTCGGCCTCAAACTTGCGAAAGGATTGAATTTCCAAAATTATGTCTGCTCCTAGAAGAGGAGAAGAGAGTTAGGGAGATACATTAGAAAAAGAAGGGGAGCTATGGTGGGTGAAAATCCATGGCATGGGAGAGAGAGAGAAAGAGAGTGAGGAAGAGAGAGAGAGAGAGAGAGAGAGAGAGAGATGTGCTAGTGCTCAAGAGATAAAGTTGCACATCTTGAAGAAGATAATGGATTTTATTCATTGCCACTAGCCCAATAGGCTCAATATGAAGGCATTTGAGTCCATTGCCTTTATATTGAGGGGTTGACACATCATTTCCTTTATCCACCACGCACATTAATATCTGATCTCCACCATCTAAGAGTGGATTCACATGCTTTTTCACACCCCCCTTAGTACACAAACTCTATGCATCGAGGCACCACATTTCCAACACCCCCTGCTGGTGTGCCATCTTGGATGCTTGGGTGAGAGGTACATAACATAGGCATCTAGGCCTAACCACGCATCTTGGCCTTACACATAAAATAGGCATATTGGCCCTACAACAATCTACCATGGCTACATCATTGGTGCCAGCAAGTAGAGACAATACAAATAGTACAAGGGGTAGTTGAGATACATAGCTTCAATAAAGTCTTTCAGTGTCTGCCCTTGAATAGGAGGCCTCTACCACATTCACTTGTTGAAGTTGATTCTTTGACCAGAAGTTACTCTCTAGGTGTCCCAACTTCCCAAACATCGTGCATTCAAGCTTTATTTTGTTCTTGAACTTTCATGTGTTGAATGTGTGACCCAATTTACCACAGTGATTGCATCTCGGCTTAAAATCCCTTTTACCAGCATAGAGTGCCAAGTCCTTTAATGAGGATGCTCCATTTTCATACTTTCTTTTCATCTTTTGCTCTTGTTCAAGCAATGAAGCTTATACATTCAAAGTTAAGTTAGAGCTGTTAGATAAGATTTCAACTATGTTGGCATACTCTTCTTTCCTTTCACAACTAGCAAGCAAAATAGCCTTAGCTTCATCATCATCAAGTACTTTACCAATGGTAGCAAGTTGTTGTTTGAATATTTTATACCTGTTGATGTGGCTTGTTAAATCAAGACTATTACCTAGGTTGAGTTTATATAATTGCATGAGTAAGGGAACTTTGGAGTGATTTTCTTGTGTACCAAACAATTTGTTTAGCTTTCACATGCCTCCTTAGCCTTCTCAATTTAAGTGATATGATGAATTACCTCATCATCTAATGCAAGTTCTATGAGTCCCAAACGATCTCTCATTTTTCTCATTCCATGTGATTCCTAGGCTTGCTTGAGTGTCCCTCCCTTGAATTATTCCCCATAGATTTTTCTTCTTGAGTGCATACATGATCTTTCACTGCCATGTGTGAAATCACATCCCATTAAACTTGATGATTTCATCTTGTGCCATGGTGAATATAGGGGTCCTTATTTTACCAGTGCTGCCCACGTCTATGTGGTGGTACTCCTAGCAGTGTCTACCCTTTACAAATAGGTTGACAATGATGTGTTTTTCATTCAAGACTTATGGCACACTAAAGTAATGATATTCATGATGATTTTGATGCAAAAACTTTGGGTTTAGTGACCTATTGACCAGCAACAAATGAACACCCTCTTAGGCTTTTGATCTTTCTAGCAAATGAGAAGTCTCCTAAGATGGAAAAATAACCTTTTGATTTTAAGGTTACAATAGTATTAAACTGAAAAAAGAAAGGATAAACGACAAGCAACGTGGCGAGTGGTGACAAAGTGCGTGCACTTGTGAGCCGCCACAACGATGATATGCTTGTAGGACAGTTTTGGGCTTAAGGGCATCTGGGCTTCTTTTTTGATTGCCGACTTCCCTAGTAATTTCCTTAAAAATCATCTTGTATAGTTGTGCAATTTGCGGCCTTGCCTCTTGGAGAACGGCCCACCACATTTTCCTATGTTGAAGAAGAGAGCTTACCTCGACAATGTCAAGCGAAAGGAAGGGACAACAATGCAAGACCTACAAAATGTAACATGAAAAAAAGTGATTACTAAACACGTTTATGAGAAAACAAAGCACATGCTTTAAGCTCTATGCACCATGATGGCAACATCTATAAAACTTAAGCTTAATATACTAATAATCATGCATTAATCTTTAAGATTTATGCATGATCTATATGCATGCATGCATAGAGCCTATGTATGCTCTAATATGAAGTGCTCAGGTATGTCGTACTCATAAATTGATTCTTATCTAAGAATGCAGAAATGATTCTTATCTAAGCATATATAAATGATTCATTTATAAATCTAATGTATTTTATGTCTATTAGCTTTCAATTCTTACATGCCATTTTGGTAGATCTCACAACTGCGGGATATAATGCATGTCCAATTTGTGGTCCATCACTTGTATCCAAATAAGCACATGCACTAAAGAACATGGTGCGATGAACATCATAGATTTCTTCCTCCAAACCACCCTAATTATGCATCATTAGAGGTTTCTCCGATTGTGATGAGAGGTGTAGCTCTCGTGGGAAGCCATGTGGCATTCGCCTCCTACAATGACATTGGAGGGAAGGTGGAGAGATGGAGAGTGGGATGAGAGATGGAGGGTGAGTCCCATCATAGAATCCACCAAGGGCATGAAAAGTTTTTCAATCTACCATATTGGACAGAGTTAAGAATAAATCATATTTTGGATCCAATGCACAATTTTAAGAATGTGGCATCAATGATTTGGGACTATCTAATTTGTAAAAAATACACCCATGCAATAAGGTATGACCTAAAGGATATCGGACGCATGGAAAATTCATGGCCAAGGGTAGTCAACGAAAAGGTGGTTTTATGGAGGTTCACAAGTCAAGAGGAAAAGAATGTCAATAATCAAATTTCATCTTTTTTTACACCAACTCATGTAATGCACTCATTAAAGGGTGTATTTACAAAAACAAAGATGAAGGGTCAGCACCAATTGTAAGAACTCAAATCACATGATTGGCACAAGATGATGTAGCTACACACATAAATATATCTATTTTTGGGCACTCCTTGGTTTATGTTGTGTGAACTCTATATTGATCTTTTATTGTTTTCAAAAATTGATTTCACTAGTTCATACTTCCAATATTAATTAGTGGGTGTGGAGAAGAGAAAGCTCGGAATTCCATCTATAAATTAGGTGGACTGGCAAGGTGAGTTCCAATCCAAACTATAAATTTATGCTTTTGGTATAGCATATAGCTTTGAAATTATCTATTCTTTAATTATCATTCTTCCTTTGTTGAATAGGTGGATAGTGTCAAAGAAGACTCTTCCAGATTCCATTGAGAACGCTTGAGTTGAGTTAATTGAGGCAGTGCGTATGATTGAAGAAAGTTTTCCAAGAAGCATACTCACAAATCAATTGTACCTTCTAGTACATTTGGTGGATGAGGTGGTTATATGTCATACTATTCATAGCTAGTGTGAATGTTCTTTCTTGAATGTTTCATGAAAAACTTGAAGGGATTTGTGAGATAAAGGGCAAGGCCAGAAGAAATTATGGCAAAGAAATGGTTGATGAAAGAATCCCTCATATACATCTCAGAATATTTGTAACAAATTGATCCATCTATGCCTATATTCATGCATAACGATAAAGATGAACAAATGGTGTCACATGTGCCACATGGAAAAGGACGCATTTGAAAGATGGATGAGTCCATGCGCAAAAGGTCATTACATTTTATCTTCTTAACACAATTGTGATGGAAAAGCGGATTGAATGCAAGAAGGATAAGGATAGAGGAGAGAAGAGAATTTAAGAGATCAACAAAAAGGCACATGCATACCCACCCAACCTAAAGGCTCTTCCAAAGGATTACAATAGAGATGCCCTAGAGCAAGCTAAAATGACAAGATAGAAGAGAATTGAAGAGATCAACACAAATGCACATTGGCATACCCACCTAACCTAAAGGCTCTTCCAAAGGATTGCAATATTAAATGGCTTAAAGATGCCCTAGAGCAAGCCAAAAGGATGGGAGAGGAGATTACAAGAGAAGAATGGGACTATGAAAGGGGATGCGGCTACTATGTAAATAAGAGATATTTTAATATTTAACTAATATATATTGTATTTTGCTAAGATACATAATGTTGAATACTAAATTGTAACTTATATATAAGAACTATTAAAGATTTTTAATGGGGTTATAGTATAAAGTGCATAATGCAATGTGGTCAGAAGGTTGACATTTTCGCACTCAACATGTGGACTCCAAGAGAATTACATATGATTGTGGTGTAATGAAAAGTTTTGACCAAGATAGTCGAGCTAGTAGAAGAGATAATAATATTATAGCGGAGAAACTTGAATATTGTGGAGAAATGCAAGCCATCTTGGAGATTAGATTTAGAGCTTTCCAAGTGTTCATCTTTGATGTTAAGTGGTTCAAAGTGGTATATAGAGGTACTCAAGCAATTGTCAAGAAGCATCCAAGTGGATTTTTTGCAATTGACTCGACTAAATTACGGCAAGATTCAAGACACACATATGTTCTACCACAACATTGCGAACATGTTTACACTTGATTTTCAATTTTGATGAATCTATACATAAAAGGAAGGCATTGTATATATATTTTCTTGTAAATATAATTTAGTGGTTTTCCTTTTTAGGTTGTGTTTCATCGGGACCAAAGACATCCTGATTGTTGGTGGTATGCAATACAAGTCGCTCCTCAATCTAAATGTGTATTTCAAGATCAAGATGTTGAAGAATAAATGCATGGTGGACAATCAATGGAAGATGCAACTAACAATCAATATGATGACTGGCATGAGGACCATGATGATAATATTGTTAGCAGTCATCTCCTATTTGTACAGTGAGGGCCTTTTTTGTGGGTATGCCCGCCCAAGAGCCTTTCTCATTTTTCCCCATTTTTCCATGTTTTCCCTATTTTTTAATGGTCGTGGGATAGTTTTGTGCTGGCCGACTAGTGTTTGTGTCTTGGCCAACTTGATGTCCTCTCGGAGTCGACTATACCTTTGCTGGCCAACTGCTTATCTTCAGTTGTGGACATCATTAGCACCCCCTCAGTTGTTTTGATCTGGCCGACCTACACTGTGGAGGGTGGTATAGATACCACCCTTGCTCCCCCACACCTATTTTTGTATCGGTTTCATGTGTATACAGCAGAGTTTATCTTCGCTTGAACCTTAAAGGCCTTGGGACCAACAGCAAAATACAATGATAGTTTGTCTATTGTTGACGGTGCTTGTAGCCCTCCGAGCCACCAGCCGATCTGGTCTTGCACCCACAGGATGCCCTTTCTAGTGTCCACTTTGCCCTGCTCATGCCCTAGTCTATCTGTTTTTCCTACTGCCTATTAGAGATTAGCTCAAGCCTAGGATTAGGGCTAGGGGCATTTGCTAACCTAGGATTAGGACAAAAATTTCACAAACCCTAAAACTACTCCAAAAGACCTAAAAATTGCTTTTTGGAGGTTTCTATCACCCAAAAACCATTAAAACAGGTTTTCTATCAGTTTTCCTGCGAGAAAGAGATTTTCCATGGTTTTCTTCATGGACAAGGCTATAGCAATTGTGGAGATTACTCATGGGATGAGCGAGTGTTTCTTGGACATGGAGGACTTGGACATAGAGCTTGGACATGGAGAACTTGGGCATAGAGTTTGGACATGGAACCTGAAGCTTGGACATAAACATGGAGAACTTGGACATACAGCTTGGGCACTTGTCTTATTTTTTCGTTGTGCATTCCGACATGGTATCAAAGCTTGGAGACAGTGGGATCTGGAGGGTTTGCTGATTTGTGGTGCTGATTGGAGATTTCTTGGGCTGTGCAGGACTTGGAGATCGGGTAGAAGGCAGCCATAACCATTGGATAGCCAACTTGCATATTATTTGCACCCTCTTCTTCATTTTTTTCCCTCCCATCCTCCCTTCACAAGACCTTGTGAACCCTTGAGAGGGAAGGTTTTCTTGACATGGATGAGAAGCACCTGAAGATCCCTACTCTCCACACATTCCCAGTGGATCGACAATTGGACGAGACCAACTACGACATCTAGAAGGTAATGATGGATTTTGTCTTGGAGTCTCATGACTTGGCTGATTTCATTGTGGTTGGTGTTCCATGGCCAAAGTCGGATGATGGGGAGCTTTTACCCTCTACTTGGAAAGAACGGGAAGCTCGAGCTGGCACAGTTGTGGGATCGTGTCAATGCCTATGTGTGTTCTTTCATCTTTCTTAATTTCACACCAGAGGTGATTAATCATATTAAACATATGATGCTGGCTAGAGAAATTTGGGAGCATTTGGTTTCATCTTTCTTAATTTCACACCAGAGGTGATTAATAATATTAAACATATGATGCTGGCTAGAGAAATTTGGGAGCATTTGGTTTCTCTATATAATAGGGTATATATGATGCTGGCCAGAGAAATTTGGGAGCATTTGGTTTCTCTATAAAATAGGGTATCACTCATGAAGTGGATTTCCTTGGAAGTGCAAATGTGGATGATGAATCTTGCAAAATCTTTGATGATTGGGGAGCACATCAACAAGTTGCAGGATCTTGATCAGGAGGTTCTTCAGGCTAGGAAGGAGATATCATCAGAGGACATGGCCATCACTTTGTTGCCTCATATGACCTCTCAGTATTCAGCTTTTTACTCCTCTTTGATCACTAGTGGCAGGCTTAGCACCATCACGTGGGAGGAGCTTGTGCCTATGGTCTTGGACCAAGAAGAGTGTTTTATGAGCCCTCCATAGGGTGGAGGTTCTGAGGCCTTGACTGTCCAGCGGCGGTCAAAAGGCCGTAAGAACAACAACCATAAGGGAAAAGGAAAGTCTTCATTAGGGAAGTCTTTTAAGAAGAAGCCCGATTTAGAGCATGATACTTTGAAGGCCGAGTGGACCTACCTGTAACAAATTAGGCAAGAAAGTCCACTATTGGAGGAAATATCCTAAGCGAAGCACCAAGAAGGGTGTATATTCCTCAGCAATAACTGTGAAGACTCCAACTTTCGTGCACTTGGAGATTATGGACACAAATGCTTCATCTTCTTCGAGTAGGGAGGCAGTTGGACTCACCACTCTAGGGACACTCTGGACTAGATTCTAGAGAGTGGTGCTTCCAGGAACATGACTCCTTCCAAGAGTTAGTATAGGATCTTAGAAGGCATGCATGTCACATCTTAATTGGTGACAAGTCCACTATCCCTATTCACAGTGAGGATAGGTTAGAGATCATTCTAGATGGCAGAGGAAGGAAGCATTCTTCCCAGGTTCTTTTTTCCCCATCCCTTGGTTTGCATCTGTTGCCATTGCATGAGGTTTGTAAGACTGGCATACGGGTGGAGTTTGATTAGGATTTTGTTGCTCTATGGGAAAAATTAACAGGCTAGATTGTATGGAAGGCAGAGTGGAGAATGGAATGTAAAAAATCGCAGCACTCTCTCTTACAGGTTCTTAATTAGGTGATTTGTGGAAGTTTTGTCATGTGACTACTTGAATGTGAATATGTTGCGGCGGCAAGCTTTTCGGGGCTAGATGGTGGATGGCTTACTAGATGTTGGTAGTAGTAGGTAGGAACATTCTAGTTCTTGTGTTTGTCAGTCAGAGGAGTCTTTATAGGTGGTCTATGCTTTGATGTCTACTATCATTTGGGACAAAGAGCCTACTACACTTGAGGAAGCTCTTTACCAAGGGACTTGTAGGAAAGCCATGCATGTGGCAGATGGTGACTTGCAAGAGGAGGTGTATGTTAAGTAGCCTCTAGGATTTGAGATTTTAGGATTAGAGGGGGTGGTTTATAGGTTTCAGAAGGCCTTGTATGGTCTTCAATAGGTTCCTAGGACTTGGCATACCAAAGTTACAGTTGATGATCCTTGCGATTGAGCAAGTTGATGCCTCTTTGTTTCGAAAGCTTGTTGGTTCATTGATTTGGTTGTTGATCACCAGATTAGACTTGAGATTTCCAGTGGGGCTGTTGAGCTCATTCATGCGTCTAGATGCCTTGAAGAATCATTAGGACACAGGATTGCAGATCTTGCAGTATCTACAGGAGGGTACGAAGGATCTTGGACTCTTCTATGACACTAGAGAAGGAATGACGGATGGAGTTCGACTCCAAGGTCAGAGTGACTCAGATTGGGGAGGAGATCCACACACGAGGATATCTACATCATCAAGGTAGGATTTATCCTTGGCTCAAGCGTTATTTCATGGAGCAGCAAGAGGCAGCCAACTATTGCCTTGTTGTCTGCAGAGGTAAAGTATCAGGGTGCTTGTGGTACTGCTTGTGAGGTTGTGTGGTTGTGGAGGTTTCTTGGCGAGATTGGGTTTCCACACAAGAAACCCATGGGGTCATCAACTGCGATAACCAAATTTGTATAGCTATTGCTCGAAACCCAGTCTTCCATGCCTAGACCAAGCACATAGAGATACAATATCGCTTTGTTCATGAGAAGATTTTGGTTGGTGACATCTTGCTTGTTTATTTTCTGACATAGGACAATGCGACAAACCTCTTCATGAAGTCTCTACCTGAGGCTATGCTCCAGTATCACTCCAGCTCACTGGGGTTGGTTCCACATCTAGGAGCTGAGAGGGGGTGTAAACAGTCATCTCCTGTCTGTATAGTGAGGGCCTTTGTTGTGGGTGTGCAAGCCCAGAAGCCTTTCTCATTTTTTCCCATTTGTTCATATTTTTCGCATTTTTTTTTGGTTGTGGGACAATTTTCTACTCGCCGACTGGTGTTTGTATCTTGGCCGACTTGATGTCCTCTGTTGGCCGACTATACCTTTGCTGGCCAGCTGCTTCTCTTCAGTCGTGCACATCATTAGCACCTTGTCGATTGTTTTGACCTGGCCAACCTACACCCTTGTCCCCACACCTATTTTTGTATCGGTTTCATGTGTATATAGTAGCGTTTATAGAGCTTCTCTCTCTCTACACTTCTATATTTTGTTCTCTACAGCACTTGTCCTATTTTTTCGTTATGCATTTTGACAAATACCTCTACATCTTCAAGTAGTTGAATAGGACTTTATATTCATATAGGATCCATTGAAATGATTGAATAGAGATAGACCAATTTGCATTCATGAATTTATTGCAAGATAGATTTGATGATGGTACTAATTAAATATATATCATCTTAACATATGTATACATTGATCGGTTTATGACGATTTGGTGATTTTATTGTTTCATTTCAAAAATATTTGGATGTTTGTCAAGTTTTTTCGATATTATTTTTTTTAAAGTTTTTATTTTCACTCCATTCCACCATTGTGTTTTTTTCCCAGTGTCGCTAAAAGCGGCGTTTATACTGGTGTTTTTACGGCGGGTCTTATAGCCGCGTTTATTAAGCATCGTTGTGAGTGACGCTAATAACAGCGTTTATCCAGTGCCACTCAACAATGCTAATGACGGCGTGACATAAAATGCTGCTAATGATGTCTTCTCTTGTAACATGCTTTCAAACTTCCTTGGTTATGGACGTCCCAATTAATCCCCATGCATGATATTCTATCCAGCTTGCATGCTTGATGCAAACATGCTGACTTGTATGTTTCGAGACTTCGCGACTTGCAAAATTTACACTTAACCGGCTCTTGTGCGCCTTCCCAACTTGGAAGATGATGGGCTTCCTGGCTTGCAAGATCATAGGCTTCCTGGCTTGAAAGATCATGGGCTTGTGTACGTATGGGCTAAGGACTTCATAGCTTGTATACTTGCGGACTTCCCACTTATCTAGTTTGCAAGATTTTTGACTTGCAAGCTTAAGAGCTTTTGCAGGCTTATAGGTTTCCGGATTCTCAACTTACGATCAGGCTTCGTGGATTCCCAGATTGTGGACTTCTGAACACCGGCTTGCATACACGGACTTCTTGCCCTGTACTGCTTGGCTTGTAGACTGTGTGATTAACTAGCTTCTGAGGCATACCTTCTTCCTTGTCTATATGATGCATCCTTTTATTAATGCCACCACAACATGGTGGATTAGATACATCTGCCTCTACATCCTCATCAATCGTGTTGCCTACATTATTGGCATGACTTTCAACTAAGTCAATGAACCACTTTTTGTCCTTAACATTTAGACATGGATTTTCTTCTTTTGTTCCTTTACGACCAGCCCCTCTTTTTCCCTTGCATGCATGTGAATCTCCTTGCCCTTCATCTAGTACAACAAGCTAAAACTCCTTGCTTACATGTGAATCTCCTTGCCCTTCATCTAATACAACAAGCTAAAATTGATGGGCAGTAATTAGAAAAAGCACAGCATAAGCTGTCCACTATGACATGCATAAATGGACAAGGGCAAAGCTGAGATGCTAGGTTATACGCATGTGTCAAAGAATAAAGTGCAATATGGATGCATTGGACAAGGAAAAAGCTGAAATGTTAGGTAATGTGCATGTGCCAAAGAATAAAGTGTAACATGGATGCATTCGACAAAGGCAGATGTAGGTAGATGACTGCCATGTGATTTTGAGCAATCAAATCTATATGGATGAACTTTTATAGGTGTAAGAAAGTAACAAGGCTAAATCATTAATTTGCCGAATGGGATCATAGAAAAAAGACTTCTATAGCGAAAGAGGCCAATAAAGGGGCCATGGACATGGTCCAATATGGAGGCCAAAGCATAAGTGAGTGTGAACATGGGGCATAGGTATATAAGATAATTCTAAGCCCTAATTATAAATAGCTCATAATTTCTTTTGATCAATACTAATCATGTCTTGCTTAGAAAGCTTACGTCTTGCTTAGAAAGCTTACATGGAAACCTTCTCCCATGTCTTAGACTCCATGTAAATGACGTCTACATGTCTCTAGACTCCATGTAAATGAGTCTCCTTTTCCTCCCTTTCTTTCATTGATATAGCTTCTTTCCCTCATCTCGTTTGAATTTTTCCATAGCCATGGACTCCCTTACACAAACTTTTAGGGCTACCAGATATTAGGGCAAGCAATGCCATGCTTCCAAGTTTTTGATAAAACTCTTACTTGCTACATTCGGTTGCCAAATTGTGCTGTCAGCAGGCTGCAATTTTTGCCGTCCTCTTTTGAGCTTGTGGAGTAAAGAAGATGAGCCATAATGAAGGTAAATCTTGCGCAAACTCTTGCATATCATATTAAGCTTCTTCTTGATCAATGTCTTGCTTCATTTTATCAAGTCTTGGACATTACAGGTTTCTCAAGAAATTAGGGTTTCAAGCATGCTTTTCTTCATGAAAATTAAATTTTTTCTTTTCCATAACTTCCTCTTCACATACATGTGATTGCATTTAAAAAACATGCATAACGGATTAGGGTTTCTCCACTTTCTTTCCAAAATTAGGATTTCCAAGGGATATTTCACAGAAATTTGAAGCATTCACAAACTTCATAGACTTCTTCTTCACATGCATAGTGAAGATTCCAAGTTTCAACAACTTGAGTGACTTGCATCAACATTTACTGTTAATCTTGTCAATAGTGCTTCATAAGTGCCATTGAGGAGTTACTATTGTGTAATCTTGACATTCTCAATAATTCTTGAGCTTTCTTGACACCAAGAACCTGGCTCTTGATTTCATAGTGTGTTGCCAAGCTTTTACATATATTGCATGAGCCATTGCTGAGCCTTGGCAAGAATTGGTGTATGCATAAGGGCTTAATTAATAACATGAATATATTTGACATGGAGCTGACATTGCCAAGACACTTTGGGATTGATTGATGCAACATCCATCATGCTTTGGAAGCTATAGGAAGCAATAAAGTTCGTTGTATATATGAGTGAATAATGAGATAAGCATGAGCCCATACTACCTTTCTAAGTGAACTCTCTCACATACTTGGATTTCAAGCTCTTAATTACATTCAAATAGAATTCTAGTATGATGAGAGGGTACTCCTGGCATTGGTGGAGATGCCTCGGGGGGGGTGCACTATTTAGAAACCCTATATATCACGTGTGTTTAAGGGATATTTAAAAAGACCCTTACCTGTAATTTTTTCATGAATAGAATGGCCCTTTTTTATTTATGGACTTACGAGTTTTTTTTCAAAATAATCGATTTGAAAAAACATGTTCTGTAAATGTATTTTTATAAATTTATCTTAAAGTTTTGAATTAAAAAAACCCCTTCATTTGAACGCATGTGGTATACTTACATATTTTTAAGTGACCCCCCCCAGGGAGAGGCCAAGGGGGAACATGGCTTAAACCTTTTGTGCCGTGAGTGCTTTGGTAAAGTAGTATGAAAGGGGATTAGGTGTACCGGAGTGAAGAATTGTTCCCAACTCTTGCCTTGGATATAAGCTCAGTAAGAGGTTAGGAAGGCTTGGCCGGGAGATCGGTAAGCAAAAAGCTCTTCTCCATCGACACCACTCTTCTTCAAAATACACAACCAACTGGACAAGACAAAGGTCATGCAAATGGCAATGTGGTGACAATATTTGTTGCATTTTGGTTGCCTATTGATTGTGGTATGGTGAATGATACAATCAATTGTTGCGGTATGCTTAGTGATACAATGGATTACAAAAAAGGGATACACTTTGAGATTGTGTTGCAAATGGTAATTGTTTTATAAATTGATATCAAACTCGAGTTTTATTAGATTAGAAGTGGTTTATTTGGGATGAGATTTGGTGGTTCGAGTACAAAAGTCATGGTAAATTTTGATCAAATTTCTCTTTGATTATTTTTGAATAAACCCTAATTCAAATGTAAGAACAATTTGAAGAACTATCAAAGGAGTATGAACAATTTGAAGAACTATCAAATGTAAGAACTATCAAATGTAAGAACTATCAAAGGAGTATGATGCAAAATGCCGACGCCCATAGAATATTTATGGAGTTCAATGTGGGTGGTGATTGGGTGATATTTTTATGCATACCAAAATTAAAATATGCATCTCTTAAGGGCAACACAAACACCAAGTTAGTACATAGATACTATGGTCCATACAAGATTCAAAGAAGGGTTGGGGAAGTATCCTAAAAGCTAATGCTATAGGTAACTACACGTATACATGGGATAATTAGTAGAAGTACTAGATGAGTTACCTCCAAAGAATGAGGAAGGTATGATACAATATTTGTTGGAGAAGGTATTGGGAACTAGGGAAAAGATGTTACATAATCATTCTTTTGTGGAATACCTCATCAAGTGGAGAGGTTTACCCAATAAATAGGCTGCATATGGCAACCCACCTCGATTTTGAAAGGATATGAGGACATTTTGGGTGCATTTGGTGGACCAAATGAGGAGATTTAACAGTCATTTTGCTTGTTGGAATTTCTTGTAAATCATTATTAGAGAGCTTCATACCAATTGGGGATTATGATACTTGCAATTGGGAGTATTGATAATTGAGGTACTAGCATGGGGAGCAAGTTTTGGGGCTGATTCGAAGGCATAAGATCCAGTTTTTAGCCATTGGAGGAAATTTACAGTCATGTGAGGATACTCACATATTGATTTGGTGTGTCACTCATTCATATGCTTTGTGGATATGGTGCCCGAGCACTTATATGTGGAAATATAATCCATATGGAAGGCCTAAATGTTATAAGGTTTCAATGAGAAACCTACGAGTGGGGATGATTTGTAAGAAAGTGCTAAGACTAAATCATTAATTAGCCAAATAGGATCATGGACAAATGACTTGTAAAAGAAAGTGGGGCAATAAAGAGGCCACGGCCATGGTCCAATGTGGAGGCCAAGGCATAAGTGTGAGTTTGAACATGGGGTATATGTATATAAGACAATTACAAGCCCTAATTGTAAATAACTCATATTATGTATATAAGATAATTATAAGACCTAATGGTCCAATGTGGAGGCCAAGGCATAAGTGAGTTTGAACATAGGGCATAGATATATAAGAGAGTAACTTTTCATCAATACTAATCATGTCTTTACTAGCAAGCTTTCATGGAGATGTTCTTCCATGTCTTAAGACTCCATGTAAATGATGTCTACATACGAGGATGTCATCACTCGCTTTGGGTGTCCCCTTGAGCTTGTTAGTGAAAATGGCACCCACATCATCAATAAGGTCATACAATTCTTACTACAAGAAATCATGGTCATGCACCGTAAATATTCGCCCTATTAGCCCCAAGCTAGCCCCAAGCCAATGGCCAAGTAAAAAGCACGAACAAGACTCCTCATCCTCACACTGCAACTTCTTAGAGGTGGGTACTTAAAAACATTTGTCAAATCTGGCTACCCCGACCACGGACGCACCATTTCTCGGCCCCAATGCTCAATGTTCCACCCCCCAAGTTCACCGCATTGCAACACTTCCAATGGAGGCCAAATCTAGCCCCAGTTGTTGCCACCACTAGCACTCTATAGGATAATGGAAAAACAAAGATCCCGAAGGAAGCCAAGGCCATGCCCCTACCCATTTTCTCCACCAGTAACATCCCCTCAACCTTAGCTACCCCACCTACCCTTATCATACACCTCCCCCGATCCACCTCTTCTCAATCCTTTGCCTCTCCGACCCCTCACTATCAAATAGTTCCCTCCCATGAGGCAATAAGGCTACAAGACGACCTGCCACCTTGCCCAAATCTAATTGGATCCACCATCGCCATCGCCAATTAGGCAAGGAGTCAGTACAAAACCCACAATGGGGTGTTCACCATCTAGTCCCAGGGTACAAAACCTATTCGCAATGTGTCAAAAAAAAAAATCAAAGCAAATGGACATTCACTCATGAATCCACGTGCATTCACTCATGCATCCCCAGCCGTTCACTTTCGGGAATCCACGATCGTTCATCTATAACGACATAGCTGTTCACTCTCTTTCAGTAGGCCCATGTAGAGGCATTATTTATGTATGTTTAGACATGGAGGCAAGGGGCACACTAATGGACATCTTTGATGGCATTTTTCGACAAGTGTTTCATGAATACTTAGTGGGGTGTATATGCAGCATAGAGTTTGTAGCTTATGGGAGACTTCATTGCAAGTCATTTTTCAATTTTTTGCTCAAGAAGACACACCAACTACTGTGTGCTGGTTCGGTTTTGCAAAGTGTTACAATATGCCTTCAAAAGTTTTGCATTCTATGCGTAGATCATGCAATGTGAGAATCATCAATCTCTCTAATGCAAGCTAAACAAATGCTAATACCAACCCTAATCACATATGCAAGTATCAAACACTTAAATCAAAATCTTGAGGATAGAGTGAGGAGTATGAAGAGGATGGGAACTCATGTGGAAAGAAGCTTGCTTATCCATCAAGATGGAGAGAGGCCGAACCACCGTGGAGCATGTGGAGAGAAAATGTAGCACTTTCTAGAACCTACACTAAGGATAGGTGTGCTAATCCAAAGACATGGAGAGAAGCTAAACAAACTCTAATCCCAAAACAAATCAAATATGCAAGTATCACACTAATCATTTTCTCTAATCTTGTCAAATGTAAGCTGAACAAACGCTACTGCCAATCGTAGTCACATTTGCAAGCATCAAACACTTAAATCAAGATCGTTAGCATAGAGTGAGGAGTATGAGGCGGAGAAGAGGATGGGAGCTCACGTGGAGAGAAGATTGTTGATCCACGGAGATGGAGAGAAGCTTGATCCCAGCGTGGAGCATGGGGAGAGAAAATACAACTTGCTAGAACCTGTACCAAGGAGAAGCATGCTGATCCAAAGAAGTAGAGAGAAGCCCAACCACTACGGGAGCATCCGGAGAGAAAAGAAAACGTTCGCTAGACCCTACACCCAGGAGAATTAGTGCATGAAAAATTGCCTCTCAAAAAAAAAACGTTTTTTTTCGTCGTCAAAGTTCCTTTTTAAAATAAGTTTTTTTGAGTGTACAACGGACTTGTGACGTTTATTGTATGACATTTAGGGGGGGGCTCCTCTTGTAGTGTCAAAGTTCTTTTTTGAAATAAGTTTTTTTGAGTGTACAACGGACTTGTGACGTTTATTGTATGACATTTAGGGGGGGCTCCTCTTGTAGTGTCCAAAACCTTGCCAGTAATGAAGGCCCCTACACAAATTATCTTTCCCATAGAAACCCACATTCTAATCTGAAGTATGGTGAAGAAGTGCTCCATTAGCCTCACTAGTCAAATAGTTCTCTCCATTATTCTTACCAATCAAATGAGTTCTTTCATTAGCTTCGCAAGTCAAATGAGTTATTTCATTAGTCTCGCAAGTCAAACGAGTTCTCTCAATTAGTTTCGACAAGTCAAATGAGTTATTTCATTAGCCTTGTGAGTCAAGTGAGTTCTCTCCATTAGCCTCACAAGTCGACTGAGTTCTTTCCATTAGTATTGTGAGTCAAATGAGTTCTGTCATTATAGCTTCAACAATAACTAAATCAAGAGTCTAAAATACTCACCTTCATGCACTTCATTGTATTTATGCTTGAAAGATCTCTTGAATACATTTTTTTAATAGCACACAAAACAAAGAATGTAGCGACAAGTCTTCCTGAAGTTTATTTGATGACACTCCTGCAATACGGAAAGCATTAAACCAAAGAAGCTATTACGTTATATTGCTTCAATATATCAAATGAGGAACTAAGAACCACATTCTCATTCGAATGATTGTGTACACGTTCCTCCAAAGTCTCGAAGGCGTAGTACCTCGCTAATGTCAATAACAAAACATTGTAAGTTCCTTGCTTGTGTGATTCCAAAAAAAAACATGAGAAAAAATAAACCAAAACACACAAAAAAAACAGGAAGAGAAAAAAAAAGAAAAACATAGAGTCCCCCACCCTATATAGGTACTCTTGCTAATCACTAACTTCTTCATTTCCTCATCAACCTTCCTCATTCTTTTCGCACGAAAAATGACCATTGAGCAGTCACTCATTATTATCAAGAACAAAAATTAAGCTCCTCAATTCTCCCCACAAGAGAGTCTCGTACTTAATAATAAGGATGTGATTTACATTAGGAAGGGAGAATATTATTAACCCATTTTGAGATTAATAGCTGCTGCCACTATTAACCCATTTTGAGATTAATAGTTGTTGCTGCCACTAATATTTTATATTTAAATCCAAATGTTAATAGTGTTTCCTCGGTTCATTGTGAAATGCTTGCAAATGCAATCACATAGCTTGCACAAGCATCCATCCATTCAGAGATCAAGAACGGGGGACTCTCATTGGTGCCTTCAAGAAGAAAGCTTTGGTCTTACTTGTCTTTTCTACTTTTTAATAAGTCAATCTTCCTTAAAATGTTTGGTTCGCAAGTCTAACCTTGTCAAAAAAGTTGTTAAGTACCTTTAAGTACTTCAAAAAAATTCCTAAAAATGCCATCTAACTATAACTTTTACCATTTATTTTGATGGAGCATTTAGACCTTCACATCAATGAGAGAATAAGGAGATTGTTTTATAGAATCCCAAGGTCAAGAAGTATGGGTTTTAAGTGAAGAATTCATTAAGGTTCAAACCAATAATGGTATTGAATATTATGCGTTGATTTGTGGTCTTGAAAAATACTTAGAAAATGAAGTCAAGGAAGTGCAGGTGAGAGAAGACTCTCAAGGAATTGGAGGTGAGGGAAGACTATCCACTAATTATCAAGGGAAATGCAAGGAAAGTGCAACACAAGAACTCCTCACTTAAAAGATCTCTATCAAAAGGATATGAATCCCCATGCAAAATTTATTTTTTTCGTAAATTTGTGTCACTTCCTTTACTCCTTGGGGATTCCACCAAATGGGTATTGAGTAGTAATATAGTATTAGAAAGAATTCCACCACTAACAGGGCCACCTAGATGATGATCAAAGTTACTTACCAATGGCACTGTAATATTAAGCTTGAGAATGTGTTGTATCAAGCTATAAATTTAGCTTTACGAAATCCATAATGAAAAATCTTCACCCCTCAAAATATTTCCCATGCCTCGAGCCTTGGCAAGGACTAGAAATTTCTCCTTGTAGAGAGAACACTCTCACACGAAAGTTCTTTAGAAGTCAAGGGAGACTCACCCTCCACAATAGCAAGTATTAGTCAAACAATGACTAAGATCTTAGGGTTTTCTCATAAGATGGAGACAATGTTTTGATACCAATATTGTAGCTTAGTTTACCTATACTTCACTTAAGTAAGGATAAGACACCAAGTCAACAAACAACCAAATACAGAGAGATCTTTCTACATTCCTCTCATTTCATTGTTTAGTAGCCTGTAGATAAGATCCCACCTCTCATCTTCCCATACAAATGAACATTACTCTCATGAAATATGATACCCCAATTGCATACATGCAAAAATCATAGCCTAAGAAATAGAGCCCTTGGGGAAGACTCCCCTTCAATATATTTACTTTATGTTTTAAAAAAAGGTAAGAATAAGACAATGCAAATATAGTACAGTACACAGTGCAAATATATAGGTAGTTTGTGTGCCATTGGACGTTCTCTATCCTTAGATTTGGTGTTAATACAATCAATCAGTCATAGCTATGCAAGCTCCTTGACACTACATCTCACTTAGCTTACAATTCACTTTAAGAAAAGTATAAACAGAGAGAGTAGAGGATCAATTAGAAGGTCGATCGTCTCCCAAAGCAGCTGGCTGCTGCTGGGATTTGAGCAAGAAGATCCATGGCGGCGCCACCTTCTAACGAGGTTCTACTTGTGAAATGGGGTCACCTGCATTGGAGGGGGCGGTTTGAGAAGTGTCGGAGGAGGAGTTCCAGGCGGCGGACAAGGACGTGGATCTTGACGTGAAGGTGGTTTGTTGATGGTCAGCTGCTGCAGAGACCTGCATGCCGACGATGGTTGGCTTTGTGGGTAGCTCCAAGATGTCTGATTGACTGCACAACATTGTGTACACTTTGGACATGGCTGGCCTTGCTTGTGCCCGTGTTTGGGTGCACAATAGGGCCACATGCACCACACGGATCACCTCCCCTTCATTCACGGCCATGCCTGTGTTGCTGCTGCTGCTCAGCTTTGCATCCAAAATTCGCGTTTGCTGCTGCCTCTCGTATAACGCCCAAGTCTGCGCCAGAAAAAATCTAGGTTAAACATGTAACAAACAGAATAGAAAAAATAACGAACCACAAGCCATACCCATTCTAACAGATGCTGCTTCTCCGATTCCAACATGCGCTCGATGACCTTTCTCCCACTCACTATCTCAAGCGCTACCAAACCAAAGCTATAGACATCGGCCTTCTCTGTTAGCTGCCCATTGATGGCATACTCTGGTGCAAGGTAGCCCCTTTTCAAATGCAAACAAGCACGAAATCTCAGTTTAACATATGGTTCAAAGTCTCAACATTAGCGACTTTGTAGATTGAGACCGTACAAGCAAATTGAAGAATATATCCTAGCGCTAAACTTGGCATTGTTTCAGAGAGTCTTCAAACCCTAGATCTACATATCTGGGAAGTGACTTTGTAGATTCTGCCCATACAAGTACATTGAAGAATAAAGCCTAAACTCTGCATTTTTATTTCAAGAATAGAGCCTAAACTTTGCATGTTTTTTAAAGAGATTAATTAGTACTACCTGCGCATTGCTTTACGGCACTGCCCTCACTTGTGCACAGTCTACCTTTTTGTACACTATTGCCACGTGGCTAGAGAGGGAAGAGAAGAGATGGTTTTAGAGGACATTAGAGTAGGCACTGCCCTCACTTGTGCACAGTCTACCTTTTTGTACACTATTGCCACGTGGCTAGAGAGGGAAGAGAAGAGATGGTTTTAGAGGACATTAGAGTAGATGCTAGAAAGCATGGCACATTGCAGAGGGAAAAACTTGTGCTTAATAGAATAGATAGATACATTGATTCTAAGGTTCAAACCCTAGACCTACACATCGTTGGACCAAGATGTCACCACTTGGGCGGCAAGAGCACACCAGACCAAGGTGTTACCACTTTGTAGATTGTGACAACTAAATTGAAGAATAAATCCTAAACTTTGCATTTTTGAGAGAGATTAATTAGTATATGTAGATGCCAGGCTTCAAACCCTAGACCCACACGTTGTTGGCTCTAGGTGTTACCACTTGGACAAGAGCACACCAGAAGCCTCAATATCTTCTTCTATCAATATATATATGTGTGTGTATATGCTATAAATTCTTGTACATTTGTACGCACACAATTTTAAGAAAGAACGATTAATACTATCTTTTAATAATATATAACTATATATATATATAAATATATAAATATATATGTATATATTTATATACATATATATGTGTGTGTGTGTGTGTGTGTAAATTCTAGTGCATTTGTAGGCACATTATTTTAAGAAAGAATGACCAAAATTATCTTCAAATTTGAATAATAAAATCAAGAGACTTACAAGGTTCCTGCCACGCCTGTTGTGAGGTGTGTAATATTATCTGCAAAAAACCTTTCTAGACCAAAATCAGAAATCTTTGGATTCAAGTTATTGTCCAAGAGGATATTACTTGTCTTGATATCTCTGTGAACAATTCGAACATGGGAGTCTTCATGAAGGTAGCTCAATCCCCTTGCTATGCCAACTATTATGTCAAATCGAGTTTTCCAATCTAAGGCATTTTGCCATTCATTTTGTCCAAAATCTGCATTAGATCACACTAAAAAATTAAGCGACTTCTAATTTGATGGATAAAATAAGCAAGTTATAAAATGGCATCATCATTTGATATTGAAATAATTACCAAATAGGAGTAAGTCTAAGCTTCGATTTGGAAGATACTCATAAATTAGTAGCCATTTCGATTCTTCCACACAACATCCTAACAATTGAATCAAGTTTCGATGTTGCACGCTAGTAATGAGGTTCACCTCATTCATAAATTCTATCTTTCCTTGACGACTCTTAGAAGAGAGCATTTTGATAGCCACTTCTCTCCTAGTCTTTAGTATTCCCTAAAAAGAAGTAGAATTATCAGGGTTTTTGGCATAATGAAGTAATGAATAAGTAGATTCAAAGCATGATATTAGTCTACAACTAAATAATTTGATGTTTGTGTAGAAATCCCATAAATCATATATTATATTTTAACCTTGCTAAACAACATAATAGCTTTTCTCTTATTGATTATTTATATCTGTGAGGAGAAATTTTATTTGCCATTATTAGTAGTAGCCAACAACATATTGATCATGAATCATGTCCTGTCATATTTGTAATCTCTATAAGGGTGGAAGAATGTTAACATGCTACACTTTTTTGTGTCCGAGATAGGTGCTAGTTAGCATGACTTTTTACAATGATTTTTGGATTCAAAGATGACCCACAATGCAAAATTTCTTATCATGCTATACATCATTGGAAATCTTTTGAAGAAGAGAATCTTCTTGTATAATCTCTGAAAAAATATAATTTTATTTGCAAAAAATTTACCACGTGCCTATTTTTTATGTTAGCAATACTAAAAAAGCACTGCTAAAAACCTTAAAAAGCGTAGCATGTTAACATGCTTCCATCCATAACATTATTTTCATCTTGAAATAAACTAATTAACAACAAAGTAATTTAAAAAATTAAGTCTTAGTAAACAAATGGTTGTAGTCTTAGTAATAAAGCAAATATGGGTGGTGTTCTAAATGAATTTGAAGTCTACTTTCCCCAACATATTTTTTTAGAATATTTATGAACTAAGTACATCATGGTTCAAGCATTGAGATTAGGTAAGAAGGGATAAACTCACAAATAGCTTCTTTGCTTCTCTTTATAGGTTATAGAGAGGACATAGTCTATAACTATTTGTTTCTGTGAATAACGACTTCATGATATGATCCACAAGAAGAAAGTTTACAATTAGATAAAGTAGGAGTTTAGAGGATGATACACCGTAGATTGATTATCTATGAATATAAATTTTGTAGAATCCATATCATATCTTTATATTTTCACAAGAGATATATTGTGAAACACTAAATGGAGGCGCTACTTGTAGATGGGACATTGCACATCCAAGTCATTAAACGTCTCATGTATCTCTCGAATACTCGGCTAAATATGTTTTTAGAGTGGGTGTGCTTAGTAGGTTCCCCAACAAGACTAAGAAAACCATTAGAGTCATGGTTGCGAGCAATCAATTCAAAAAAATAATGGAATACGATATCATATATGCTTTCGGTTGGAATCTTGGAATCTTTATATCTCTAAGGCCAATATTGATTCAAAAGAAATATGGTATTATGTTTTGGGTTCTAAGGACTCTTAATGTCACAATCTAGACTAAGCAATTGACTCATTCAAAATGTGTTATAGCTTCAAATTGGTTGAATACTAATCAAAATAATCCTCACTAAGAGACCTAGCAGGGATTTAATATTCACGTGATCACAAGATTTTTTGTGATAATAACACATGTGAACAACTTATTCACATGTTCTCATGTTACCGTTCACAAAATAACAGGTCACTTGCCATTTGGGAACCCCTTAAAAGCTTGGCTACACATGGGAATAAGCTATTCACATGTTCTCATGTTACCATCTTCACATAGTGGCAGGTCAGTGGCCACCTAAGAAGATTTTTTATGCCCGACAAAGATAATTTTTTTAGGCCCTTGTGAAAGCTTTGTGAATATAACATGTGAGCACAAGATTTTTTGTGTTATTAACATATGTTATTAACATGTTCACATGTTCTCGTTTACGTCAGTGAAATCCCTGAGACCTAGTGAAGACACTATCATAGCTTTTTGATAAACAAGATGAGAGAAGCTTTCCTTTTACCATCCATTAGGATCTCCCACATAGATTAATGTTGACTATATAAATGTACTAATAATATGGAACACTCGGGTCTTTACTTTAGCGTAAAGCTTTGGTTTTTATAATTCCACATGGTTAGCTATAGCTAATAAGTCTCGCATATTCTAAAGAGTCCATAGAAGTTCATAGAAGCCACAATCTCTCATAAGATGCAAAACATGCTTAGCTCTTTTTCATGGAGTGCTGTTGTTGGCATGTTTAATCAGGCAGACAGGTATCTTTGTTACATCATCACCTCCTCAAATATGCAATGATTCCTTCTTTTTATCTTGAAAAGGGAGGTGTAAATTACATCATCATACAATCTATATATTGGAGTGGAGACAAAGGTAGCAACACACACAGATGCAACAAGCAAGGAGAGTGAGACAGAGAAGCACAACACTCAAAGTAGATTGATGATGATAAGTGAAGTACTTTCAATGGTGTGCTTCTCTCTCTCTCTCTCTCTCTCCTTGCTTGCTACATATGTTTGTATTACTACCTTTATCTCCACTCCAACAAAAACGTCCTAAGGAGGGAAAAGGTACCCCAACCCATTATTATCCTACCTCCACACCTGTGTCCACAAATCACTACCATATTGGCTGCAAATCCCCCCTATAGTGCCAATGTGAACATATACAGTGATCATGTGGCTAATCAATACCCAAAAGGAAATAAGCCTAAGCTTTGTGTTCTTTATGTTGGATAAAGTATATGTTCAAATAATAATGCAATGACCCCAAATCATGTAATTTAATTTTTTCTCATCTTGACCTGTAAGAAGCATGTCATCAACATATAAAACAATGACCAATTTACTCCTCTTTACATAGAGGGTTTACATAGAGAGTACTCTTATTTAGACTACTACAAAAACCTTTTGTAACCAAGTATATATTTATCTTCTTGTACCATGTTTAGGAGCCTTCTTAAGGCCATATAAATCTTTTCTTGGCGTGCATACTTTAGACTCGTGACCCTTCTCAACAAAACTACAAGCCTTAGGTAAACCTCCTCATGTGAATGATCATTCAAGAAGGTCACCTTGATATCTAATTCATATGAATTCCAACCATAATGCATTGACAATGTAATAATACAATTGATTATAGTCTTACAAGATATCTAAATCATATGAATTTGAACCATAATGCATTGCCAATGTAATAATAAAAGAGATTATAGTCATACAAGATGTGGGTGGAAAGGTCTCATCATAATTTATGCCTTTCTCCTAAGAAAAACCCAACAAGCCTTGCCTTGTAAATGGTTAACGCTAACATTAGCTTTATACTTAAGATTATAAACTCACTTTGTACATGTTCACTTATTTGAGAACACTTCAACCTTACAAGATAGAGAAAAGAGGAAGAAGAATGCAAGGTTGTTACTTGCTTGCACCTTTATCCACTCTTAGTAGAGCTCTTAGCTTAGAAAATAACCCACCATAACATTATTATTCGTTACCTTAGTTTAGGGTAATGTAGAAATAAAATCCCAATTTAGGCATAGTGGATCGGATATGACTCTTTGTTTCTTAATTCAGATGATTATTTATGCACTAAGCGTTGATGTATAGAGAGACAAGAAACAAATAAGATATATGTAGAAGGAATATAGAGTCAGTTATGCATCTTTGTTTTGCAATTATGTATGCATACTGTGTAATGTTCTATAACCAGTGTGTTCATATGTTCAATAATGTTGCAATCATGTTTAATGTTGAATTCATAAACTTTGTGTTGGATTATCCACCAACACTTTTGGCGATCTTAATGCGATCGATTCCTTGCACATCCTCTAGTTTATGATTGGGACGTAATACAAGCTTTGTATGGAGATGGCATGGGTGGATGTTTTTCCTTTTCTTGTTAAGTTGCAAATTGTTTACTATCTTTTAGAACTTCCTTCAGTCCATATTTGTTGTCACTCAAACCTCGATGGCATTCGTCAATCCATATGACATGTTGATGTGTTCTCCTTATGTAAAGAGGTTTTGCCTATTCCGTATATCTATGTTTTGTTAATTTGTTTATAGTGTCTAGTTAATGGAGTCAAAGTGATCACAATTCATGGGTTTCCACTCTAGATCTATTAGAACATCTTCCATTTTTTGCATTCAAGTCAATTTTATCACTTCTATGTCATTATCGAATAGTCTTCCCCATCTCTATGCTTAATTGGATGTGCAAGAGTAACTTCTTCTACAAGAAGAGTGTGGAAATGACTCTTTTTAGTCTAATATTTGTTGTTGGATTATTCATTTACAATGGAATAGACCTAGCATTATGATGCTTTGCTAGGCGCGTCACACCTTGTAGCACTAGATAGTCTATGGGAGAATGCCCCCAAGGATGAGGACTATGAGAGTTTGCTAAAGAAGACAAAGTACCTACTGATGAGGATGATGAGATTTAATGAAGATGTTGGTGTTGTAGAAGGTACAATCAATGAGCATTCAACGGATAGCGAGCACACACACGATCACAACCGAGTTCACTCATCGGTACCTATCAGCTAGTGTGACTTGAAACCTATTTGTTTTTGGACTGCTACTTGTCAGGTTAGGTGTATATTTATTCTTCACATGTCATCCAAAGTTTCTAACTCCAATTGATCCCACCATTAATAGATTTGATGGGCTAGTGAAAGCCACTCAAAGATTGGAGCATAGTTTAGGGGGATAGCTCAAGATCAAAGAAAGAGAAGAAAAAGAGAGACAAAGATTCCTTAGAGGATGACACCTTGGATGATAAATTGGATGTGGAATCACATTTATAATCCAAGAACAAGAGAAAATCCCGAAGTTAGAGATAATTAAAGAACAACTAGTGGTGTTAGTATGGGCTAAGATTTAGGGTACAAGTGTAGGAGCTAGATTTAGACTATGATTGGATGTCTGGTGCACAAAGTTTTTAAATCAAGGTCACACCAAGGAGGAATGTAAGCTTACTTCCTAGTGTGCTATATGTCCGACCACCACTTATGTTATGGAGACTTACCATACAATGACAAAGTGCATCCTTTAGAGCATTTGGCAGAGTAAACCCAGGGTGCAGTTCTAGTGCAATAGATAAAACCAATCAAGTGCTATATGTCCGACCACTTATGTTATGGAGACTTACCATACAATGACAAAGTGCATCCTTTAGAGCATTTGGCAGAGTAAACCCAGGGTGCAGTTCTAGTGCAATAGATAAAACCAATCAACCATGTCACAACAGGAATACCACAGTGTTGGCAAACCCATCTAGTGGTAGACTACCGCCAAGCATATCTGTTGGGCAATAACTCAGGATCTTTTTCTTGTAACAACCTTGTAACTCTTCTCTCCAAAACAGGTAGTTCCAGGGAAAATGTAAAGAAAAGAAGTGTGGAGAGTGAAGGGGAATATGGAACTATACGGGCTAGGCTTTACTCAAGAATACATGGATTATCGACATAGTTATTCATTCTTTGTACTTTGCAATTCTAATTGACTCTTAAGTTGTGTCAGTACTTTCTGTGTTGAACTGTATGTTTACTTATGTATAAGTCTGCACTCAATCATGTCCGGAAGTGACTAATTTTTGGAGATAGGATTAGGAACCATGGTAAGGATTGTACTAGATGTAGGAACTAATTGCTGCTCTATTGTAACCAACTCCCTTGGCCTAGGTAGATCGGTGGCGCAACGCACTAGTGGTGGCCTATCTTGTTGGGCACAGTTCCATTATTCGTGTCTCCTCTAGAGGCAACTAGGTGGTCTAGAACCATGCAAGTGCTGTGTCTTGGCAAAAATTTGACACATTTGGCGATCCTATTGGGGAACAACATGTCAGGTAGAGAATAGAGAGATAAAGGCTAGCGCAAAGGTGAATTCATGCACGATCAATAGGGTAAACTAGCCAAAAGAAGCCCAAAAAAAGGCACACACTAACTAGGGTTAGGAATGCTAACCAAATAGGCATAAGAGAACAATGTATCAGGAATGAAGAACTAAGCAAGCTCAAACAAGGAAATGCAGTACCGCCACCATAGACAAGCTGAAGTCGTAGAACAAGAAGCACCACTGCACTGTCCTCTACGTCGACCAAGACGATTGGCAAAAATAATTCCATAATAGCTTGAAAGACTGATTCCAGAACAATAGAGAAATCACGAACAAAATCATCAGTAAACGGGAAATGAATCCACAGTAGCACGAAATACTAATTCCGAAACCACTAAGGAGGCTGGAAGCTCAGGGAGGGGAAGAATTGGCAGTGGGGGTAGGATCTCTCAAATACCCCAAATTCAAAGGCAAGAGTGAGGAGGAACTAAATGCTCACATCTTTGCTTTTGAAACCACTTCCAAGGAAACAGAGCTCGCCACAAAGGACGTATTAGATTACTTGGGCAAATGGAGATATTTTGGAAATTTGAAATTGGATGAATTTCATAAAATTTGGGAAAATTTTACAACTTTGGGAGATTGAATGATCAAACATCGGATGGTTTTTTGTGAACCTCGGATCCAAATCTCATAGTTGGCTCCCTTGAATTGTGTTTGCGCAACTTGGAGAGGATGGACATGCATGCAATTGGGGACATAGCTACTAATAGGGTCTAAGAAAGAAACAATGTTCCATTACTAAATGCTCTAAACTCAAGTAGTTCCTTGGATTGTCATTATGCTTCAGAAGGTAAGGAACCTCTCCAGAGGGATGGGTCTATAGTTTATTACAAGAAAGTGTCACTAATACAAAGTGAGGGGATATAAATGCCACAACTTCTACTACAGAGACTACAGCAAGCACTGCCTCCTCGTTTCGTAAATTGCCAACGAACTTGCTACTACAACTAGATAGCTATGCATCAGAGAATAAAATTCGGTACTTATTTGCATACCTTTCTCTACTTGTTGCAAGAGGTTTCTTCAAGACATGTTAATTATGCTTCTTGATGGTAGGGCACACTCATGAGGACATTAATGTAATATTTAGCATGTTTTCTGAGAAATTGAGAGTGGATAAAACATTGACTTTTCCACATCTAATGGATACATTTAGATGATCTTCCAAATCCAAGCCAGCACCATTTCTTCTTAAAAGGATTCCCAACTTCAAGAGTTTTGTTGATGGTTATCTTAATGATGGACAAGACATGCTTGTGGGTCATTCTAAACCATTGCAATTTTGTTTCTTCATGCTTGAAGAAAAACCAATAACGCAATACAAAGTACATCCCAATTCACTTGATTGGATACCTACTAGGAAAGGAGGCATTGAGTTGTGGAAGTAAGGTTTTGATGGACAACCACTTCTTCCAACAGGGTTTCCAAACATGCTAGCAATGGCTGAATTTGTAAGGGATCACTTGCAAAGTAATGGCAGGCATAAAGGACTACATTAGGTTTTGGGAGAAGCGTGCAGATAAAAGGGGTGTGACAACATCATATGAACCCTATATTAGACCAATCATAGATTACTAGAAAAATATGCTAGAGTAGCTTGATCATCTAATTTTATCAGAGACAAGACTTTACTCAGAGTTTCGGCCAAAGACACAATTGGCAGATCATGTGGATAACTTAGATCTCGGGGGGGGGGGGGGAGGGGGGGTCACTCATAAATATATAAGCATAGCACATGGGTTCAACAGAAGGGGTTTTTAAAATCCCTTTTTTAGACATTTTTTACATATAGAAGGGTATTTACATACTGAATTAAAAAAGGTTGTGTTTTATTCATGAAAAATTTACAGATAAGGTGTTTTTAAATTAGGCCTTGAACGCACGTGATAGAGAGAGTTTACATTATAAATAATGAACCCCCTGAGACTTTGATAGGCACAATAATGAGTTCATAGGCTATGAGGAATGGAACAATCACTATTGTGGTCCTTTAAGTGGTAAGCCAAGGAAAGAGTCTAGCCTGATGATAGATGTTAAGAAAGGAAACTTTTTCTTGGTGAGGCCATCTCATCCAATTAATCCTATATGGCTTGGTGTTGCCCAATCAGAAATTGAGATAGATGCAACATCACCTAATTTCAATAAGGTACTAATGCAGTGTTGGGCACCTTGTGCTAACAAAAAAAGTACTAAGTGATGCAAAAGTCTATGAGGATTGTCAGAGAAAGTTTTGGGTAGAGAATAAGAAGGATCCACAAGTTTGGGAACGTATTGATGCAGTTGTATGGTCCTGGATGTCAAAAGTCACAAATACTAAGAGGATTAAGATTCCATAGAATGTGCGTACAAAAGCACAAGAAGGCTTGCTTAGCAGTGGAGACTTGCAAATCTCTTGACTTATCTGGTAATGTGTTCTTAAATTTACATTTCTTAAATTCTATGTAATTTCTTGTACATATTTTGAAAAAAAGGTCTTTCATTGATTTTATTGATGGTGTAGGAAAGCATTATAAAACCTTGATAGAATATATATTAAAAGGTGTTTATAAACACCACCCATTTGTGTGATTATCAACTTGTATTAAAATCCATCGTCCCCCTAAAGTGTTCATAATGACCATGCCCATGTCCATGAGTAATTATACCAATTAGAGACACTTGTAATTGCTAAGAAGAATCAGTGTCCTTTGACTTCACCCGAAGTCTTGGGATTGCTGTTTTCTTTTGGTCCATGTTGCCATGAATTATGCATAAGTATTTGCTAGAATCCATCTCAGAGGACCTGTACCATGTATAATAAAGGTTCCTACAACTCTATTGCTATATAATATGCTTATTTCTTTCCTCCATAAGTATATTGCGCTCCTCTCGACACTTTATGGCTGCCAGTTGTGCGTGCCTTTATCCCAATACACAAACTGCATTTGGAGAACTCGCTACTCTTGACCAAGGAAACATTCTTAAAGTCCTCATTCCATATTCTACTAAAAGAAGAACTAGAAATATTTTCTAAACCCAAATGGAATAGGCCTTTGTTTATCTCACGTTGGATACCTACCTTTTTATATACTTCAAGTATTACCAATTGAGTCTCTCTAGAACCATCCATGGTTCTACTTTTGTGACGCATACGCTCTGAGTTATTTTCCACAAACTCTTGCATAAGAGCCCTTCCCATACATGTGTGCTCCCTATTCCTCCTCATGATTCCTGTATTTCCATGCATATATTGTTGTGCACCATTCTCAAACTTCTCCTATATCTGTAAAATTATGTTTTTTGTACTCCATGTATCTCCTACCATGCTCTGCAACATACCTCCACACCATTCACCCTAAATTTGTAGCTTGCCTTTCCATCCGTGTCACACGATGCAAAGCCATAGAAAACATGTCATACACATAGTTTGTGCTAGATTCTAGAGGGTTGCCCCAAAAATTATTTCAAATTCTTATTAACATATCATTAGGAACTCAATGGAGTCTTTTTGGGCCCTTTAATTTGCCATGAGGTTATGGAAACGTTTAACTTTTTGACAAATAGGAGCCTGCCATGTAAGCAAAAACCAATGGTTTGTAAGAGAGGTGTAAGAGTGGTCAAAGGGTGCACTTTTTCCCCCAAAAAGGGGAGGGGGCAATTTTACAATTTTTGGACCTCCATAACTTCTACATACAAGCTCCGATTTGAGCGGAGATTACAGATCCGTGATCTACTCATCAAGAGCTTTCCATAGATATGTTACATGATATGGTTTTATCCGCTAGATTTTAAATTCCATTTTCCCTCCAAAATTCAAATTCGAATAAAGTAGCCGTTTTGAAGCTTCTAATTAGAAAACGTTTCTTCTTAAGAGAAAAGGTTTGACTCCCTTAAACTGCCAAATAAAAGGGCCCAAGAAGACTCCATTGAGTTCCTAATGCTCGATCAGCATGCTGACAACACTTGCACTCACAAATAATCAATCGAGGAAACTCGTAGCACTTATTCCATTGACATTCTGAATATTGATGTTGGTAGCTCTTTTTTCTCGGGGTGAAAGTGTACCTTTGTTTCCTTGAAGATGAAACATCTTTTGTGTCGATACACCATTCAAAACATTATGTATACTGTCATCATGTTCCATGGGCACATATCTCTGCGCAATGGGGTTCCATCTAACATGGTAATTTGCTTGATTGGCCACTTAACGAAGCTTACACTACCAATCTCTTGTGTAGTTCTTGTTGAGGTAGTAGTCCTTATGTTCTGGTTGTTCTTCTCTATTTTCCCACACCTAAACAATCCTCTCCCAAGGTAGCAAAGTTTATGGAATCATAGGGATAAATATATAAGATCACACCCTTCCCAATGGTCTCTGTCATGCTATCATTCCACAAAGCCACCTTTTTCTCTCTCCAAGAATCACAAATTTTGTTATCATTTTCCACTGAGGAAATAAGCATTGCCTTAACATAAGGGGACATGGAATCACTTTCTATAGTCTCTTCACCCGTGGCCTCCTCCAAATATGCACCAACACATTGGAGAGAGGTCTTAGGCCATTTGACAACACTCCAAATTGGAGAGAGGTCTTAGGCCATTTGACAACACTCCAAATTGCTTCACCAATTGTCATTGCATCCAGTGGAGAAAGGTAATAGCACATCATTATTAATACCCTTTTCCATTATCACCAATACATTGTTTATCCGTATTTTCACACCATTGCAATAGCCCTCTGGGTCAATTACACATATACTGCCAAAACTTCATTACCCACTAGCATCTTCATTTTGTCCCCACCTCTAAAAGCCATGGTCCTTGTTTATTTTGTAAAGAAAACTAAAATCAGATAAAGCACTCATACATCCCAAATAAATTCAATAAACATTTTCAAGACAAGAATTCACTAAATTAAAAGGGATAATGGTAGTGGTGCCATCATCCTCATAATCAAATTGATGTAAGGGGGGATAGAGGCATCACTGCCATTTCCCTTGCATACATTTCTTGGACGGGAGAATGGCACCACTACCTTGAGGAGAATGGGAGTAGTGCCACACTCCCTTGATTGTAAGGGAGAATGGCAGTGGTGTCATTCCCAAGGGAGAATGGTAGTGGTGCCATTCTCCCCTTCAATCAAGGTGATGGGAGACCTTGAGAATGGCACCACTGCCATTCTTCCTTGAATGTAAGGGAGAATGGCAGTGGTGCCATTCCCCCCTTCAAGGTGATGGGATGAGAGGCCTTGAGAAAGGGAGTGGTGCCATTCTTCCTTCAACGTAAGAGAGAATGGAACCACTGTCATTCTCTCCTTCAAGATGATGGGAGGCCTTGAGATTCTCAACAGTTCCATTCTTCCTTGAACGTAAGGGAGAATGCTAGGATTTCTCTTGACCGCTTCAAGGTGATGGGATGGGAGGCTTTGAGAATTGCAGTGGTGCCATTCTTCCATTTAAGGTGATGGGAGGCCCTGAGAATGGAAGTGGTGCAATTCTTCCTTGAATGTAAGAGAGAATGGCAGCACTACCATTCTTCTTTGAATGTAAGGGATAATGACAGCAGTGATGCCATTCTACTATACATAGATCAAGTTAGTGGGAGACATGCACCACCGTCACTCATTCATTATTGAATATGATGGGAACCATTGAGAATGGAACCACTCGAATACATGAATTTGATTATGAGGAGAATGGAACTATTGCTATTTTACCCTCCAAACAAAGTAAGCAAGGGGAATGGTAGAAGTGCCATTCTCCGAGAGTAGAAAGACTAATGAGGGGGAAGAATGGTAGTGGTGTTATTCTTCTTATATTACTTGAAATCCACTGGCATTCTTCCTTTCTTTCATTATAATAGATTAGGGAGAATGGCACAACTTCCACTACAAGACAATGCTGCCATACACGCGTTTCATACACGCGATAAATTACGAGCGCGTGTATGGTCGCGCTTGTATTTGAATAGAATCGGGCGCGTGTATTTTAGCATTTAAGTCCGCGTGTATATTTGCATTTATCAACGCGTGTATAAACGCGTTTATATACACACAGTAATACACGCATCTATACACGGTAATATTCATGGATTAATACACGCTATCATACATGGATTAATACACGCCACTATACACGGATTAATACACGCCACTATACACGGATTAATACACGCATGGCAGAGAAAAACTGAAGAAAAACTGAATTCCTTTACAAAATTAAAAACTATTTTCTTTAAACCATCTCATGGTACATTACAGTATACATCATTACACAATCCCACTACATGCATTTACAACAATGAAATATATTCAAAAATAAATCATGCATATGAGATGATAGAAATGTCATCAATTTAGAACGTACAGTGAAACGGATTGGTTAGGGTTCGATCTCATCTTCAATAAGATCCATCCTTGCCAAACGATCAACATCAATATCCATTTGATCAATTTGTAAGGCTACGATTAAATTTATTCCACTATCGATATTCTGTACTCCATTGATAATGGTATGGATGTCCTGATCATCCTCATCAACATCACCATCATCCTCAATGGTAGGGTCATTCTCATGATCATGAGAAATGGCATGCTCATTCTCATTATCATGATCATCTCTTATTTCTTGATCATCGATCACAACATCTTCAATGGCATGTTCGACATCATCTTCATTGCGGCTTGTTACATCCTTCATATGCTCCATATCAGTGAATGTATTATACATCACTTTGGAACGTGGTGCAATAGGGATGACGTACCACCATTTGATGTCATGCACCATTGGTAGATAGATAACCTACTCAAATACACATAGTACAGTAATTAATTAGCATATCAAAAGTCAAGGGGTATGCGAGCTTAGATATATATGTACATGAAACACATTAGTAAAAAAATGCATACCTGCTCACATTGTTGTGGCAATACGAGCCTATCTTTCTTTGTTTGCCAGAACTTTGTAGAGTCAATAGTTACATATCCACTTGCATGGTGTTTTATCGTTGCATCAGGCCCTTTTTCCACCACGTTCATTTGCCATTTGACATCCAAAACATACACAAAGAAGCGACGAAAGTCAAGCCTAAATATGTCTTGGATTATGCCACAATAATCATCCATTTTTCCATTAGCTCCCTCAAAGCTACTAATGACAGCGCAATCTTGTGTATTTCTCTTTTCATCAATTCTTTGTGTTCGAAAATGCTTGCCTTCACACCATATAGCATTGAACATAGTGCACTGGACCAAAATAGAAGCAATATTTGTGTAAGCAATGTGAATAAATATTAAAAGCAAATCACTTACAACTAATGCAAAACATTAGTTCTATGTACCTTTGACATGCATCCTCGTGCATACTCCCATTCTTCCGCCGTGATATGCAGCCCCTCGTCGCTCTCTGCTCTCTCCATTTCCTCATGCAACCAATCAACATGGATATCATTCGGAAGTGTTGCTAGATGCTTAGGGTACGCCTTCCGAGAGCCATGTTGCCTCCGAAAGAGAGCACTTTCTGCTTGCCTTTTTGTCTTTGCATCCTCATATCTTGTAACCCATCTGCTCATCACATCACTATTAAGGATACAAGTGAAATTGAGATCATCAATCAATGTTCTGTCAATTACTTTACTCTGTCCTTTTCCTTGAGGCACAATAGAGGTCATCCTCAAGTCCTCTTCATTGCTCCATAGTCGTGGCAAAGAGCTGTCCACCTGACCAAGAAATTCTGAAATATATACAAGAGACTCTTGTATCAACCAACCCTCGGCCATGCTTCCTTCAGGCCTTGCACTTTGCCTCACAAAGTCTTTTAAGGTCTTCATGAAGCGCTCTAGGAAGAACATCCAACGTGCATGCACAGTACCACATAAAGCGATTTCGTCCACTAAATGCACAATGAGATGTAGTTGACTTGTGAGAATGGTTCGCGGAAAAGTCTCCTCTACCAAACAAACCACCTCCACTGCCATAACACGCGCATCATCCAACGTGGCTGGTCAATTGCTTTTGAACTAACATATCTGAAAAATAAATAAATAGTACGTTATACCTCATGTACGTTCATTTTGCAAGGTATAATGAAGGGTGATATGACATGGGTTTTACATACCTCACAAGCTCGCCCATCTTATAAATACATTTTTTCAAGCTCTTATTTGCACAATGGTCGATGCTAGTAGGTAGTATAAACTGCGCACATAAGAGCACATGTATGTATGGTTTATGGCATTACAAAATTTAATTTCAACGTACGTACTGCAAGACTTGGAAAACACTTACTTGAAGCATCTTGTGCCAATCATGGGACTTCAACCCATATAGTTGCTCAACGCCTCTTTTCTTAGTGGTTGTAAAGGCTCCCTTCAATGATCTCATGCATCCAGTGGGAGTACACAAAGTGGTGATGGCCTGCTTTACCTGCTTCTCCTCTTTCTTTGATATAATCCATGGTGCAGGCAGAAGACGAACGTGCCCACCCACCTCTCGTGGCCAAGCTTGACGCATACGTCCTGCGACCCGCAAGTCCTCACGTATGCTAACATTGTCTCGTTTACCAATAATATATTCCCAAATACCAGATCCCACATTCTTGAAGATGTGCATGGGATCAAGAAGATGGTTGATCTTAAGATGGGTCCAATATGGCAGCCGAAAAAAAATGGAGTACCTACACAAGGGATTGCTCTATGTGACCTTTAATCCAATTAGAGACTACACAAAACAAGATTGAGAAAACATTAATTACTATACCTGTTCATGCCATCTGGAGGAAGAATAGTTGTAGACTCCCAAATACGCTTCCAATCTTTTGCACGAAGTGTTTGTGGAGGAATGTTACTCTTACTAGCAACATATTTAGGATGATCTGAGGGGAGAAATCGATGATGATTATCAAATATAGTCTTACACAAACCGTCAGCATACTCATGTACTAACGAAGGGCCACAAACAGGACATGCATGTTTACCCGATGTTTTCAAACCTGTTAAAATATAAATAAAAGTTAGAATAATAAAGTCAATATGTATAATTAATATATATAGCCAATAGTAATAGAGTAGGGAGGTAATTAGAATTCTTACCAGAACAATCGTTGTATCCTGGAAAGTCATGCTTTGTCCACATCAACACTGCTTTTAAGTCAAAGTGTCGAGAGGAGGGAGGCCTACTAATGTCCACCACCGCAACACCTCTCCATAGTTCCTCCAACTCATCAATCAATGGTTCAAGATAAACATCCATATGCTTGACTTTATGTTTCCCTGGAATTAGAAGGGATAACATAAGATGTCCCTTCTTGATCGCCATTGATGGTGGAAGGTTGTAATTCACCAACACAACTGGCCACACGCTGTATGCGGTGCTTTTGAAACCAAATGGATTCACTCCATCCATACCCAGGCCAAGTCTCAAGTTTCTGGGCTCTGTTTTAAAGCTGGGCCACTCATCTTCAATATGCTTCCAAGTAGGAGTGTCTGCGGGAATTCTCCACATGCCATCATCCGATCGATGTGAGGAATGCCATGACATGAGCTTTGCTATGGATTTGCACTTGAACATGTGTTTGATGCGAGGAATTATAGGAAAGTGTCGCAAGACTTTACGAGGTACATCAAAACTCTTCATATCTGTTCTGTACCTTGCTTCACCACAAGTGGGACAATGTAGAGCCTCCTTATGCGTCCCACGAAAGAGAATGCAATCATTGACACATGCATGTATGCGATCATAATCCAGTCCTCCAAGAGATGTCACATAGCGCCTCGCTATGTCTCTTGAGGTGGGTAGTCTATTTTCCTTTGGAAGCATGTTTGATAATAGCCTGCATCCAATATCATCAATTATAATTAGTCTTAAATCCTAAACCTTAAACCACTAATTCAAATTTGTAAGTAAGAATGCTTACTTCAATAATGCGTCAAGACTTGCATTGCTCCATCCATAAACTGTTTGTATATTGAGTAGTTCAAGTGAAGCACGTAAAACAGAGAATGTGCACCCTTCAAACACCGGTGTCGATGAAGCCTTGTAAAGATGCTCTTGTTCTATATCATCGTCGTCCATACCTTTGGGATCATCCTTAAAAAGATTCCGCACCATATCATCAAGCACCTCCTCTTCCACAACTTCGTGGGGTGCAGGGCTATTGTCATCCCTTTCCCACTCATCTCTGACAATAGATCTCGAAGCTCCAGCATCATCTCGTCGACGCTTTGCGTGCTCTCGTCGCGCGTAGGGTACCATGTTAGGGTGTGGTACTGCATCCTGCTTCAATTAGAGTTTATATATTATAACTCTATTAATTTAACTTGGATACCATGAGTCATTTGAATACCATCAATTTACATCTACTCACCTCTAAACTTGTTTGATTCCATTCTCCATACATGGAGATGTGATTCAAGGTAATTCGACGTGCTCGTACAATGCATCCTTGACATCGATTACACATACATTTGATCCGTTGTCCCAACCACACATCGTGATTACGATGACGCATTGTCTCATCTTCCCCAGAACTGCTTGAAGAGGTTGATGACATCCTATGTACAAACCAGAAAACACAAAATCATAATATGTTTTTAATGAAAGTATAAAAATCGCGTGTATTGACGCGGCTATTTCCTAAAAATTACGTGTATTAACGTGGCTATATCCTAAAAATCGCGTGTATTAACGCGGGTAATTCCTGCAAAACGCGTGTATAAACGCAGCTAAAATATCATACACGCGAACATACACGCGTTTATAAACGCGACGGTCTGTTTAAACTAAAAATAGCCTGCCTTCCCCAAATATAGATTTTGAACTAACATATCAACACTGCTTTCATTTTCGCCTCTTCCAACAGTAACGAAACCTAAGTGCAAGGAGGGAGCAGAGAAGGAGCACACACGGGAGGAAACCGAGCAAGAAAGAAGACTCACTTTTTCAGAGGTGAGTCAGTTTGTCCTGTGCCTTGTCTCTTTCCTCAGATTTGTATATGCTATTTGCTCTTTGCTTTTTGGGTTTGTCTCCGTCCTTTTGCTTCTGTGCACATGATTGGGTGAATGATTCTGACAGGGGCGACAATGGTCCTTTTATAAGGACACTTTGTCTTTGTTGGAGGTCGGTCCTTTTGAAAAAAAAATTTCGCAGGTCGCGTGTAGAAACGCGTGTACTCTGTCTGCAGAGTCTACACGCGTTTTTTGACGGGTGTATACACGCGTTTGTGCACGGGTGTATACACGAGACTGCGTTTCAGAATTCATGATTTGTAGGCAACACAACTGACTTGAATGATGATATTTGTGTGAGTCAAGAGACAGCCCATGATGTACATGAAGATGTTTGTTGCAGGTTCTTTATGGATATTCCAGGTTCTTCATCCGATCCATTTGCATACAGCAATTGGCTGATGGAGATGCTGAATCATTTTGGGCACCGTCCTGGTCCGGTTGAGCTTACAGAGTATATGTATGCCCATCCCCCTCCTTCCCTGCCTGGTGTCTATACCCCTACCGCGAGTATCCAGGGCACTCCAGTGCCGTCTATTCCTCCGAGTCCGACGAGACGGCATGCAGCTTCTCCTCTTCCACGTCCACCGAGGAGACATACCTCGTCCCAGACACACTCACGTACACCCTCACAGCCACCATCACGTGCTCCCTCAGAGCCACCGTCACGTCAGGGCTCACAGCCACCGTCACGTAGACAATCCCCTAGTCGTGACTCCACCCGCAGCAGTAGGAAGAGTGGGAGTGGAGGATGCGGCGGGTGCTTTGGTGGGGGAGGTGGGGGAGGTAGTAGGGCACGCGGTGAGAGAGGAGATAGAGGGAGAAGAGTTAGAGGAGACAGTTCGGAAGAGGAGGAGATGAGAGAGATGGAGAGAGTGGTCTGCTATGATGTGACGGATAGGGGCGGGATAGTGATGGGATGCGAGGGGGAGGGAGGTAATGGAGTACATGCGTGGGGTAGTATCAAACTCATATAGAAATTGTTTTATTAAATTGAAAGATCAAAATAGCCGATTAGTTGGGGAGGTGATAGAGGCTGTACATAGTCGGTACCCCAATCCCCCACATGCTACATTCTCGGATGTATGGGGAAGGACGCGAATAAGGGAGATCTTAAGTAATAAAAGATCTCACCTTAAAAAACTCGCGTACGATGACCGGCTAAATGTAGCTGTGGGTGGCTATCCTGCCGAGAAACCTGCCACCACTGCGCACAAACGCGAGTGGAAGGAGGCAAAGAAACGAGCAGAGGGTGGCGTGAAGAGTAGGCAGCATGTGGAGGCACGACGGATCCAGATGGAGACCATTGGATTTTCGTATTTCGGATCTGGCGGCGTCGAGTCATGGGAGGCAGAGTTTGTATCTTGCCACTTTATTTGATTGTTTACTTAATTCATTGATTCTATGATTGTTTTAATCTTACAAATTGTGTTGATTATGATACAGCGAGACGGGTTACGGGGAGGAAGCCCACAACCCACGATACTGCGTATGCTCGCCGGCATAGCAGACGTGACACGTGGGCCATCTTCAGATCCGAGGGACGTATTACGGATGCACAGTTTGAGATGGCCATGAGACCATACGGTCGACAGGTACTTGAAAATTCTAAACGAATGATTTTGGTTTATTGAATTACATATATATATACTTATATACTATATATTACTTGAACAGGCACAAGCTGCTGATGATCCACCCGCCGCCACTGCAGAGGGTGGATGTGAGCACTACTCATCGGACATTCCGACCGATGTGAGCTCATCTGAGCATGGAGGGAGCACCGAGTCATCATCTGGGTCTGAGTAGTACTCAGACTTACAGTATCACATTCCATATTGAGGATGTGGTTGTATATATTTTTTTGTAAAGTGAAGCCATGGGCTACTTCGAGATATGGACTCCCTTGTATACATATATGAAATTTTGATAGTAATATTGAATCGTGAATCGATAGTATTACATTCATGTCTGTCTTGAATCGTGTATTGACAATGTATGCATTCATATCGTTCTTGTCTTAATCTCCCTCGTGCATATGTTCTTCGTGGATGGTCTAATGCACAAAAAAAAAAAAATTCCAGAGAGTGTTATTGGATGCTGGAATGCTGGAAGAGTATTCAGGCACCAAATAGCACTCTCTGGAATTTTTTTTTGGCTCTCTGTTCGCGTGTATAAATGCGTCAGAACTGCTAAAACTCGCGTGTATATACGTGGATAATCTGTAAAATACGCGTGTATTTATGCGTCAAAACTGACAATTACGCATGTATAAGCGCATCTAAATTAAAGAAACACGTGTATAGACGCAGGTATCAATGCGTCTGAGTACATTTGAACTGAACAGAATGCGGCTATACACCCGTGTATAAGCGCGTCTAAATTAAAGAAAGGCGTGTATAGCCGCATGTATCAACGCGTCTGTAAAAAGAACGCGGCTATACACCCGTGTATAAGTGCGTCTGAGGGGTCCTATACACGCGCTTTTACACGCATGTCTGTGGCCGCGATCATACACGCGCTGGTACACGGGCCCGCTACTTTTTTTCACAAGTCATTTTTAGCGGCTAGGAGCGCGGGTATGAGCCCGATCCCTTGTAGTGTTCCATTCTCCTTCTCAAATTTGAGAGAGAATGGCAGTGGTGCCATTCTGTTTTTCATAGATCAAGCTTGTGCAAGAATGGCACCAATGCCATTCTTGCTAGAATGTAAGGGAGAATGGTTGTGGTGTCATTCTCCCCTTCAATCAAGATAATGGGAGGCCTTTAGGATGGCACCACTACCATTATTCCTCAAATGTAAGGGAGAATGGCAGTGGTGCCATTCTCCCCTTCAATCAAGGTGATGGGAGAATGGCACCACTGCCATTCTTCCTTGAATGTAAGCGAGAATGGCAGTGGTGCCATTATCACCTTCAATCAAGATGTTGGGAGGCCTTACGAATGGCACCACTTCCATTCTTCCTCCAATCCGAGGGAGAATGAGACAGTGGTACAATTTTTCCCTTCAATGATGGCAATGGGAGGTCTTGAGAATGGCACCACTATCATTCTTCCCAGAATGCAAGAGAGAATGCTAGTGGTGCCATTCCCCCCTTGAATGAAGGTGATGGGATGCCTTGAGAATGGCACCACTCCCATTTTTCCTTGAATGTAAGGGAGAATGGCACTAGTGCCATTCCCCCCTTGAATGAAGGTGATGGGATGCCTTGAGAATGGCACCACTACCAGTCTTCCTTGAATGCAAGGGAGAATGGCACCACTACCAGTCTTCCTTGAATGCAAGGGAGAATGGCATGTGGTGCCATTCTCCCCTTCAATCAAGGTGATGGGAGGCCTTGAGAATGGTAATACTGCCATTCTTCCTTAAATGTAAGGGAGAATGGAAGTGGTGCCATCCCCCCCCAAAGGTGATGGGATGCCTTGAGAATGGCACCACTGCCATTCTTCCTTAAATGTAAGGGAGAATGGCAGTGGTGCCATCCCCCCCAAAGGTGATGGGATGCCTTGCGAATGGCACCACTGCTTAATCCCAAGATAATCTTTGGTGGCGGGTAGTATATAAATATTAGATTAGGACACTAGCTAAGCTTAAATAGTTGCAAAAGAAGCCCAATTGATCAGGACCCTATCGATTAGGTGTAGGAGGTCGTGTACTTCCACGGGCATCATATATGTGATTTATTAGTCCATTGAAGCTGGCCGATGGCGGCTAGCTAGGATCAAATATTTGCAAAAGAAGCCTGATTTAATTAGGACCCTCTCGATTAGGTCTAGGAGGTCTTGTACTTCCAATCGACATCATATATGTGATTTATTAGTCTATTTGAAGCTAGCTAATGGCAGCCAGTTGGCTTGGATGCCAAGAGCCTCATTGTTTGTTATCTCCCCCCAAAGTGGAGCATCTCTAGATTTAAATATTTTGTTTCCTTTTTGGGAAGGCCAAAGTCCACATAATGATGTACCTTTTCTCTTGCTCTATTCTCTGTCTATGCTGATTGTTCTTGCATCAAGAGTTCCTATACCAATGCTTAGGGCTGAGAGAAGACTACTCAGAGGTTCCGTGTGATACACATACGAAGGCTCCCCTCTTGATCTCAAAATATCATGAGTCTATCCTAGGTTCCTCTTTGTACGAAGTGAACTGATCTCTCTAAGCCCCAAGTCTACATCCGCTACAACTCTAAAGGCAAGAGTGTCCTAGATCTCTACGATCTGTGTACCAAATCTTAGTATCTTGGACAAAGCTCTTTGGGGTGTAGACACTATTGTGTCTCTCAGGCCACCACTTCAGTCCTCTAAATAAAGGAGGATGGGGGTGGTTTGATAACGTGGTACCTATAATGATACCAAACATGGCCCCAAACCAAGATTCTATGGAGGAGGCCCACCAAACTAAGATTCTATGGATGGATCTTGTATTCCACATAAGTGACTAAGCCAGTTGCAAAAGTTTTTTGAGGTTGGTAAATGAGTTTGAAATGGTCGCGAACACTCACTCTTGACTCATTAACTCCTCATTGATAGACTTTAAATGTCCCTGACCATATAATATTGGTTGCCCTTGATTGTATAGAAAGAAAGCAACACTTGTGCTAGTGAATAGGACTTGGAAAGGAATTTTTAGGTCGATCTGTCAAGGTGGTATGCCATCTTGAAATGTCTCACTATTAAAGTATATTGAGATCACAAGAGTTTGAAATTTGGTGATAGATTTTATATTATTGTTTGAAACACACTACATTCCAACGTGGCATAGTAAACAAGGTAAAGGCAAGCGATTAAATATGTGAGCCTAGAAATAAATATATGATGCTAGAAAACAAGGTAAATGTAGACGATTAAATATGTGATCCTAGAATAAATATGTGATGCCAACAAACAAGGAAAATGTAAGAGATTAATAGGGCACTTGAGGGTGTGATCAATTAATTTCTTTGGCTTGATATTTATGTGAGGGTTTTTTTTTTGTAAGGTTCAAAAACAAGAAATGATATTTATTAAAAACTTTCTAATTTGTGTTTGAGGGCGTGTCCAACATGCACCTACTCAATAGATTGCACTCTCTAGAACAAGAAAAGGAGGAAGGATCTTGTCTCTCTACAACGCTCGAGATATGTATCGTTTGCTGCAGTGGCTTAACAGTCACATCTCTCTTGCTCTCTCACATGTAGAGTTTTTTTTGTTTCTCATGCTTCTCACGAGGCTCTGCATGGCGGATCTCTCTCTCTCTCTCTCTCTCTCGCGCGCGCGTGCGTGCGCGCGCGCATGCGTCAACCACCAGCATGAGAGAGCTCTCTCTCTTGCACGAACAGGAGGTGGCAGTGGTGAGGAGGGGGGGAGGAAGAAGACGACAAAGATGTGAGGTGTCGACATAAATGTAGTGAGTCCTCAGGTGTGCAATATGCATATGGCTTACCTATTTTGGGCTTTAAGGTTTATTAAAGAATAATTAATCAAGCCCTAACACCTTAGTCTATGATAATGTATCGAAAGTTAAACCTTAACATTAGACCTTAGGTTTTTTTTAAATTAAACACTAACTTAAAATTGAGTGTATTTTTTTCTCTCTCAAATCTCATCGCACAATGTGATTTCTCTCTCTCTCTCTCTCTCTCTCTCTCTCTCTCTCTCTCGCAGTACTCGTGCAATATGTGAGGCTAGCAATAATTTAATGTAGTAACAAAAGCATGGTAGATGTCTAGCTGATGTGGCTGGCTAAGATTAGCTTGCGCTAGGGCGAAGCTTGGCCACCTCCCTCACAACGCGAGCTTCTGTAGATTTTTCAAGCACAGCACAACCACCATCATTTGGCGGGATTAGGAGTGGGTCATCCGAGAAGATGGCAGCCGTGTTGTAACGACGCGCTGCGCTGGTGTCTGTTCGGAACATACATCTTCTCACCCTCAGGAGCATCTGCTGATGGTCGTTAGCAACAATGAGCTCCTCTTGCACCGTCGTCTTTGACAGCTCCTCCTGCATCTCTGTCTTACTGCAGTGCTCACAAATTGTAAGATGGCTCTCTGTGCCTGAACGAAAGAGAGGACGACATGTTTTGGTAGAAGAAATACAGAAAAGCCACACATGGAAGAGAGAGAAGGAGAGAGAGAGAGAGAGAGAGAGAGAGAAGAAGGGGGACGGGGGGCTTCTACGTGCTGGACAGCACCTTCACCGCTAGGTTTCCATCATCTACTATCAGGTTGGCATCATGATTCAGCGAATGAGCAAGTTGAGGCATGGTGCTCATTTACACATAGGGGGAATGTGTATACCTCTAGCGATTGCATTCAAATAGCGACCATCATCAAGCTATACATAGAATTTGTTGTTGGGGCAAGGGCACCCCACAGAGAGAATCTGGCCCAACCAAGAATCCCTCAAGCCAGGCAGGCTCTCTCTCTCTCTTTCTCTCTTGCCTCCTCACACCCAAGATTTTTCTCTCTCTATCACACACACACACACTTCTCTCTCTCTCTCTCTCTCTCTCTAATTACTTCAATTAGTTTAAAATATAATTAGTGTGTAGATTTTAGTTTGTGTCTCATTATTATTTATAATCTAATTAGTGTTTGATTAGTTTAGTTTAATTTGTGCTTAATTAGATTAGTTTAGAGTTATCTAGTTTAAAATTAGTACATGGATACAATTTAATCCTGATTTTATGAACTAGGCAAAGCGATGCACCCATACATACATACATACATACATTTAAAAAACAAATGACAAAGAAGCGCACCTGCAAATGTAGCTTCAGTATTATCGATTGCACATGCACACTTGTCTTTACAGGTCCAAAATGATGAAAATACCAGGAGAGAATTTTTTGGGATATTAGATACGCAATGCTCGAATTTCAGAAGGAAATTTTGAAACATGGGTTTTGGAATCCGAGGGAAATTCAAAATTCAATGGATAGAAATTGGCACCATACTTATATTCAAAAAAAGGAGGGAGAGTGAGGATAATGGGGATTAAAATTCAAATTCAAAATTGAGAACCGAAAATGGGGGAGAATGGCACTACTCCCATTCTCCATAATGCCATGGGAGAGAATGGCAGTGGTGCCATTCTCCCCATGAAGGTGATAGGAGGCCTTGAGATTGGCACCACTGCCATTCTTCCTTGAATGTAAGGGAGAATGGGGGTGGTGCCGTTCTCCCCTTCAAGGTGATGGGAGGCCTTGAGAATGGCACCACTGCCATTCTTCATTAAGAATGGTAGTGGTGCCATTCTCCCCTTCAAAGTGATGGGAGTTGTTAAGAATGGCACCACTGCCATTCTTCCTTGAATGTAAGGGAGAACAGTAGTGGTGCCAGTCTTCCCTTCAAGGTGGCTACACATACCCCTCTCTCTCTCTCTCTCTCTCTCTCTCACACACACACACACACACACACACACACACAAATAATTCTCTCTCACACTTTCTAATTAGTTTAAAATCCAACAAGTGTTTAGATTCTACTTTGTATTTAATTAGTATTTACAAACTAATCAGTATTTGATTAGTTTAGTTTAATTATTACATAATTCATATTTGATTAGTTTAGTTTACTTATAGTATTTACAATCTAATCAGTATTTGATTAGTTTAGTTTAATTATTGCATAATTCATATTTAATTAGTATTTATAATCTAATTAGAATTTAATTAGTTTAGTTTAATTAGTGCTTAATTAGTTTAGATTAAAGTTATCTAGTTAGTATATACGAATTAATCCTAATCTTATGGAACTTTATTTATGTTTGTATGTGTACGTACATACGTACATACGTACATACATTAAAAAAATAATCCACAAGAAAGTGCACCTGTGAGTGGGGATTGCATATGCACGCTGAACTTTACAAGCCCAAAATGATAAGAATACCAAAGAGGAAATTGTTTGGGATATTGGATAGGCAATGTTTGAATTTGGGAGGAAAATTTTAAAACTAGGGTTTTGAATCCAAGGAGGGAAATTCAAAATTCAATGGATAAACATTGGTGCCATACTCAAAACAAGGAGGGACAATGAGGATAATGGGGATTAAAATTCAAATTCAAAGTCACATTCAAAAATTGTGAATCTAAAATGTAGGAGAATGGCACTATTACCATTCTCAATAATGCCATGGGGGAGAATGCAGTGGTGTCATTCTCCCCTTCAAAATGATGGGAGGCCTTGAGAAATTCAATGGATAAACACTGGTGCCATACTCATATTCAAAACAACCAGGGAGAGTGAGGATAATGAGGATTAAAATTCAAATTCAAAGTCACATTCAAAAATTGTGGATGTAAAATGGAGGAGAATGACACTATTGCCATTCTCGATAATGCCATGGGGAAGAATGGTAGTGGTGCCATTCTCCCCTTCAAGGTGATGGGAGGCCTTGAGAATGGTACCACTGCCATTATTTCTTAAGAATAGTAGTGATGCCATTCTCCCCTTCAAGGTGATAGGAGTTTTAAAGAATGGCACCATTGCCATTCTTTCTTAAATATAAGGGAGAATGGCAATGGTGCCATTCTCCCCTTCAAGGTGGTAGGAGGCCTTGAGAATAGCACCATTGCCATTCTTTCTTAAATATAAGGGAGAATGGTAGTGGTGCCATTCTCCCCTTCAAGGTGGTAGGAGGCCTTGAGAATAGCACTACTGCCATTCTTCCTTGAATGTAAGGGAGAATGGCACTGGTCCCGTTCTCCTCATGAAGGTGATGGGAGGCCTTGAGAATGGCACCACTGCCATTCTTTCTTGAACGAAAGGGGAAAATGGCAGTGGTGCCATTCTCCCCATCAATCAAGGTGATGGGAGGCCTTGAGAATTGCAGCTACTACCTTTGTTCCGTGAATGGAACCACTGGACTGGCAATGGTGCCATTCTACTCCTAAAGATGATGGGATGGGAGGCCTTGAGAATGGTAGTGGTGTCATTCTCTCCTTTTAGGTGATGTCATTCTCTCCTTTTAGGCCTTGAGAATGGTAGTGGTGTCATTCTCTCCTTTTAGGTGATGAGAACGGCCCCGAGAATGGCACTAGTCCCCTTCAATCAAGTTGATGGGAGGCTTTCCAAATGGCATCACTCCCATTCTTCCTTAAATGTAAGGGAGAATGGCACCATTTCCATCGAGCCTTGAATGTACGGGAGAGTGGCAGTGGTGCCATTCTCCCCTTCAAGGTGATGGGAGGCCTTGAGAATGACACCATTGCTATTCTTCCTTTAATGTAAGGTTGAATGACAATGGTGCCATTCTCCTCTTCAAGGTGATGGGATGGGAGGCCTTGATATAATAGCACCGCTGTCATGCTTCCTAGAATGTAAGGGAGAATTGCACCACTGCCATTCTTCCTTGAATGTAAGGGAAAATGGCAGTGGTGCCATTCCTCCCATTCAAGTTGATGGGAGGCCTAAGAAATGGCACCACAGCCATCCTTCCTTGAATACAATTGGAGAATAGCAGTGGTGCCTTTCTCCCCTTCAATCAAGGTGATGGGATGTCAAGTTCAAAATCAAATTCAAAAATTATGAATCTAAAATGGGGATAAATGGCACTACTACGATTCTCCATAACGCCATGGGGGAGAATGGCAGTGGAGCCATTCTGCCCATAAAGTTGATGGGAGGCCTTGAGAATGGCACCACTACCATTCTTCCTTGAATGCAAGGGAGAATGGCACTAATTCCATTCTCCCCTTCAAGGTGATGGAAGGCCTTGAGAATGGCACCACTGGCATTATTCCTTGAGAGAATGGCAGTGGTGCCATTCTCCCCTTCAAGGTGATGGGAGTTCTTAAGAATGGCTCCAGTACCATTCTTCCTTGAATATAAGGGAGAATGGCACTAGTGCCATTATCACCTTCAAAAGGTGGTAGGAGGCCTTGAGAATAGCACCACTGCCATTCTTCCTTGAATGTATAGGACAATGGAAGTGGTCCCATTATCCCAATGAAGATGATGGCAAGCCTTGAGAATGGCACTACTCCCATTATTCCTTGAATGTAGGAGAGAATAGCAGTGGTGTCATTCTAAAGAACTCCAATCACCTTGAAGTGGAGAAGGGCACCACTGCCATTTTTCGTTATATTCAAGGATGAATGGTAGTGGTGCCATTCTCAAGGCCTCCCACCACCTTGATTGAAGGGGGGAATGGCACCACTGCTATTTTTAGGGCCTCCCATCAGCCTCTAAAGGGGAGAATGGTAGTGGTGCCATTTTCAAGGCCTCCCATCCAATCACCTTGAAGGGGTGAATGGCACCACTGCCATTCTCCCTTACATTAAAGCAAGATTGGTACATTTCATCTCTCCTCTCTCCTAATTCAAGTCTAGTTGCAAAAAGTTAGCTCAACTGACCTAAAAATAGTCAGAAATTGACCAAACTGAGCTGGAAAATTCTAGAATCAGTTTGTTTGGTTAGGAGCTCACTTTTTCCTATAAATAGAGGCCTTCCCCTTTGTTGAAACTCAATAATGTTTATGCATTGATATTCTACTTCACCCAAGCCAAGAACTATGAATTCATTAATAATTCACTAGTTTTTGACATTTCCCTCTTCCAAAGATTGGTGGCCACTCTTGTCCAAACAAAAGTTGAACCCTCAAACCATCAAGCCAAAGGAAAGCTATCAAAGTCATTAGTAAGTTGGTGATTCTTCTTTCTTTCAATTATTTTATAGATTTTTATGGTTTGAAATGGTTTTTATGCTTTATGTCTTCTCTATTTACAAGAGACATTCCCCTCTGTTCTCGAACAAAACCAACCATTCTCTATCCTAGGTGAATGGTTAATTTATTAATGTCAAGTTATTATAATGATTATTTTATTATAAAAGTGTTACTTTTAGCTTAATTGAATTTCATGCATAGAGGTATGCATAAAAGATGAATATTTTATTATAAAAGTGTTACTTTTAGCATAATTGAATTTCATGCATAGAGGTGTGCATAAAAGATGAATATTTTATTATAAAAGTGTTACTTTTAGCATAATTGAATTTCATGCATAGAGGTGTGCATAAAAGATGAATATTTTATTATAAAAGTGTTACTTTTAGCATAATTGAATTTCATGCATAGAGGTGTGCATAAAAGATGAATATTTTATTATAAAAGTGTAACTTTTAGCATATTGAATTTCATGCATAGAGGTATGAAAAAAAAATGATTATTTTATTGTAAAATTGTAAAGAAAAAAATGATTATTTTATTGTAAAAATGTTACTTTTATCATATTGAATTTCATGCATAAAGGTATAAAAAATGATTATTTTATTGTAAAACTGTAAAGAAAAAAATAATTATTTTATTATAAAAATGTTACTTTTATCATATTGAATTTCATGCATAGAGGTATGCATAAAAGATATTTTTATACTAAAAGTGTGATTTTCATCATAAATGGATTTTATGCATAAATTAGATGCATAAGAGAAATTCTTATGCATAAATTAGATGCATAAGAGAAATTCTTTTATTCTAAAAGTGTAATTCCTACTAAATTGAGTTTATGCATAAGAAGATGCATAAAAGATTGATTTTTAATTCAAAAGTATCATTCTCATCTAAATCGAATTTATGCATAGGAAGATGCATAGAAGATTGAATTTTAATTCAAAGTGTCATTCTCATTTAAAATAAATTTATGCATAGGAAGATGCATAAAAGATTGATTTTTATTTCGAAAGTGTTAGTCTCCTTAAAGAAAATTTATGCATAAATAGATGCGTAAAGAAATCTTATATCAAAGATAAGAATTCTCTTGTATTCTATAAATAGATATGAGATGTGATAGGATGTGATAAGATGTGTATGAGAAGTGATAGGATGTGATAGGAGGTGTATGAGATGTGATAAGATGCATAAAAGATTAATATTTTATTATAAAAGTGTTACTTTTAGCATATTGAATTTCATGCATAGAGGTATGAAAAAAAATGATTATTTTATTGTAAAATTCTAAAGAAAAAAAATAATTATTTTATTATAAAAATGTTACTTTTATCATATTGAATTTCATGCATAAAGGTATTAAAAAAATGATTATTTTATTATAAAATTATAAAGAAAAATAATAATTATTTTATTGTAAAAATGTTACTTTTATCATATTGAATTTCATGCATAGAGGTATGTATAAAAGATATTTTTATACTAAAAGTGTGATTTTCATCATAAATGGATTTTATGCATAAATTAAATGCATAAGAGAAATTCATTTATTCTAAAAGTGTAATTCCTACTAAATTAAATTTATGCATAAGAAGATGCATAAAAGATTGATTTTTAATTCAAAAGTATCATTCTCATCTAAATTGAATTTATGCATAGGAAGATGCATAAAATATTGAATTTTAATTCAAAAGTATCATTCTCATCTAAATTGAATTTATGCATAGGAAGATGCATAAAAGATTGAATTTTAATTCAAAGTGTCATTCTCATTTAAAATGAATTTATGCATAGGAAGATGCATAAAAGATTGATTTTTATTTCGAAAGTGTTAGTCTCCTTAAACGGAATTTATGCATAAATAGATGCGTAAAGAAATCTTATATCAAAGATAAGAATTCTCTTGTATTCTATAAATAGATATGAGATATGATAGGATGTGATAAGATGTGATAGGATGTGATAAGAGGTGTATGAGATGTGATAAGAGGTGATAAGATGTTTATGAGATGTGATAGGATGTGATAAGATGTGTATGAGATGTGATAGGATGTGATAAGATGTGTAGGAGAGGTGATAGGATGTGATAAGAGGTGTATGAGATGTGATAAGAGCTGATAAGATGCATATGAGATGTGATAGGATGTGATAAGAGGTGTATGAGATGTGATAAGATGTGATAAGATGCATATGAGATGAGTTAGGATGTGATAAGATGAGTTAAGATATGATAAGATGTGTATGGGATGAGGTAAGCAGTGTATGTGATGGGATAAGATGTATATAGGTTGTGATAGGGCGAGAATGGATGTGATGTAAAAGAATAGATGTGAAGGCATATGGGGTTATATGAATGGGAATGTGAAAATGGATGTATGTATGTGGATGTGTGGATGTGGAGATGGGAGTGTGGATGTATGAAGGTGAAAATGGATGTATGCCTGTAGATGTATATGTATAGATGTGAATGTGGATGTAGATGTCGATGTATAGATGTGAATGGGAATGTGGATGTGGATGTATGTATCTGTGGATGTATGAACGAGGATGTAAAAATGGATATATGCATGTGGATGTGGATGTATGGATGTAGATACAGATGTGGATGTATGCATGGGAGTATGAATGTATGAATGTGAAAATGGATGTATGCATGTAGATGTGTATGTATGAATGTGAATGTGGATGTGGATGTATGGATATAGATATGGATGTGGAAGTATGTATGTGGATGTGGATGTATGAATGAGGATGTGAAAATGGATGTATGCATGTAGATGTGGATGTATGGATGTGAATGTGGATGTGGATGGGGATGTATGGATGTGGATATGGATGTGTATGTATGAATGCGGATATAGGATTGGATGTATGATGTGGATGTACGAACATGGATATGTATGTAGAATAATGAATGTGAGTGTATGTGAAATAATGTGTCGTCGATATGAGTAAGAGGATAAGAATGAGTACACATTGAATGGAATGTGGAATAAGTAATGTGGATTGAGGAGGGATAATGTGGATAGACGGGATAATGTGAATAGACGAGAAGTTCGATATAGAAACTGTATTTTGTGACTGTTTATAAATGATTGTTTTATGTCAAGAATGCTGGGGAAGCATTTTGAACGTCTTATGGTCTAAGGTCATGGAGACCTAACTGATAAAGTTGCAACGGCTGACGGAGAGTCAATGGAGGACGTCTCGCGTAGCAAGGTCGACCGAGGTCTTGACCAGCCTCGGTTCGATTTAAATGGTGAGCTTCCGGTACGGTGGATGAGGGTCCAAGGAAGCGACCTATGAGTGAAGCGCTAGGTCACCTGCAAAGGATCCTAGAGAGTGCTGACCATATAGTGCTTGGGCTCTGGGTCGCCGAAGATACCCACACGTGCATCGTGGAGGATATTGGAACAAGGAATAAGAGTTGTTTTTTGAAACCGGGCATGGATCTTGTTGATTGACCTTGTTGGTCCTCAACGGATGAGTCCATGGCTCTCTTATGGATCTCTTGATTGATCTTACTGATCTTCAATGAGGATTCCATCTTGATTTTTATATGTGAAAATTTTTGTCGGGTATTATGAGCTAGGAACTATTGAAAAGGCCCCTGGAGTGAACAGGTGGTGAGCGTTCTGGTTGCCAATGATGCCATAAGTACACTGATGAATGAATGATTGGAAATATGGATTAAACCAGAGAATTCGAGGATTCTCATCAGTGACTTAATGGTTTCATTAAAGGATTGTTTTAAAGTTAGTTAATGCTGAGAAAAAGGCAATTTCATATTGGGTGTGTAAGTGGTGTGACTAGTTTTATGTTTGCATGAACTTCCGGCTAGGGGGCCTGGGAACTCTTTTCCCCGGTACCCGGGACAAAACCTAACCCAATTCATAATTGGATCCCATCACTACAGTGGTTGGGTGGTTGGCTAACCCATGGGACTAGATGGGGTTAGGCTAGACTGATGGATCTGTAAATCGAGACGTAATTTCTGTTATTACGTTAGATGAAGTAAATCCTAGATAGTAATTGTTCTACGGATACATCAACGGCTGTGCCTCTTGATGGGGAAAAAAGCGTTGATCCCAATGATCCAAGTGCAAGTTTCTTCCTTGATCTGACCGAGTACCTTTATAGGTGCAGTCGGATCAGTTTGATCAGTAATGGTCTTGACTACGTTAGAGTAAAAAGTTATCCTGGTGGAATCGCCCGTGTTTTCCGAGTAAGGGAAGTTTTTTCGGGTTCGGTTTTGGAAAAACCGACGGATTAGTCTCTTGTCCGGATATTGGTGGACGAGGCCCCGAGTGTGGGACCCTGCCCCACGCAAGAAGTGCTACTTCCGCTGCTAGCACCCCGAATCCGTTGCGCGGTGGGGACAGGGATCTCACAAAGTGATGGGAGGCCTTGAGAATGGCACCACTTCCATTCTTCATAGAATGTAAGGGAGAATGACACCAGGGCTATTCTCCCTTGAATGTAAGGGAGAATGGCAATGGTGCCATTACCCCCTTGAAGGTGATGGTGGAAGGCCTTGAGAATGGCAACACTGTCGATCTTCCTTAAACAAAAGGGGAGAATGGAGGTGGTGCCATTCTCCCCTTCAATCAAGGTGATGGGAGGCCTTGAGAATGGCAGCCACACTACATTCTTCCTTGAATGTAAGGGTGAATGGTAGTGGTGTCATTCTACCGCTTAAGATGAAAGAGTGGTACTATTTAAGAAACGGGTAAGTTTTTTATTTGCCTATTTGTCATCAGATTCTATTACACATTTATGCCACTCTGCCAAAAGTTTTCTAAAAATTGAAAATTCGTCCAAAATACAAAGGAAACTCTACCAAAGTTTTCTAAAAATTTCCAAAATATGCAAAATCTTGCATATTGTTACAACCTCCTCACTTCGAGATCACATGGGTATGGATATCAATACCCCTCGACTACCTGCACTACAATATTCATAATTCTTAACCAATCAAAAGCCTGACTATTCTTGTCCACCCACCATCTATGGATGTATTGATTGCATTGATTTGGGTATACACACTCGTAGAGGAGTATATTGGGTCTCAGCAAGGGGAGGGACATCTTGTAGGTTTTTAGCCTACTTGCACTACAATATTCATAATTCTTAACCCATCAAAAGCCTGACTATTCCTGTCCACCCACCATCTATGGATGTATTGATTGCATTGATTTGGGTATACACACTCGTAGAGGAGTATATTGGGTCTCAGCAAGGGGAGGGACATCTTGTAGGTTTTTAGCCTATAGGATTTTGACCACCACTTTCAAAATCAAGAAAGTGGGAAAAGGGCCATTGGAACTTTCCACGAAAGGGGGATATTATCATGTTTTAATCAATAGTTCAAGTCCTGTCCGAAGGGGTAAAGTGTAGTTCATAGGGAAACTTGAATACTGCATTACATGACAAAAGTTTAAAATTATCCTTCCAATATAGGTGGGGTGGTGGGCCACAGCTAAGACATGAGCTTCCAGATCCTTGCCTAACCCCCATGTTGCCAATGCATCCGTTTCTCGATTAAAACCCCTCTGAAAATGCTGAATCTACACCTCCTGGAATGTTTGCATGCATCTTTGGAAGCATGTACGATCTGAACTCCTCAAGGCCTTGATAATGGCACCACTGCAATCATGCCATTCTCCCCTTCAAGTGATGGGAGGACTTGAGAATGGCACAACCTCGGGGGGGTCACTATATGTAAATCCTCTATATCACGTGCGTTCAAGGCCTATTTAAAAAGTCCCTTATCTGTGAATTTTTTAGTGAATATAATGTATCCTTTCCTATTCAAATCTGTAAATTTTTTTTAAAATACAATAAATAAATCCCCTCTGTAAATATATTTCTGTAAGTTTTAAATATTTAAAAATGTCCTTCTGTTGAACCCACGTGATACTTACATATTTATACGAGTGACCCCCCCGAGGGCACAACCACTGGCATTCTACCTTGAATGTAAGGAAGAATGGAAGTGGTGCTATTCCACCCTTCAAAATGATAGGATGGTAGGCCTTGAGAATGGTAGTGGTGCCATTCTCCCCTTTCACGTGCCCTGAGCATGGAATTGGTGCCATTATATCTTTCAATCAAGGTCATGGGAGGCCTTGAGAAAGGCACCATTGCCATTCTTCCTTGAGTGTAAAGGAGAATGGAAATGGTGCCATTATCAAGTTCAAGGAGAATGGAAATTGTGCCATTCTTCCTTGAGTGTAAAGGAGAATGGAAATGGTGCCATTATCAAGTTCAAGGCGAAAAAAGGCCTTGAGAATGTCACCACTATCATTCTTCCTCGAGTATAAGGGAGAATGATAATGGTTTCATTCTACCCATGAGGATGATGGGAGGCCTTGAGAATGGCACCCAGTGCCAATTTTCCCTGAATGTAAGGGAAATGGTAGGCCTTGAGAATGAAACCAATAACATTATTACTTTAATGTAATAATGATAATGGTTTCATTCTACCCATGAGGATGATGGGGGGCCTTGAGAATGGCACCCAGTGCCAATTTTCCCTGAATGTAAGGGAAATGGTAGGCCTTGAGTGAGAATGGAAATGGTGCCATTATCAAGTTCAAGGTGATGGAAGGCCTTGAGAATGTCACCACTATCATTCTTCCTCGAATCTAAGTGTTATGAGAATATATTTTAAGTCCTCTAGAAAAATATTTTTTATCCCCTCTTGAGTAATTTGGGGATGCCTAGATTACTCTTGCGTCATGCCGGCTAGGTTAATATCGTGGGTGATACCACTATAAATATTAATACGTGCGGTATATGATGTATGTTTGAGGCCACCTATGATTATTTCAGTTAGGTTTGTATGGCAGGGTGATTCGTGGGGTACTTACCCCTGGTAGTCATGAGTTGGTGATGATTTGTGCCTGTTTAATATTTGTGGGATTAATTTAATAATTAATTGAGCTTATATTTTCAGGTGATGAAGACTATGGGAATTGAAGAGTTTACTTTGGAAGAAATGTCTTGGTTCATCACATTTCATTTTTGGCAAGCATAGTAGCTTGTAACCTTATCAAATGATTTTTCCATTTTGAACTTTAGGAAAGATACATTTATTTATGTGGAATTTATTAAAGCCTATGGCTTTACCCTAGTCCCAATATTTGACACTCTATTTTTGTAAAAGGAGAGTGCCGTGCTCTCTAAAAAGCACATCTTGTATATTTTGGGGGCTATGGCCTAATTTTGGTGAAAAAGAAAGCTAATAAAGAAATACTCTTGTGTGGGGAGAGGCCACGCACAAGAGGGGGGAAGATTGCACCCAATATGGTTTTGAGCTAAGTATTTTTAATTTGTGTTTTAAATTTCAATTGATTTGATTTAGTTGAAGCTTACAAAGCAATGGTTTTTATGGTTGAATTAACTCTTGTGAATTCTCTACTCTTCCACAATCTTTCCTAGAATAAGATTCCGGTTGCACTAAGGGAGAATGATAATGGTTTCATTCTACCCATGAGGATGATGGGAGGCCTTGAGAATGGCACCCAGTGCCAATTTTCCCTGAATGTAAGGGAAATGGTAGGCCTTGAAAATGAAACCAATAACATTATTACTTTATTGTAAGGGAGCATGAGAGTGGTGCCATTATCCGACTGATGGGATGGGAGGCCTTGAGAATGGCACAACTACCATTCTCCCCACATGAAGTGATGGGAGGCCTTGAGAATGGCACCACTGCCACTCTTCCTAGAATATAAGGGAGAATGGCACCACTACTAGTGTTCCTAGAATGTAAGGAAGAATGGCACCACTACTAGTGTTCCTAGAATGTAAGGGAGAATGGCAGTGGTGCCATTCGGCCCCCTTGAAGGTGATGGGAGGCCTTGAGAATGGCACCACTGCCACTCTTCCTAGAATATAAGGGAGAATGGCACCACTACTAGTGTTCCTAGAATGTAAGGGAGAATGGCACCACTACTAGTGTTCCTAGAATGTAAGGAAGAATGGCAGTGGTGCCATTCGGCCCCCTTGAAGGTGATGGAAGGCCTTGATAATGGCACCACTGCCATTCTTCCATGAACGAAAGCAAAAAATGGCAGTGCTGCCATTCTCCCCATCAATCAAGGTGATGCGAGGTCTTGAGAATTTTTCAGCTAGTGCCATTCTTCCTTGAATGTAAGGGGGAATTGTAGTGGTTCCATTCTTCCCTTCAATCAAGTTGTTGGGAGGCCTTGAGAATGCATCACTCCAATTTTTCCTTGAATGTAAAGGGGAATGGCACCACTTCCATCCAACCTTGAATGTAAGGGGGAATGACCATGGTGCCATTCTCCCCTTCAAGGTGGTGGGATACCTTGAGAATGGCACCACTGCCATTCTTACTTTAATGTAAGACGGTTCCATTCTTGCCTTCAAGGTGATGGGATAGGAGGCCTTGATAATTGCACCACTACCATTCCTTGAATGTAACTAGGGAGGATGGAAATGGTGACACTCTCCCCATGAAGTCATGGGAGACCTTGAGAATGGAACCACTGCCATTCTTCCTAGAATGTAAGGGAGAATGGCACCACTGCCATTCTTCCTTGAATGAAGAATGGCAATGCCTTCTTGCCTTGAATGAAAGGGGGGAATTGTAGTGGGTCCATTCTCCCCTTCAAGGTGATGGGAGGACTTGAGAATGGCAGCCACTGCCATTCTACCTTGAATGTAAGGGAGAATGGTAGTGGTGCCATTCCACCCTTCAAAATGATAGGATGGGAGGCCTTGAGAATGGTAGTGGTGCCATTCTTCCATTTCATGTGCCTTGAGCATTTGTGCCATTCTATCTTCCAATCAAGGTGATTGAAGGCCTTGAGAATGGCACCACTACCATTCTTCCTTGAATGTAAGGGATAATGGAAATGCTGCCATTCTCCACTTCAAGGAGATGGAAGGCCTTGAGAATAGCACCACTACCATTCTTCCTTGAATGTAAGGGAGAATGACAATGGTTTCATTCTGCCCATGAGGATGATGGGAGGCCTTGAGAATGGCAACCAATGCCGTTCTTTCTTGAATGTGAGGGAGATGGTAGGCCTTGATATTGGAACCACTGACATTATTTCTTTAATTTAAGTGAGAATGACAGTGGTGACATTCTCTACATTGAGGTGACAGGATGGGAGGCCATGAGAATGGCACCACTTCCATTCTTCCTAGAATGTAAGGGAAAATGGCACCACTACCATTGCTCCATACTCCCCTTCAATCAAGTTGTTTGGAGGCCTTCAGAATGGCATCACTCAGATTTTTCCTTGAATGTAAGGGGGAATGGCACCATTGCTATGTAGCCTTAAATGTAAGGGGGACGTGCCATTATCTCGTTAAAGGTTATGGGAGACCTTGAGAATGGCACCACTTCCATTCTTCCTTTAATGTAAGGTTGAATGGAAGTGGTTCTATTCTCCCCTTCAAGGTGATGGGATGAGAGGCCTTGGGAATGGCACCACTACCATACCTTGAATGTAAGGGAGAATGGAAGTGGTGCCATTCTACCCATGAAGTGATGGGAGACCTTGAGAATGGCACCTGTGCCATTGTAATTCCTTGAATGCAAGGGAGAATGGCAATGGTGCCATGCCATTCTACCCTTCAATCATGGTGATGGGAGGCCTTGAGAATGGCAGGTACTGCCATTCTTCCTTTGATGTAAGAAAGAATGGCAGTGGTCCCATTCTACCTCTCAAGATGATGGGATGGGAGGCCTTGAGAATGGCAATGGTGGCATTCTCCCCTTTCAAGTTATGGAAGGCCCTGAGAATGGCAGTGGTGCTATTCTCCCCTTCAATCAAGTTGATGACAGGCTTTGAAAATGGCATCACTCCCATTCTTCCTTGAATGTAAGGGGGAATGGCACCACTATCATCTTGCCTTGAATGTAAGGGGGAATGGTAGTGGTTCCATTCTGCCTTTCAAGGTGATGGGAGACCTTGAGAATGGTAGCCACCGCCATTATTCCTTGAATATAAGGGGGAATGTCAATGGTGTCATTATACCTCTCAAGACGATGGGATGGGAGTCCTTGAGAATGGTAGTGGTGGCATTCTCCTCTTTCAGGTGATGGAAAGCCCTAATAATGGCAACAGTGCCACTCTCTCCTTCAATCTAGTTGATGGGAGGCTTTGCAAATGGCATCACTCCCATTATTCTTTGAATGTAAGGGGGAACAACACCACTGTCATCTTGCCTTGAATGAAAGGGGGGAGTTGCAGTTGTGCCATTCTCCCCTTTAAGGTGATGGGAGGAATTGAGAATGGTAGCCACTGCCATTCTACCTTGTATGTAAGGGAGTTTGTGATTAGTTCCATTCCACCCTTCAAAATGATAGAATGGGAGGCTTTGAGAATGGCACTGATGCCATTCTCCCCTTTCACGTACCTTGAGCATGGCATTGGTGCCATTCTATCTTTCAATCAAGTTGGTGGGAGGCCTTGAGAATGGAACCACGACCATTCTTCCATGAATGTAAGGGAGAATGGAAATGGTGCCCTTCTCCATGACCATTCTTCCATGAATGTAACCACGACCATTCTTCCATGAATGTAAGGGAGAATGGAAATGGTGCCCTTCTCCACTTTTGGAAATGGTGCCCTTCTCCACTTTAAGGTGATGGAAGGCCTGGATAATGTCACCACTGCCTGGATAATGTCACCACTGCCATTCTTCATTCAATGTAAGGGAGATGGTAGGCCTTGACAATGGAACCACTGACATTATTCCTTTAACTTAAGGGAGAATGGCAGTGGTGCTAATCTCTCCTTTGAGGTGATGGTCTGGGAGGCCTTGAGAATGGCACCATTGCCATTCTTCCTATAATGTAAGGGATAATGGCACCACTTTCATTGTTCCTTGAATATAAGGGAGAATGGCAGTAAGGGATAATGGCACCACTTTCATTGTTCCTTGAATATAGGGGAGAATGGCAGTGGTGCCATCCCCCCCCTTGACAGTGATTGGAGGCCTTGAGAATGGCACCACTCCCATTCTTCCTTGAAAGAAAGGGGAAACTAGTGGTGTTGCCATTCTCCCCATCAATTAAGGTGATGGGAGTGCTTGAGAATCGCAGCCACTCCCACTGTTTCTTGAATATAAGGGAAAATGGCAGTGGTACCATTCTACCCCTCAAGATGATGGTATGTGTGGCCGTTAGAACATCGTGCAGCAACCCAACTATGACCTAGTGTTCCATGTGTTTGTCGACGCCTCGGATGTAGCCATTGGTAGTGCCCTAATCCAAGAAGCACATCAGAGACTTTACAGACCAATGTACTATGCAAGTAGGAAACTTTCCAGACCGGAGAAGAACTACTCCACCACAGAGAAAGAGTTGCTGGGAATAATCTACTCCATCAAGAAGTTTAGGCACTACTTGTGGGTAATATGTTTGAGTTTCATGTAGAACATTAAGCTCTCCTATTCTTAATAAATAAACTAGACCTGGCAAGAAAGTTGGTCAGATGGATGCTCTTATTGCAAGAATTTGAGTTTAACATAAGGCACACCCCCAGTTGCAAGCAGGGATTTAATATTCACGTGATCACAAGATTTTTTGTGATAATAACACATGTGAACAAGTTATTCACATGTTCTCATGTTACTGTTCACAAAATAACAGGTCACTTGCTATTTGGGAACCCCTTAAAAGCTTGGCTACACATGGGAATAAGCTATTCACATGTTCTCATGTTACCATCTTCACATAATAGCAGGTCAGTGACCACCTAAGAAGATTTTTTATGCCCGACAAAGATAATTTTTTAAGGCCCTTGTGAAAGCTTTGTGAATATAACATGTGATCACAAGATTTTTTGTGTTATTAACATGTTCACATGTTCTCATTTACGTCAGTGAAATCCCTAGTTGCAAGTGTTGGAGTGGCAGACTTCCTGTCACAACTCGAAACAAGAGAAGAATCGAACGGGGTGGAAGAGGATTTCTCAAATGCACAGCTTTTCCTCATAGAAGGAGAAAGGCCCAGCTGGTATGACGAAATGCTATAATTCTTGTCTAATCTGTCCTTTTCAGAGTACATGTCCACAAATCAAAGGAAGAAGGCGACTCTTTAGAATAAGGCATTCATGGTAGTGGTTGGGTAGCTATACAAAATGAGCATCGACCATATTCTCAGGAGATGTATCCTTGAGCATGAGCAACAGGCTGTATTAGCAAAAGCACATCAAGGTATAAGCAGTGGGTATTTTTTCAGAGAAGTCACAGGACAGAAGGTCTTGCAGGTAGGTCTGTTGGTGGCCAAATTCATTAAAAGATGCTCATAAGTTCTCAAAAGAGTGACATGTGCCAGAGGATGGGGCAACCAAGCGATGTAGACATAATACCCCATAGTCGAGTCATGCCGCTCGAGCCATTCCAAGAATGGGGTCTAGACCTCGTCGGCCCATTCAAACCAACTGCTCACAAGACAGGAAATAAATACATTTTGGTGGCCATTGCACAAAATGGTTAGAGGCCAAGGCCCTTAAAGACTCAAGAAACTAACAAAGCAGCACATGATGATACACAAGAAGTCAACAATGTACTACCCACAATCTAATGGTCAAGCAGAGTCTGCCAACAAGATCCTCAAGAAAATCTTGCAATGCCCTAATTTCAACATGGTATCGGAGCCATGCCTAGAATCCATCAGGTTTATGAGCCCATTATCTAATTAATTAGGATTAGTAGATAATTAGAAAATAATCAAAATTTTAGTTAGTTTTCAACTCACCTCTGTACCCCCAGCCAGTGAGGAGTCCATTCACCTTGCACACTCACAATTAGGTCAAACCCTTCTAACACATGGTAGCCACCTCAATACTCTTCAAGCCCATCAACTCTACGTAGCAAACCGCTGTGACGGATGCAGCAGAAATTACGAATTTAGCAGGCACCATTTTTCTGAAGAAGATTTGAGATTTCTGCTTGCTCAGTTCAAATGTCTCTAATTCCTCTTAGCCCAACGTGTTTTCAAGCATGCTCTACAAGCTGGTGAAGACAGAATTCAGTTTCATCAAGTCTATAGTGAGATATAAGCTCTTCATCAAATCTACAGGTGACTTTGGTAAAACAGAGATTAAGCTTTCAATATTTGGTCAAATCTTGTGTTTCTTGGCTTAATCCTCTACTAGACTCATTGCTATTGATGGATTTGAAAGCATTTGAGATCCTTTGAAGTCTAAGGCACCAGATCTAGACTCCTCGCATACTCTCTCTTTTGCACACAAAATAGTGGATTAATTTAATCAGTGCTAATCACTATATTTTGGTACAATTGAGGGTTTAAATTAACCATTAGGTATCTGATACAGATCCCTATAACTTCAAATTGCAATTCAGAGTTGGTTTGATACTCCAACCATTCTGTACAAATTGGTTATCCTTGATTTAATGTAATTTCTGGAAAAATTGTGCTGATAAAATTGTGATAATCATCATTTTGCATTTAACCCTTGGTTAATGCCTATAAATCTCACTCAAAATCAAGATTATTCACAGCCAGAGTTGCATTTGGGAATGTGAATAAGAATGAATGCTATACGCATTATGTATTGGGCACATTGCATCAGTGTAAAAATGGGATCAGACACTGCCCTTGTCCAGAATAAGGCAAGAGGTAAGACCTCCCGCATAAATTTGGGTTTGCATTGCATAATGACACAAGATGAACATCAAAAGCCCAAAGAAACTGTCAGCAAAACATTAAACATGTTGCTCACATGGAGCAAAAAGACTTGATGGACGAGCTCATGGCCCCAGCCATGAAAGAAGAAGAATATCTCTTTCCAAGAGGAAGATTCACACCAAGAAAATCTAAAGGAAGCATTGAAGGAAGACATGGACATGAGAAGAGAAGCTATCCCAAGAAGACTGAAAGAAGAGATGGAAGCGTGGAGAGAAGCTGCCACGACAAGAAGACTGAAGAAAAGAGAAGATGTGAGGCTCCAAAGAGTGAGGAGCCATGTGAAAATCTCAGAGAGAGAGAGAGAGAGAGAGACCCCACAACCCAATGTAACCTGCCCTAACAAAGTAAAACCACCTCTGAGCCACCGATGATGTCGGCCACATGGTAGATGTATGTGTGAGCACTTTAGTCAAGGTCGCGGGCACTTATAGTAGCCTTGGACACATAGAGAGAGAGAGTGTCAAGGACTATGGAGTTTAGGGACTTGAGGCACTGGTCGCGGGCTGTCAAGTAAGAAAGAAACTTGATACAGGGTCCAAGTGTGCCAAGATAACTTGAGGAGAGGTATGCTAGACACTAGTGGCAGACTATCAAGTAAGGGGAGACAAACTTGGTATAGGGTCTAGGTGTACTATGAGTATTCACTTGAGGGGAGGTGTTGAAATATACAAGTGAATAGGGTGTGTAAATGTGAAAGAACTTGTGAAAAGGTGAGAAGAATCTACTGGGAGAGAATAAAGGGTAGCATGAGAAGATTTAGAAAGTGTGGAGATATTTTGGGAAGTGTGGAGATATTCTGGGAAAAGTGAAGAGGTGGAGAGAATCAAGGAAAAGAGATAGAGTGAATCATGGAGAAATCAGTGGGATTTGATGCTTGATGTAAACTCTATAAATTGAGGCATTGCCCTAATGAGAATTTGTTAGTTTTTGAGTATCCATGCCTACATTAATCTATTTGTTAATTACCCACTAATTACGTCTTAATTATTTGCTAATCACTTTGTTAATGATGTTGATTCTAGTGTTTGATCCACCATAGCTCATCACAATGCCCTAATTTCAACAAGGAGGACTTTGTCGGGATTGGGAAGGCCATCCTCTCGCAAAGGATTTAGGAATAGTAGGAAGCCCCCTCAACACAATGGCCTGCAAATATAGCAGGAGAGCACTGCCAAAGGACCTCTACACATGGGTTAAGAAATGAAGGGCATCATGGTGACAGAACCCATCCACCATGAGTAATCATAGGCAGAGCCCCCTAAACCCTTAATGCAGGTTGGGTACAGGAGGTTGGGTACAGGGGGGAGCCTCAATTATTTGCAAAGGTGCATGATGAATGGGGGAAAGGAAATAACCACGCTTTGCAGGCTAAAGTCAGGCAAAAGGAGACCACCATCCAGGAATTAAGAAGTCAACAGGCACCTCTCCAGGAGGAGCTAAGAAGAAGAAGAACAAAAGTGGCCCATATGGAGGAGCTAAGAAGAAGAAGAACAAAAGTGGCCCATATGGAGGAAATAAAAAGACAATTAGCAAGGCTCCAAAGGCCATACGAGGAAACAAAACATGAGATGGATGCACTAAGGGAAGCCTTGTTCCAGAAAGAACAAACAACCATGGCTACAAGAGGAGGTGGACAGGGCTGCTATAAGCCAAGCTAGAGCCAAGGACTAGGTGGACATTATCAGAGAAGAACATTTAAGGATTATAAGAGAATTCTAGGCCAGGGCAGACAAGGATGAAGTGGAGCTGGTCAAGGAAAAATCCCAGTGGCTGTACGCTGAAAATTTTCCTGAGGTCTATGAGTTGAGGCAGATAAAACGAACCAATGGGAGAACCACACAATAGAGGATATAAAGGAGGTGTGGGATCCTTTTACTGATGATGAAGAGTTAGATCCGGACGTTCGTAAAGCCCTGTACTGATCCCAACATGGTTCCTTGAATTTGAGGAAATTGGAAATGGCCATGCAAGCCCCCACACCTACCTATAAGCAAATAACTCCCCTCTAGACTCAAGATATGAATCCAAACGAGGGATCCAAAAATCCGGATACTACTTAACCAGCAAGAACACCCCTGATGGGAGTTGTCGGGACTCTTGGAGACTACTAGAAGTGAATGAAAATAGAACACAACATGGGAGAGACCACTACAGAAAAAGAGCTATAAGAAAATATTAAGCAACTCAAAACAGAGGTAGATGGCTTGAAAATATGATTCACGCTTTTGAAAGAGAGCGGCAAGAAACCAGTTGAGCACTCCAAGGGAAAAGGGAAAGAGCTGGTGATCTACAAAGGTACATCAATGGACATAATCCCCAATGATGAGCTACAAGAACATGCATGGGTAGCAAGAAATAGGCTGGAGGAGAGGGCTAATGATGAAGTTTTCTTGAGGGCCCAACCTGAAGAGTACAAAGGATTGGTGGAAGAATAAAAGGACCAACAAAGACAAGATGGAGAGATAATTAAAGCCCTAAGGAAGGAGGCAGGAATGGCTAGAACCAAGATCACGAGAGAGAAATGGGAGCAAAGTGATGGTTCATGAGTTGAACTTCACTCCGATGATGGCTCATGCGGATCGGTCGCTGGACACTATGAAAAAAGCTCACACCATGGAAGTGCGGGGAAAAAAATGATTGAAGACTTCCAGGAGTGGGCAAAAAGAGAGAAGGTAGAAAAGGAAGAAAAACAACAAAGTCTTTGGGAAGAGAGGAAGCAAGGAAGCACGGATTTCTGCAAAGGAACAACCCTCAAACACATGAGGAGTTTGATTCGGGCTACAAAACAAGCAAGAGCAATGCAACTATCCAACTGGAATGAGATTTCACAATTTATGAACCCGTTGGACGAAAGGGTGGATAATCAAGGACATAGCAGCTCATAGTTAGGTAGAGGAGTCAGCACATAGGAGGAGCCCCTCATCCGGATCCTAAGCTATATGGGGAAGTGGGGGAATCTTGTGCCTCGTGGACCCAGGTGAGGAGGCAACAACTCAAGCACAAAGCAAAACTGCAAGTGCCCAACAGAGCTTCGTGGCAGAAAGAGAAAGGAAAACAACCCTTTCGGAACCGATGGGCAGACCGCCTTATGGGTGGAAATGAGTCAAGGGGAAACGAGAAGGTTAAAAGGGCCGGCCCGAGTAAATAGTTTCTGAAGACACAGCCATTGCCCCAGCGCACACTGAACCATATGCCTTTTTAACATGAATGGCCATTAAGGCAATGGAAAGAGAACGAAAAAGGTTCCCACATGCGAAGCCAACATAAGTGCAGTTCTGCCAGGTAGACGAGAAAACTCGGCTAGGGCATGAGTGGGTGAGCAAGAGGAGGAGGGCTTACAAGCCTAAGTATGCTCCGGATAAGCCCATTCAATTTGTCTCAAGAGGCTTTTCCAAGGATGAGGAACCTAACAAAGAAGAATGGACAAGGCCTTAACCGAATGAATTCTGGAAGGAAATTTTTGTTACCCATAAAGGAAGAAATTGTTAATTGACAATAACAAGGCCACTATGGGTTTTGCTACTAGCAGAGCATCCACCAAGATTGCTAGGTGTTGGCAGTAGCCATCCAGTGATGGACTGCTGCCAAGCATATCCGTTGGGCAACAGCTCAAGATCTTTTTCTTGTAACAACCTTGTAACTGTTCTTGCCAACGGGTAGTACTGGGGCGAATGTAAAGACAAGGAGTGTGGAGAGTGAAGGGGAATATCAAATTATACGGGCTAGGCTTTCCTCAAGAATACAATGATTATCAATGTAGTTCTTCATTCTCTGTACTATGAAAACCTAACTAACTCTTAAGTTGTGTGAGTACTTTCTGTGTTGAACATGTTTGTTTACTTGTGTCTGAGTCTATAGTCAATCTTGTTTGGAAGTGACTCCTTTCTGGAGATCGGATTAGGAACCATGCTAAGGATTTTACTAGATGCACGAACCAACTATTGCTCTATCCCAACTAACTCCCTTAGCCTAGGCAAATTAGTGGCACAACGCGCTAGTGGTGGCCTATCTTGTTGGGCACATTTGCATTACTCGTGTCTCCTCCAAAGCCAACTACGTGGTCCGGAACCACGCAAGTGCCAAGTCGATCGAATTTCGACACACAGAGTGCATCCTTTGTAGCATCAAGCGGAGCAAACCCAATTATCTATAGTTCTAGTTCAACAGATGGCCCCAATCAACCACGTCACAAATGGCATATTACAGGCTAGTTCTTATGAATGAGGTTGTGGTAAAATCCATGGAAATACTCTCCCATTTTCCTTTCGGAATATCACGAAATCTTAGATATTATTAAATAAACTAGTCTTTTAGTAGCTCGTGCATAGGTCTTTTATACCCTAGGGTGGCCAGCACGTGGACTATTGTGACTTTCAATAAGAATTTGGTACCGAAAGTCACCAACAAATGGTACACAAACTCTACCTTTGTAAAGCAAGTATCCATCCTCGATAGAGAAGTTCCTAAACCTTTCCCCCTGACGAACTTTATCACCTCCATTCGAAATAATGTTAATTGATAGTGAAGGTTCCATCCTTGAGCTCACACAAACCATGTAGAGAATCCAAGAACGTTGATGGCACGGAAGCGGTAAAGCTGTCTACGCCCTTATAGCATGCCACACTTCCACACACGCATGCAAACACACCAGAACACCAGACCAAAGAGCATGAACAAGACTCATATTTCAAAACAGACCTTAACCTTTACAGAGTCGGATATCCCAAGATATCCCAGACACCGGCTACACCCAGCACCCGCTCGCAATCAGCCTGCTCCAGCTCCTGGTCGCTCCAAATCCCTTCACTCTTCGCTTCTCTGCAGACAGCCGACCTCTCGTTCTCTGCTCTGCACCTCAGCAGATGACTCTCTGCTACACCTCCAGCACACTGCCAGTCCTCAAGACAAAACCAAAACCCAGCCAGTGCTCTCAACCTCCCTTTCTCTCAAAGACGGCAACCATGTAAACTCCAATTAAACACCCCAGACGGTTCTCCTGCCAGTCGAAACTACCTATCACCACGGCAGCCCCCAACTCTTTTTCCTGTCTCTTCAGAATTACCTGCCAGCACTTCGTCTCTTGCCCTATTTCGCCTATGGGGGAGCACACACCCACTCCTATCCTCTGAGACTTCTCCTCCAGCCGACTTGCCTCCTCAGCAACCCAAACCAAAAGCTTGTCGACCAGCACCTGCAGCTCACTTCCATCGCTAGTCTCTGCACACTGCCTTCACCACTCGCTGCACCTTATACTTCAGCCTGTCACCTTAACACCCGCTCACACTCGAACATTGTCAGCCTGTTTTACTGTCCCAATCACCACCTTCGCATCTCTACACACACTTACGGCTGCAGTCACCAGCCCATAAGTCCTTTGATGCCAACCTGTCCTCTCACTCTCCTGCGCACCCTCCTCTGCGCTTCTCTGCAGCGCCTCACCAAGACACACCCGGGGCCTCTCACCCGTCCTTTGCTCTCTCCCACCGCTGCTCTTCTCTGCAGCCACCCAAACGCTTCGCCTGCAGCCTCTTCGCCTGCAGCCTTCACACTCCTTGCATTCAACTGCGCCGACTGCTGCAGCCCACACACCAGAACCACACCCGGCGGTCTCTTGCCCGTCGGCTCCCCGTTGTCACCCAAACGCAGACACGGGGCTTCTCTGCCCTGCGCTCCAACGAGAGCCCCTCTCCAGCTCCCGCGGCTCTCCCCTCTTCGTACCTGCCGCCGCTGCCGCACAGCACCCCTCCAGTAACGCTAGAGAGCCCCCCACTGCTATCTTCTTTCGCCTTCCAGCTGCGCTCTCCAGCCCTTCACAAAGCGACCCCTTCGCTCGTCTTCCCTTTCGCCAGCTCCTGGAGAATCCTCTCGAAGATGCGCTGGCAGCCCTCTCAATGCTCCACGCCAACTTTCCAAGAAGGCTACGTTTATCCTTTTATTTATCTTAATTATTTTGAAGAAAAAAACCACCATGTTATTCCCTTCACACCAATGCCCATGGCACATGGCCCCTTCATATTTATTTGCCCACCATGCCATATCTTCAACACAACCTCCCAAATACCCATTGTATTTTTGACGCGCCCTCTCATTCTTTGCCAAGTAGCTGATATCTTCTCCAGCCGAGCACGCTCCAGACGAGCCTGCTTCCAGAATCTCAACTTTGTCCCTGCACATACGCTTCCATCAAAGCCAGAAGCCTGACTACCGCATCCACAACGCCCACACTGAGTCAATGGGTACTCCCACGACTTCACCACAACACGAACAACACTCATGTACACATGTACAAGTTGAGTTTGAGGTTTCCACAAAACATCACACATATTTAGCAACCCCCTTTTTTCTGCTGAGACATTTATGTCCAGCAGCTGCACAAACAGAAACCACTTATCCCCCTGGATCAAACAGAAACCTCGGTGCATCTTCCTCCCAGTCCTTCAGGCATTCCCCTCCATCAAACAACCATTGACACACCCTGTCATCGCCTTCCATTTTTAGCAACCCCCTAGGCTCACCATATATGGCCTCATCACCATCCACTGTCACACTTCCTCCTCTAGACCAGCTCTCATAATCTTGTGATGGAGACCACCACTCCTCACCTCTACTCCCCTCGGACACATCTGACTCCCACCCATAATCATATACCGAAACAACACTCATCTTATCATCAACCCCCATCTCACGGTCGCAATCCAACTTGCAGCCCACATCACTGGCTTCCAACCCTTCCTCTGGGCAACCTGCCAGACCCAAACTATAACCAAACTGCTCATCCATATGCTGAGCATCCACATGAGGTGTGTTCACCATACACTCACTTCCCTTCATCCCATCAACATCACACACAGCAACCTCATGCACTGTAGACTCATCATTGTCGCTTTCCTGCAGTTTCTCCAGCTTCAAGACCATTGGCGATCCTGCAAGATTCTCCACATCTTGCACAGGCATCTCTACCAAGTCCAAGCTCCCCAAACTCCCAGGCAAAGCATCCTGGTCCCCCTGACCAACAACAATAGTCTCACATGCATCCTCACCACTCACAACCACCGACTCATTCTCTTGGGCATGACAAGGAATACACACCTTACGATCAGCATCCACACCTGCGAAATCTATCGCACCATCAACCAAAGGAGCATCCAGCTCACCATCAATCACACCATCACTCCTTTCTTGCTGCACAACTGGCACGCAAGTATCTGTTTCCTTCTTCAAGGAAGCCAACTTCAACAGATCATCCAGTGCACTATCAAGTACACTATCCAGCTCACCATCCACACTCTCACAACAGGCTGCAATATCCAACTCATCACCTGGACCATCCATACGGGCTCCATCTACAGCATCTTCATTAGTGACACCTTGATCATCACTCTCCACCTTGACTGGCTGAAGTACTGGCACCTGCTCACAATCCACAACATCATCAATACTCCCATCCTCCTCCTCCTCGCCTTCTGAAAACTCTTCAGGGCTGATTCCAGAAACCTCACCCTTCTCCATTCCCAACAGGCTAACCTGTCCCATACCCTGCTCTGCAACTGTGACCTTATGGGCTTCACGCACACTGGACTAAATTGCCTCCTTCACCTGCACATTAGGGCCACCCACCCTATCATTCATTCCCATAGACAATTGATATATTCCACCATTAGCTTTGGCTGGTTTCTCACATTGCGGCCTCATATGACCCCACTCACCACAATTCCGGCATTGCACATCACTCAGATACCCTTTCCCTCTTCCAATATCTGCTGAATTTCCTCCAAAACCAGATGATGCATCAGTCTTCCTTCCCATATCACCTATGCCTCTTCCTCTTCCTGCAGACTCTATCCAATTCACGCTTAAAGACTTCATGAGCTCCACTGCATCATGAACCTCCCTCTTCAAAGAATCCACCTGTTTAGGAACAACAGCAGTTTTCCTTCCAGGATGCATACTCTCAATCTGTGGCATCTTCACAAACCTCTTCGGCTCTTCTCGCATTCCCAACTGCCTCAAATGTTTCACCTTCCACTCCTTTTCACGAGCAACTCTCACAGCCTCCTCAAAGCTATTCAGGTTCTTCAGCTCCACCTTCAGTCGGATCGTTGGCTCCAGACCAGCCACAAATCGCTCTCTCTTTATCATCTGCGGGGGTACTTCAGGAATCAGAGCCTCACACCATAGACTCCACAGTCTACCAAACTCAATCAGATACTGATCCACATCCTGACCGTCCTTCTGTTGAATGTTACACAATTCCTTCCACACCTCATTCGGACTCTTCACATGGACAAACCGTGCCAAAAAGGCAGCTCTGACTACACGGTACTCAGGATCCTGCTGATGAACATTCCTGTGTGCAGTCACAAACATCTGCAGCCATACTTTTGCATCACCCTGCAAGCAATAAGCCAAAATCCGAGAAAGGATCTCCGGGGTTGCCCTGTCTTTCATCAACGCCGTAAATTCCATCTTCTCCAGAAACTTGGTTGCATTCTCCTGTGGCAATCCCCAATACTCTGGAAAATCCTGAGCCATTTCCCAAATCTTTTTCCACACAGCCCCTATCTTCTTTCACAAACCAGAGGAAATCTGCTCCTCTGTGGAGGCACCAAAAAGTGATGGCACGGAAGCGGTAAAGCTGTCTACGCCCTTATAGCATGCCACACTTCCACACACGCATGCAAACACACCAGAACACCAGACCAAGGAGCATGAACAAGACTCATATTTCAAAACAGACCTTGACCTTTACAGAGTCGGATATCCCAAGATATCCCAGACACCGGCTACACCCAGCACCCGCTCGCAATCAGCCTGCTCCAGCTCCTGGTCGCTCCAAATCCCTTCACTCTTCGCTTCTCTGCAGCCGACCTCTCGTTCTCTGCTCTGCACCTCAGCAGATGACTCTCTGCTACACCTCTAGCACACTGCCAGTCCTCAAGACAAAACCAAAACCCAGCCAGTGCTCTCAACCTCCCTTTCTCTCAAAGACGGCAACCATGTAAACTCCAATTAAACACCCCAGACGGTTCTCCTGCCAGTCGAAACTACCTATCACCACGGCAGCCCCCACCTCTTTTTCCTGTCTCTTCAGAATTACCTGCCAGCACTTCGTCTCTTGCCCTATTTCGCCTATGGGGGAGCACACACCCACTCCTATCCTCTGAGACTTCTCCTCCAGCCGACTTGCCTCCTCAGCAACCCAAACCAAAAGCTTGTCGACCAGCACCTCCAGCTCACTTCCATCGCTAGTCTCTGCACACTGCCTTCACCACTCGCTGCACCTTATACTTCAGCCTGTCACCTTAACACCCGCTCACACTCGAACATTGTCAGCCTGTTTTACTGTCCCAATCACCACCTTCGCATCTCTACACACACTTACGGCTGCAGTCACCAGCCCATAAGTCCTTTGATGCCAACCTGTCCTCTCACTCTCCTGCGCACCCTCCTCTGCGCTTCTCTGCAGCGCCTCACCAAGACACACCCGGGGCCTCTCACCCGTCCTTTGCTCTCTCCCACCGCTGCTCTTCTCTGCAGCCACCCAAACGCTTCGCCTGCAGCCTCTTCGCCTGCAGCCTTCACACTCCTTGCATTCAACTGCGCCGACTGCTGCAGCCCACACACCAGAACCACACCCGGCGGTCTCCTGCCCGTCGGCTCCCCGTTGTCACCCAAACGCACACACGGGGCTTCTCTGCCCTGCGCTCCAACGAGAGCCCCTCTCCAGCTCCCGCGGCTCTCCCCTCTTCGTACCTGCCGCTGCCGCACAGCACCCCTCCAGTAACGCTAGAGAGCCCCCCACTGCTATCTTCTTTCGCCTTCCAGCTGCGCTCTCCAGCCCTTCACAAAGCGACCCCTTCGCTCGTCTTCCCTTTCGCCAGCTCCTGGAGAATCCTCTCGAAGATGCGCTGGCAGCCCTCTCAATGCTCCACGCCAACTTTCCAAGAAGGCTACGTTTATCCTTTTATTTATCTTAATTATTTTGAAGAAAAAAACCACCATGTTATTCCCTTCACACCAATGCCCATGGCACATGGCCCCTTCATATTTATTTGCCCACCATGCCATATCTTCAACACAACCTCCCAAATACCCATTGTATTTTTGACGCGCCCTCTCATTCTTTGCCAAGTAGCTGATATCTTCTCCAGCCGAGCACGCTCCAGACGAGCCTGCTTCCAGAATCTCAACTTTGTCCCTGCACATACGCTTCCATCAAAGCCAGAAGCCTGACTACCGCATCCACAACGCCCACACTGAGTCAATGGGTACTCCCACGACTTCACCACAACACGAACAACACTCATGTACACATGTACAAGTTGAGTTTGAGGTTTCCACAAAACATCACACAACGTGCTCTTGAATATGGTGAATCTTATCTCATTCACCATTGTCATGCTAATCAACGCATCCACCACTACGTTAAATTTACCTCTTTGGTAACGAAATTGAGGTTCAAACTCTTGTAGGATCTCCTCCCACCTTGATTTTCTACCTTTCAACTCATTTGACCAGAAAGCCATTTTAGACTTTCATGGTCCATACAGACCTCAAAAGTAGCACCATATCAATAATCTCACCACTTTTTAAGAGCATGAACTATTGCAAGTACCTCTCGCTCATAGGCTGAGTAGTTACATTGAGCAAGGTGAAGCTTTTTGCTTTCAAATGCAAGTGGGCATCCCCATTGCATTAAAACGGGCCCAATGCCTTCCCCACTAGCATCTGTTCCTATGATAAATGGCTCATTAGGGTAGATTATTTTTAACACGGCTGCAACTGCAATCATAACCTTAAGCTTTTCAAAGCTCTTTCATTGGACTTCTTCCCAATGAATTGATTAAATTACCTTTTTTTTAATTGGTCAATCAATGGGACTACGATATTTGCATAGTCCTTTACATACTGTCGGCAAAATTCTGACAAACTAACAAAAATTTACAATTCTTCTAGGTATTTTGGCTCTGTCCATTTGAGAATAGATTGAACCTCCTCTAGGTCCATCCAAATTCTCTCATCAGTGGACATAATATGGCCCAGATAATGAATCTCCTTAGTAGAAAATTTGCATTTTCTTCTCTTCATAAATAATAATTTTTTCTAAGAAATTCAAACACTAGATGCAAACGTTGTTATGTGTTTTGTGACTTACTGTAAACAAGAATGTCACCTAAGAAAACTACTACAAATTTTTCCAAGTATGGATGTAAAACTCTATCCACCACCACCATTAATGTCATAAAGGTCACTGGTACGTTTGTTAGACCAAACAACATAATCAAGAACTCATAATGTCCAAAGGGAGTCCTAAATGCAGTCTTTGGAATATCTTGCTCCCGTATACAGACTTGATGGTAGCCCGACCTAAGATCTATCCTAGTAAAATATTGAGCTCCAATGAGTTGATCAAATACCTTATCAATTCTAGGAATTAGATATTTATTCTTAATCGTTATCTAATTAAGAGAACGATAGGCTATTCACATCCGCATAGATCCATCTCTCTTCTTTAATAAAAGAATAGAAAATGCTAAAGGCAAAGAACAAGGTTTAATAAAAGCCTTTTTCAAGTCAGTCAACTTTCACTCCACCTCCTATACCAGTGATGAACAATGGGAGTGCCTAAGTCCATAAACAAGCTTACTTATTGGTTTTGAAGTAGACAATATCTCAATGGTATGATCGATAACCCTTGATGATGGAACACCAACTGGCAGGTCTTCTGAAAAAACATCCTTATATTCTTGTATTAATAAGTTTGAAATAACTACATACTTTTGATTTTTCAAATTCTCATTTTCAACTTTGGATTGTTTTATTTTTTTTTATAATCATCTCCGACGAACAATACAATCGAGCAAGGAGAACACCAATGCAGGTAATACTTTTTATTTCTATTTACAAAACATGTTTTGACCTTTATAATACTTTCTATTTTTATTTATATATATATTCACTTTGTGTAGGCACAAGGTGGACAAGAAGGAGGACAAGATGACTCGGAGAGTGATGACTCCTCCGAGTAGTTTTCCTTGTAGTTTTTCTTCATGTATAGTTTTGGTTTATGCAACTATGTTTCTTTTTCAAGCCTCATGTGGCTACCATCATGTATGGACAATTTCTCGGATATAAGAAAAAAAATTCATGTTTTTTATGTATCTATGTTTTTATTCAAGCCTTATGTGGCTACGATCATGTATGGAGAAAGTTTTGGATATAAAATGTAATTTCTCATCTTCTTTAATCAAGTGTATTCACAAATCTTTTTGTGCATATCTATCTTTAATTTAAGTTTTTATGTTGATATCTTTGCTAATCTTGATTCGTCTATGTACAAGTAAGCAAAACCTTAAACTAGAGAGCTACCTATGTAGAAATTGCAGCTGCATCTGTAGAAAATGTAGCTGTACATCTGCACAGGCAGCTCTCTGGATTTTTTTAATTCCAGAGCACGTCTAAGGGTGTCAATTTATGCGTCTATAAGCACATCTATATGTGCATCTATAAACGCGTTTATAATAGAGGCTATAAAGACGTCTATATTGACGTCTATATACGCATCCATATATGCGTCTATATGTACGTTTATATCATTATAGATGTAAAAATAGACACACACATAGACGCATGTCTGTAGACGTGATTTTAGACATGATTATAAACGCGCCATAACATTCTAAAGCACGTTGTCAAAATGCATCTAAAAATGCGCCTATGATCGCTTTTCCTTATAGTGGACAATACCTCAATGGTATGATCGATAACCCTTGATGATGGAACACGAGCTGGCAAGTCTTCTGAAAAAACATCCCTATATTCTTGTATTAATAAGTTTGAAGTAACTACATACTTTTGATTTTTCAAATTCTCATTTTCAACTTTGGATTGTTTTTTTTAATCACAACTAGATCAAACATGGTTTACAAACAATGGGGCTCTACCAAACTCATTAATGTGTTTTGTTTCAACTACTAAAAAAATAACATCATCAAAATAAAGAGTACAAAAATATACCTGATCAACCCCCGATCAACCTAGTCGAGCTCGATGGCGTGGCACAACTCCATGAAAGAAATCAATGGTGATGCTGGCACACCATGCTCACCATGTAATGCAATGATTCTACCCTCATGCATAAACTCAAAGCCATTGTGTTGGTAACTATGATGCAGGCTAGGGCCCAAGTGGAATAACCACTCCCTTCCTAGTACTATATCAGCTCTAGGCAAGTGCATCACTTGAAAGTAAAGTTTGGTCTCGTAACCTTGGAATGAGATAGGTACTCCTCAAGCCACCATGTCCTAAATAGTCTGATCAAAGCCATTCACCAATGAGACCATCTACTTGTTATTTCTACGAGTTTCACATAATTTCAATTTCTTAACCAAATTATGCATATTCAAGAAAATTGTGTGTGACACTGTCATCGAGACCTTCACCTATTGATGCAGGTTTGAATCTTCTGCAAGTAATCCCATATGTCACTATAGCAAAAAGTGATCAAATCATGATGCATGTTCGGTTGAAAGATTGAACCCGCTAGCCTTGAGTAAGAGCAAAGCATTCCCATAGGTATATGATCTAATGTGCACTTTCCACACCCTATAAGACTTGAATCTATGAGCTTCACCTTAGAAGGTTGTTTCCCTATCCGATTGAGCTAAGGATACTGTGCATTACAAACATTTCTAGTAGAGAGAGAATAATAGAACCAAAAGTTATGAGTTTTTCAATGTGGTCACAACTTGGCAATAATACCGAAAGGAGGGTGGGAACTCCCTCACAAGTTTCCCCCATGGCCCTTCCTTCCCTGGGGACCCTGGAAAATCCACTTCATGATTTTCCAAAGTCCAATCCCTATTGGAGGTTGCAGAGAGGAAAATGGTTTGTTTTTTAGTGTAGTCAAGTAAAACTTGCTTGCCTTTTCGCTATTCTGCATAGGCTCCTTTCCTTCTACTTGGCATTTGCCAAGTGCTTCTTGTTTTGAAAAGGCAGGAGATATGGGCTCTCTGGCTTCTCTCTAGAACTTTTCTCACACCAAAGATCTCGCCAGTGTTACTTGCAAATGGTTGGGAGGTACAGGCTCTCGAAGCCAACTCTAGAATCAAACGCCTTTAGAAATGAGAGGTGAATGTGTTGTATATAAAAGTCGAGGAAGCCAGAGCAAAAAGGGCATACTTTTAAGAGGAGCTCACACAGGCTACCGCGCCTGTTGCACTACAAAGGGTCCATACAATGGCACAAAACAAGTAAAAGCTCATGGATGAATTCCACAACAAGATGTCTGAACAACACAAGGACTTTAGAAGGGTCATCAAGGCAAAAGATAAAATGATAGAACAACTGATTTTACAGAGATGAAAGCCAAGCCACAACAGGAGAAAGTCACACTTGACACGGAGAAGAAGGTTGACATCCTAATGGATGTAGCTTCCAACCTTCCAAACCTCACCATGCCTCCCCAACTGCCTGGCATCCTTGAGCTACAACACTAGATGTCTCTAGCTTAATCTTCTTCAACATAACATCTACATTGATGAACATGTTGGAGAAAACACATGTTCTCTTGCTATTTATCATCGTACGAGTTCCAATGTCAAAGGGTAGCATGTAGCCATATTACATGTGAATACTCCTTATGCGTGTAGTAGCATATTTATGTGTGTTTGTATGTATTCGAATAACCTCTAAGGCTCGGATAAGATATTATGTAAGTGTGTGTGCAAGTGTGTAGGAAGTTTCCTTAAGGAGACTTTGTCCAAGTTTGATTGAATGAAAAGAAAAGGCTTTATGGCTATCAAAGCATGTATTTAGTGGAGGTTGAAGATATCAATACAATCGTCATAATTTGAATCATGCAAATATTATCTCTTTTTGGAGCGTTAACTTTGTTCTCTCTCTCGTATCCCTTCACTCTACATGGATCCCTTTGATGCTCCCTAGCTGGTTGCTCTCTCCTAGGAGACCTTAATCGCTTTCATGGTATCCAAGCTGTGCGCTTCTTTTTTTTCTTTTTTTTTTCTCTGCCACGCTGAAGCTTAGCCGGCCGTTTTTTTTACAACTATCTTTAGCCTTATTACAAGGCTATGCCACACCCATCCCATCGTCTGTTATCGCCTGTAGCTTTCTCATCTGAAATCCATGAGCTTGCTGCCACCAACGCCAGCCTTTTTCATGCGTGCCCTCTTGCGCACCCCATTTCGCCGTCGTCAACACCTTTTTTACCAGCTCATCGTCAGCAGAGTCGCCGAAAGCTGTGGGGATTGGCGACTGTGCTGCAGTGTGTGGGAGAAGGCGGCTGGTAATCGTGGATGTCTTCAACTTGTAGGCATTGTCCTCTCCCTCGGCTGTGGGGATTGCTGACCGTGCTGCAGTGTGTAGGAGAAGGCAGCTGATAATCGTGGACGTCTTCAACTTGCAGGCATCGTCCTCTCCCTCGGCTGCTTCAAACGCTGCTGAGAAGCTACGATGAACCGTAACTGGAGCCTCTCAAACCAGTGCTCAGGCCATCGGGCAAGATAATGTTGAGGCATTGCAAGCGGGCAGCTTCTTCAATTAGTGTTAGTAGATAAAGTTTTTTATTTAAAAAAACACAAGAAGGGGCTCACATGGTTTAAGGGAGGCTTATTTTATGGCTTGATTTCTTCAACTCCACACCCCCATGATTTGTTCAACTCCACACCCATGAGCTCTAGAAGACTGCACACAATTTACTTTTTTTAAGGGAGGGCTCATTACTTCATCATCACGTGCATTTATGTTTTAATTATTTATGGGATAGACATTGGCTATTAAAGCTAAGACACTTGTCAAATCATTAGCATTTTCACTAAATTTCGATCAAGGGGAGAAATTGTGTAAATTGATCTCAAGCTTTGAAAATGATTTAGACACTACTCTTGACCTATAAAGTGTAAGATCTATCTTCATTCATAAATCATGGGCACTCAAGCAAAAATCGATAAATTTGAAAGAGAAGGCTTCCACACCTGGTAGACGAAGGTCAAATTCACCCTTAAGAGAAAAGGGATATGGAATGTGGCAACGGAGAAGCGAAAAAGTCAACAACACGGGAAGAAGAAGTTGCTTGGCTAGTAAAATATGAGAAGGCCCTTGCTATCATAGCCTTGGGATTAAGTGGGCCCTTGCTATGATAGCCTTGGATATAAGTGACTCATTCATCTATCATAATGATGGGTGGAATACATCACATAAGGCTTGGGTACATCTTGAAACTGTGTTTAGTACACAAGAAAAGTGCTCCAAGTTTAGCTTGCTAGTAAAGTTTTTTGAGCTGAAAATGAAACCAGGAGACTTTCTCTCCTTACATTTAAACTCAATGAAAAGCATGCTAACCCAATTCGCAAGTATCAAAGCTGCCATAAACAAAGACATCACAATTGCAGTCTTACTCAAAAGTCTTCGAGATAAAGAGTATGGTAATATTGTTACCACTCTTACAAATCTACCGACATCAAAATTGGTAGATATTGAAGCTTATCTCTTAGAGGAGGAAAGAAAGATGAAGCAAAGAAGTTCCAACTCCAACTACAATGAAGGGGGGGCTTACTTCACAAAGCATAAGAAAAAGAGCTTACTTCACAAAGAAGAAGAAAAAGGGCTACACCAACACCAAGAACTGCTCCAAGGGCTTCACCCAACAAAACCAATAATGGATGTAGATTCTGTGGTAAAAAGAATCATAAGAAAGCAAACTGTTTCTTGAAGCAAAAGACCAAAACTTTGATTGTTGAAGATAATCAAGAAGAAGAGACGAAGTGGAGACCTCACTAGAAGAGGCCAATCTTATGGTTGACTCAGATTGGGCTTTTTAGGCTACTCTTGCTCTACCAACTGTAAGATTCCTCCCCCAGCCCTCATGATGTCCAGTATCTTCCCCTATAATCAAATTCTCTCTTCATAAATATAAAAGATCTTGTTTCTACCTGTTTTGGCCTAGAGAGAGAAAATATTTTAGAGAGAGAATATTCAGATTTTGAATATTTTTGGATAGAAAAATTCTTCATCTTATTAAAATAAGTTTTCCTAAAATAGAAATTCAAAAAGAACTTTCCAATGTGCAATCGAAATTAATTGGAAATGGGTATAAAGGACCTTAGCCTAAGGGTCTACATTTTTAGAATTTTTTGGATTATGGTCCAATTAAGGTTCTTGTGGGCCAATAGGATCAATCCATGTGTGGGGAGGAGATAAATGAAGAAATAAAAGAAAAATCTCCCAAAAATGAGTAAATACTCACATAAGATGAAGAGTTGACTAAGGACAAGACTAATAGTTAAAAAGGGGAGATATTTAAAAGCAATGATGCATTTTTGACACCTCTGCATGGGGAATTCCCCCTCATGAATGAGGAGCCTAATTCACATGTGCAATTGACTTTTAAATCTTCAAAAATTAAGATATTTTCATCTCTCCTCTCTCTTGAACCAAACCAAATAAAAAAGGAACCAAACGGAATCAAAAAGGAACCAAACTAGGTCCAAATCTGGTCCAAATCCTCCCTCTCCTATAAATAGAACTTGAGCCCTTTGTAAAAAATAGGAGAATTTTACTATACCAAAATTATATGCTAATTTTTACTATTCTCTAAAATTCTCTCCAAATTGAAGAAATTGGAGCTTCCCTCTTTCTTCAATCCCCATTGGTGGCTCCATCAACATACTAAACCAATTGATTGGTTGGGGGCCTCTACCGTGAACAAAGAATCAAGCAATTTGTAAGGTAAATGGTGAATTTTGATCTTTTCTATAATTTCTCAATGTTTCTCTCTTCTCAACCCCTCTCAAGCTTGAGAAGTTTAATTGGAATGGTTTTTGAATGCTATTGAAGTTAATTGATGAATGATAGTAAAGAATTACATAAATTTCCATTTATGCTTAATTCTAATGGTTTTTATGTAATTTCTCTCTCTCACTCAAGAAATGGTCATACTCATGACCTATTCTCAATCCAAATGAAGCTTTTCCTTAATCCAAGATTAATCTATGCATGGCTTTCTCCTATGCTTCTAGTTTATGTATTTTATAAATATTGATGATTCAATCTATTATGGATTAATGATCTAATTAGGATCATTCTAATCATTCCCTTAATGATAAGCTTTATCCTTTAAAATAATTGAGATTTATCAGTCATAGCAGCGGAGCTATGGTAAATTTTTTATAAAAATACCATATAAAATAAATTCATTCAAAGTACGAAAAGAGGACTTCCTACCATATTCTAGGAATTATCATCCTAGATTAATTGAAAGAATTTTATTGTAATCATGGAGAAATTGATTTTTATGTTATGCATAATTGATGAATTAAGAAAAAGAGGATTTCTAGTAATTAAATTTTATGTTAAAAGAGTAATCCCCATCGTATGAGTATTCTTAAAAGGTTAATTTTCATTCTAGGCCTAGAAAAATGTATACTAGAAATACTTTATTATAAAAGTGAGATTTTTATCTCATAAATGATTTTATGCATAAATTAGATGCATAAAAGAAATTCTTTTATATTAAAAGAATGATTTTCATCATAAATGAATTGTATGCATAAACATATGCATAAAGGATATAATTTTTATACTAAAAGTGTGATTTTTATCATAAATTATTTTATGCATAAATTAGATGCATAAAAGAAATTCTTTTATATTAAAAGAATGATTTTTATCATAAATAAGTTATATGCATAAACATATGTATAAAGGATATAATTTTTATATTAAAAGTGTGATTTTCATCATAAATGGATTTTATGCATAAATAAGATGCATAAGAGAAATTCTTTTATTCTAAAAGTGTAATTCCTACTAAATTGGATTTATGCATGGATAGATGCATAAAGAATTTAAATTAATCCAAAAAGTGTTATTTTATTAATTCTTATTTTATGCATGGATAGATGCATAAAGAATTTAAATTAATCCAAAAAGTGTTATTTTTATTAATTCTTATTTTATGCATAGAAAGATGCATAAAGAATTTTATTCTTAATTCAAAAGGAGTGATTTTCATCATAAATAATTTTATGCTTAAATTAGATGCATAAGAGAAATTCTTTTATTCTAAAAGTGTAATTCCTACTAAATTGGATTTATGAATGGAAAGATGCATAAAGAATTTGTTTTAATTCAAAAGTGTTATTCTCATCAATTTTAATTTTATGCATAGAAAGATGCATAAAGAAATCTATTTTTAGTTCAAAAGAGTTATTTTTGCCAATTTTGATTTTATGCTTAGGAAGATGCATAAAAGATTGAATTTTTAATTCAAAAATGTCATTCTCATTTAAAATGAATTTATGCATAGGAAGATGCATAAAAGATTGATTTTTATTTCGAAAGTGTTAGTCTCCTTAAAATGGAATTTATGCATAAATAGATGCGTAAAGAAATCTTATATCAAAAATAAGTATTCCCTTGTATTCTATAAATAGATATGAGGATGTGAAACGAATCAAATAGATGAAAATGAACGAGAAATAGATGGAGATGAGATGTCAAGTGAATGAGAATGTGAATGAATAATATAAGATCTGAACGAATGAGATGTAATGAGAAATGGAAGTGATAAGACGTAATGTAAATTAAGAAAGATAAGAATGGATGTTATGCAAAATGAATGAATCTGATGTGATGGGATGAAAAATGATGTATCTCGTCAAGAATGGATACACATATGATTTGGATGTGGATGTATGGATCTGGATATGGATGTGTATGTATGAATGTGAATGTGGATATGGATGTGGATGTATGGATGTAGATACGGATGTAGATGTATGTATGTGGATGTGGATATGGATGTGTATGTATGTATGTGGATGTGGATGTGGATGTATGGATGTGGATATGGATGTGTATGTATGAATGTGAATGTGGATATGGATGTGGATGTATGGATGTAGATACGGATGTAGATGTATTTATGCGGATGTAGATGTATGTATGTGGATGTGGATGTATGGATGTGTATGTATGTATGTGGATGTGGATGTGGATGTATGGATGTGGATATGGATGTGTATGTATGAATGTGAATGTGGATATGGATGTGGATGTATGGATGTAGATACGGATGTAGATACGGATGTAGATACGGATGTAGATGTATGTATGTGGATGTGGATGTATGAATGAGGATGTGAAAATGGATGTATGCATGTAGATGTGGATGTATGGATGTGAATGTGGATGTGGATGTGGATGTATGGATGTGGATATGGATGTGTATGTATGAATGCGGATATGGGATTGGATGTATGATGTGGATGCGGATATGGGATTGGATGTATGATGTGGATGTACGAACATGGATGTGTATGTAGAATAATGAATGTGAATGTGTATGTGAAATTAATGTGTCGTCGATATGAGTGAATGGATGAGAACGAGTACACATATGAATGGAATGTGGAATAAGGAATGTGGACAGAGGAGGGATAATGTGGAGAGACGGGAGTTCGATATAAAAACTGTATTTTATGACCTGTTTGTAAATGACGGTTTTATGTCAAGAATGCTGGGGAAGCATTCTGACCGTTTTGTGGATTAAGGTCATGTAGACCTAACTGATAAAGTTGCAACTGCTCACCGAGAGTCAATGGAGGACGTCTCGCATGGCAAGGTCGACCGAGGTCTTGACCAGCCTCGGTTCGATTTAAATGGTGAGCTTACGATACGGTGGATGAGGGACCAAGGAAGCGGCCTATGCGTGAAGCACTAGGTCACCTGCGAAGGATCCTAGAGGGTGCTCACCATACGGTGCTCGGGCTCTGGGTCGTCGAAGATACCCACACGTGTGTATATACCGAGGGTATAACTGCAGCTCTTTACTAACAGTATATATGAGTAAATCTAAGACTTGAAACTATAAGCATTAATGCTATCCAGATGATGATTTCGAATCTGGTTGATATGATTTTTAATTCTGTTTGAGAACTGATGAATTGATTTGGATTCTGATTGAAAAATGATGATTTCTAAAATTTAGTTGAAATATAATAATCTGAGCGAAACCACAATGAGGATGAATGGGACGAGTCCCTGTGATGATATTCATGACTAGAATGATAATAATGATTTCAACAAATCACTATGAGATTAGTGGATTGTGCTGTCAAATTGCTACTATTAACGCTTGACATGGTAGATCAAGTTAAGGGATGACAAATTGAGAACTTGCTTGACTGAAATTGTCATAGAGGAATGTTCAGAAAGAAATTTTCGGTCTAATGGACCATTATCGTGTTAAAGATATGAATGATATGATATGAATGAATTGTTATTTAATGATGAGTTCTATATAAGGGATATTTATCCCAGTATTCTGTTGGATTGACCAGAATATAAGGAACCCCAGAATAAATTGGATCTTAAGAAAAAGAGTTATCCTCTACTTTGCGAGATGAGGACATCTCGCATTTTTTTAAAGTGGGGTAGAATGTAAGATTCCTCCCCCAGCCTTCGAGGTATACAGGAGTAAGAACCTCCCTTTCTGATCTTATAATTATTCCCTCTAAAATAAAAGAAAGATTCTGTTTAAGAAGAAAGATCCTTTCCCCAGAATACTTTCTCAAGAGCCTCGCCTGTTTTAAGGATTCAAAACGATGAGTTCAGAAGTGAGAACCGGTGTTTTGGATGCCAAGGTCTTGGTCATCAGTTAAAAGACTACCCGACTCCTGCCATGTCAAGGGCACACGGAAGTCAAGAACCCTAAATTCAGAGACCAATCCCTTCATACCAATCTAATCAGGGTCCGTCTCGTCCAAGCCAGGGTAACCCCAGAAGAACTCCAGCTCATCCATCTGCCTCTGTCCAGAATAACCTCAGAACTCCTTTTCAGAATTGGAACAACCAAAGAGAAAGAATTTTGCCTCAGACTGCACAGCAGCCAGAGCAGTCGCAATTTCAGATGTAGTAGAAGAGGAAAAAGGATAGATCTATGCTACAATTGAAAACCAAGGGCCTAACTGACAATTCTCAGTCATCTATACTCCAACAGAGTATCAGGGCAAGTAATCAAAGATATACTTCGGTCATGCTATGGCAGGGAACCCAAGAAGTGGTTAAGCTATCTGCACCTAGTCGAGTTTGCCTACAATGCTTCTTATCATAGAAGTATTGGGATGAGCCCTTTTAAAGCTCTGTATGGACAAGATTACTTAACTCTATTAACTAGGTCCGGCCCATTGATTAGGGTCGAGATGTCCAGACAAATGCTTGACGACATGGAGCAGTAGATGCAGGAAATTCATAAAAGCTGCGCAGAATCGACAGAAGCAGTAGGCAGATAAGAAGAGGACAGTCAGAGAATTCAAAGAAGCAGATATGGTCTTCATTCGAGTACGGCCCAAAAGAAGTTCTTTATCTCTTGGGAAGTATAAGAAGTTATCTCCCAGATATTGTGGGCCATATCTGATTTCAAAGAAAGTAGGTGACTTAGCCTACGAGCTTCTTTTACCTCCTCATCTCAAAGTTCATAATGTATTTCATGTAAGCCTTCTAAAGAAATATGTGCCAAGCCCAATTCTTGGAAAGACGGTAAAACTTCAATGGTAAGATACACCGGTGTCGGCTTGTAGGTTACGCTAGTTCCTTCTTTTATATAAGTCGTAACTCTTACTTGTCACTCGCAGTAATCTTACTTCCATCGATCTCCTTTCTTCTTAATCTCTTTTATGGCTTGGCAGTAGGACTTGGTTTTATCCATGATGATTTCTCACCTTCAAGATGCAAGCGAGTCTGTGAAGAAGGATATAGAACTGTATGAGCGCTTACTTTTCCCTCACTTGGGAACTTCTGTAGCATAGACCAAATGGCGGACCTATCGTGACATAAACTAGGGTAACACCGTGGGGTCAGCATCACTTTCGTAACAATGTCCGCTTGGCTATGGTTATTGAAACTTTGGGTTTGGGTCCCCGATACTATTGCGTGATGAGATCAAGGCATGGTGGGTTTTCTAAGCGGGTCTTCTTACTTACGTGTTTTCTTCCTCACCAGAAGATATGCCTTTATCCCATTTTTGGCTTGCCTCTTAGAGGTCCTTTTATTAGGTCACCTCATACCAATGAGGTAGGTGCTGCAATAACCGGCCAAATTATTCCCATAGATGAGTTACCTTATACGTGTGCTGCTTGTGAGTGCTGCTTGTGTGACCATATGATGGACGGGCTTATTGAATTATAAAAAGTTCTTCTATCTTTACTGTATATATTCCAAGAGTGTATAAAGTTGAAATCTTTGTTCTTGTCTTGAGTCTTGCTTTCTTTGAGACTTTTCTTGGTGGTTACTCTTAATTAAATTTTCTCTTAGTCTCACATTCTTGCATCTTACGGAATTACCCCCAATTTGCGAGATGAGGGCATCTCGCGTTTTTCAAGTGGGAGAGAATGTAAGATTCCTCCCCCACCCCTCATGATGTCCAGTATCTTTCAAGTGGGAGAGAATGTAAGATTCCACCCCTTATGATGTCCAGTATCTTCCCCTGTAATCAAATTCCCTCTTCAGAAATATAAAAGATCTTGTTTCTACCTGTTTTGGCCTAGAGAGAGAAATTATTCTAGAGAGAGAATATTCAGATTTTGAATATTTTTGGATAGAAAAATTTCTCATCTTATTAAAGTAAGTTTTCTTGAAACAAAAATTCAAAAAGAAGTTTTCTTGAAACAAAAATTCAAAAAGAACTTTCCAATGTGCAATTGGAATTAATTGGAAATGGGTATAAAGGACCTTAGTCTAAGGATATAGATTTTTAAAAAATTTTGGATTATGGTCCAATTAAGGTTCCTGTGGGATCAATCCATGTGTGGGGAGGAGATAAATGAAGAAATAAAAGAAAAATCTCCCAAAAATGAGTAAATACTCACATAAGATTAAGAGTTGACTAAGGACAAGGCTAATAGTTAAAAAGGGGAGATATTTAGAAGCAATGATGCAATTTTGACACCTCTGCGTGGGGAATTCCTCCTCATGAATGAGGCGCCTACTTCACATGTGCAATTGAATTTTAAATCTTCAAAAATTGAGATATTTTCATCTCTCCTCTCTCTTGAAGCAAACCAAATCAAAAAGGAACCAAACCGAATCAAAAAGGAACCAAAATAGGTCCAAATCTGGTCCAAATTCAACCAAACTAAAATCTAAAAAATTCAAGAAATCAGTTAGCTTTGGTTAGAGCCTCCCTCTCCTATAAATAGAACCTGAGCCCTTTGTAAAAAATAGGAGAATTTTACTATACCAGAATTATGCTAAAATAATGCTAATTTTTACTATTCTCTAAAATTCTCTCCAAATTGAAGAAATTGGAGCTTCCCTCTTTCTTCAATCCCCATTGGTGGCTCCATCAACATACTAAACCAATTGATTGGTTGGGAGCCTCTACCGTGAACAAAGAATCAAGCAATTTGTAAGGTAAATGGTGAATTTTGATCTTTTCTATAATTTCTCAATGTTTCAGAACTCTTCTCAACCCCCACTACTACATATTAGCCTAGTACCGGGGCTTGTACCGGCGCTATTTAACGGGGTCTAAAAAAGCCTCGTCATCGGTATAAGCGCCGGTATCGCAGCGTCGGTATACCTGTCGGGTATTAATACCGGCGCATATAACGGCGCCTATACCGACGCTAACCGGGGGTAATACCGACGCTTAAACCGGGGCAAATACCGACTTATATACCGACGGATAAACCGGCCTCTATACCGGATTATGTACCAAGGCGTAAACCGGCGTCTATACCAATGTATATACCGACGCTGATACCGGGGCAAATACCGACGCTGTATAGCAGAAATTTTTTTTTGGGCAGAATAGTGCTGCCTGGCTGTTGCCTAGCTGCCTGCAATGAGCAGGATCAACAACAGCAAACAGACAGCACCATTCTGTCTACAATAGAGCACAAAAACAATCGTGCTCGTTTGCATATTTTCCTGATCGACAAACAAGAAATTAAATTAAACATTAATACTCAAGAATGTTTTGATCATATTTCATTAGTTTGAAGGTCATCTTACATCATGGTAATGCCTCCCAATTGACGGTCTCTCCTTCTTCTTCAAGCATCTGTTCTCATCTATTGATAGCACACCCATAGGGTCACCTTCCACTCCCTGGGGTGCACATGACCATGACAACAAGAAGATTTACACAATTAGGGATGGGGCACCAATAATGGATAGTGCAGGGAAGGCAATGAAGACACGCATTCGACAATTGTGCACTATACAGTTTCATGACTCTGTCATGACTAAATGGGATCAGCAAGACAAGGGGAAGAAAAATTATATAAACACAAAGATAAAGCAAGAGTTCCAGCCATCTGACCCTATGAATGTCGTCTCTAATGAGTGGATACAGTATACAGCTCGCATTTTGATGGGGCATCGTAGGTCAGAGGCGAGGGACGCATTCAGAGAGGGGAAGGAGAAACCTGTTTGGCTAGATGACAGGGAGTGGGCAGCCATTGCTCAGGAGCTCACCGAGACACCAGACAGGTTTCAACAACAAAGAGAGGCGGCAAGGGCAAGACTCCAAACAGTAGGGGCTTCTCATCTCGGGAGTGGTGGTTACGAAACCATGCGCCATGAATTCGTAAGTGTTTGTAGCAATTTTATTTATTTAAATGTATGTATGTGGGCTAAATGTTGATTTTTTAAAAGTTATAATTGTTAATCGTGTGTGCAGGAGTTGGCCTTGAATCGCCCACCAAGAAGGCGAGAGGAGAAGTACGCTCACAAACATGGCCTTGTGGCCTTGTTTGGTGGTGGTGTCACAGCATCTGTGGCACTACCACCACAACAACCTCCCCCTGAAGACCTACTACGTGAGCGCCGTCTATGTGAAGAGGTGGTAGATCGAGCTGTAACAGGAGTGGAAGGCTGTGTGGTACGAGGTGTGGGAGCTGCTGTCGTACCCACGGGTGTGGGAACTGGCGTCGGGAATCCAGATGGTGAGGCAGATGTCCCTGCTCCAGAACCCCAATAACTCTGAGCCATGGCTCTCTGCTCTGGAGTCATGGACGAAAGAAAACCATATAACTGCTGGGGAGTCATGCCCTGCGGTGTAGGATTAAATGAGAAATCTGGACTGTAGTCGTAGGGCGGTGAGTCACCCATGGCCTGTTGGACAAAAAACCATATGACAAACTTGTACGGAATGAAAATTACACGGTAAACAATGAATGAAAGAACCATAAGATAAACATTAACAATGATAAACAACATTGGTAAAACTATATCAACTTGCTCCTACAGTAGTGATTATGATGGTAAACATTAACAATGGTAAACAATGAATGGACCTTCAATGTCATAAAACCATTACAAATATGTCATAACTATTTGCATAATCATTAAGATACATCATTTTATAAATCATTATCTATTCTATCATCCTCATTAAGATCAGTAGCCCCAAAGAGATCTATGTCTATGCACATTTCAGCATCCTCATCATTAAAAGTCCCTTGATGAAGGATGTCTTCATCATCTATGTCTTCTTCCTCAACTTGTTTTTCAGCTTCCTTGGTTTGCACCTCTTCATTTGGATCTTGCTCTAGTTCCTTCTCTTCATTTGCTTGCTCCTCTTCATTGTTGATATCGTCTTGTTCTTGCTGCTCTCCATTACCCTGTGCATCCACATCACCTTGCTGTAGCTCAAATTCTTCAAAAATTTGCTTACTGCGGGGGGCGACTTGAACCACAAACAGCCAGCGTGGATCTTTTGGATGCGCTTTAAAGACAACCTGCTCACAATGCTCTGGGCGCACAAAAGTATCTTGCTGATCGGTCCATACCTTTGTGGAGTCCACTTGGATGAGGCCACTCTTGTCTCTACGTACAGTTGCATGTGGCCCATTCATGATTACCTTGAACCACTTCACATCAAAGATAAACAACTCAAAACTTCTGAAGCCAACCTTCAATATATCTTGAATGGTTCCAAAGTAATCAAGCATTCCAGTAATTGTGTTATCATCACTTGCACTTGCACGACTTTCTTGAACAAACTGTGCTGTGACACCACAATCAAAGGTTGCTCTTCTTTGGTCTATTCGTTCTACTCGAAAATGACGTCCATGTGACCAAAACGCCCCATATTTGTGATACTACAAATAGCACAAAAAGTTTGTTGATGGAGAATCAAACACAGAGACATGTAGAGAAAAAAATGAGAGACATGTAGAACTTAAACACTTACATGCCAATCGCATCCTTTTGTAAGCTCCTCCTCCTCCTCTGTTATAGGTAAACCAGCACGTTTGGCTTCTAAAATTGTAGCTTGTAGCCATCTACCTGTGGGAAAGTCCGGAAGAGCTTGCATACCTTCTGGATATGGGAGATTTCTTATAGTGCGATTCCTTCTGAAACTTAAACGATCTTGTACTCGCTGTCGCTTGAGAGCTTCATATGTCTCAATCCACTTCTCCATTACATGAGAGTTCAAGATGCAAAATTTGTTGATTTTTTCTCTCAAAGTGTTATCCATCTTTCTCTTAATGCCTTGGCCTTGAGGTTCCTCACCAATGACTCGCCTGTTAAACTCTTGAGACCATAAACTTGTAGGGAAAAACTTCTCTACCATGCAGACTGCCTCTATGGAGTTTAAACGCGTTGTCTCCAAAGTGTCTCTCTTTATCTCTTTTGAAGAAATCCAGCGCACCAATGTGCCAATCTTATAGATAGTAGCTCTAATGTCTTCAGTGAGGCAATATTTTATTGCTATGGGTAGCACAAATTGTAGAAACTTGTGCCAATCATGACTCTTGAGACCACTAAGATCATCATCCTTTGTAAATGCACTTTTCAAGCAATGCATACAACCTGTAGGAGTCCGAAACTCTGAAATTGTCCTCTTGACTTGTTGTTCCTCCATCTTGCTAAAAACCCATGGGGCTCTTGGAAGTAGCACCTTTCCATTGGGTCTAGTGCGAGCCCACAACTCTTGCATACAACCAATCTCTTCCAAGTCATCCCTTTGGCCTTTAGTATCCTTTTTTCCTGTCATGGTCTTCCACAGAATGTCAGCTACATTCTTGAAAATATGCATCGGATCAAGCAAATGGTTTATAAGGAGATCACCCCAATAGGGGAGTTGGTGAAAGATAGAGAGCCTCTTCATCCCAGGACATGCCAAGTTGCCACATTCCTCCCATTTGATCTTCCAATCGCTTGCCTTCAATGTACTTGGAGGAGGTCTTCCTAGATTACCATCCCGCAATTCATGATTTTCTGGCAGATACCTAACATGTCCTTGGTAGACATTCTTTCGTAATGCTTTTGAGTATCTTGAATCAAGTCGAGGACCACATACAGGACATGCATTGTAACCCGATATAGACAAACCTGAGCATTCTCCATAGCCAGGCCAATCATGCATTGTCCACATGAGAATACCTTGCACAGTTGTAAGTCTTTGGCCACTCTGCTGCTTTGACATGTCCTTCACTTCAATTCCATTCCACAAGGTGCGTAACTCATCAATAAGTGGTGCCAAATATACATCCATGTGCTTCACCTTGTACTTTCCTGGAACTATTAATGAGAGCAACAGATGACCTTTCTTTATTGCTAACCATGGCGGAAGATTATAATTCACAAGGCAAACAGGCCATGTGCTCCATGAAGAGCTCCTTAAACCAAAAGGGTTTACACCATCCATTGCTAGGCCAAGACGGAGGTTTCTAGGTTCTTCCTTAAAAGCCGGCCATTTCTCTTCAATGTGTCTCCATGCGGGTGAGTCTGCAGGCACACGCATCACTTCATCTGTGGATCGAGTTGTGGCATGCCATGTCATCAAGCTTGCTATTGATTTGCACCTGAACATGCTTTTTATCCTTGGAATGATTGGAAAGTGCCTGAGAACCTTTACCGGGACAGCTTCCCCCTGAACATCTTCTCTATATCTGTTAGAGCCACAATGGGGACATTCTTGCAAATGCTCATATTCATGGCGGAAGAGGCAACAATCATTGCGACAAGCATGAATATTATTGTAATCCATGCCTATGGATTTCAATAACTTCTTCGCATCTGCACGAGATGGAGGCATCTCGTTGCCAGGGGGCAATATTTGATCTTTCAAAAGCCTGCAAGTATGGCAATATCTGATCGTTACTATTAAGATTTTCTCAAATACAAGTTGATAATTTAACATTTCAATAGTAGGTGTAATCTCCAAAAAAAGACCTTACTTGAATAGTTCAGTGACACTTGTATTAGACCATCCAAAAACTGACTGCAAATTTAGCATCGTAAGAGATGCACGCAATACAGATATGTTGGCACCATTGTATAATGGAAGGCGTGCAAGTTTACGCATGGCCTCTTCCTCTGGTTCATAATTTGACCGTTGAGAATGTCGTGGTTGATGATCTTCATGTTCATGCTCCTCGAAGAGAGCTTCTTGTTGCTCAATGAAGGCATCCAACATTTCTTCCATTGGACCTTCTTCCATTTCCTGACCTTCTTCCATTCCCTCGGGTGCTGTTAATTGAGCTCCATCTGTCACTCCCTCCTGCGATATCCTCATCCTTTGTTGGGGACGAGAATTCACAAGCGCAATGTTATCAAGATGCGGCTGCATACTTGCTTGGTTGTACGATTGAAACCGTAAATTTTGCAAGCGCTCCATTGGAAATATTCCAGCGTCATGAACATGCTCGTTGCAAATCCTTCATTTTCGAAAGATTTGGTACTTACATCGCATGCATGGACACGCTATTCTCTCTTCAAGATTGAGAGGCTCCATCTAGCAGGATAACATGTATATGCAGCTCGTTAAACACAAATCAGCTTATCTCCTCTCCATACAAAATTAAATAGAATTTGCACAAGGATGGAGAGAGAAGCTATCTCTATTCATAAATAGCTGTTTATATATAAAGGCCTTATGCAATAATCTAAATGCATATTATAAGTATAAGCTTGCATAATAAGGCTGCAAGACTTATGCATAAGCTCTATGCATAAGCCTTATGCATAAGCCTTATGCATAAGCTCTATGCATAAGCCATATGCATAAGTCTTATGCACACGCTCTATGTATAAGTCTTATGCATAAGCTATATGCACACGCTCTATGCACAAGTCTTATGCATAAGCCATAAGCTCGAACCTAATCCCAAAAACCCTAGGACTGAATTACGGTTTTGTAAATTTCGCCAGAGTCTCCTTTGTAATTGGAACCAAATCTCAATTGAAAATGCAACTTCTTAAAACTTGTACGCAATACTCTTTGCATCCCATAATGTCATGAAAGATCATATGCATTTGCAATATCCACACAATATGACAGAAAAGGGGCCCCATTGCCCAAATGCATCCACAAAGTCGATGGTGAGGATTGTTGAGGACGCGCGTTGAAGCTTGCCGATCTCCCGGCCAAGCTCTTCTCACCCCTTCACCGAGTTTTCCTCCAAGGTGAAGGTTGAGGCCATTTCTTCACACCGGTGTACCTAATCCCCCTTCGTACCGCTTTACCAAGCAATCACGGCACAAAGAGTTCAAGCCATTCTCCCCTTGGCCTCTCCAACCAATGCCAAGGTACCCTCACACATTGCTAGATTCTATAGAAACTTGAAGTGGTTGCAATGGTGAGTGTAGGTACAAAATGATGTGGATAATATCAAATGATAGAACAAGTTTGTTGGCTTACAAGTATTGAGCATGACTCATGCCCTTTTACAATTTAGAACTCAGCAATAAAGCATGGACTCATGCCTCAATCCATCATCCAAAAGCTCCAACACAAACCAACCATTCACAATGCCCTCACCATGGCATTTGCATAAGCATTTGTTAACCACAATCAAGGCATTTGCAATTGCATTTTAACAATCCCTTTCATATAAGCCATATGCATAAGTCTACCTGCGTACGCTCTATGCATAAGCCATATGCATAAGTCATATGCATAAGCCTTATGCATACGCTCTATGCATAAGTCTTATGCATACGCTCTATGCAAGACTTATGCATAAGCTCTATGCATAAGCTCTATGCTATATGCCTTATGCACTATTATGCTAACCCTTAATCCCTTTCACATAAGCCTTATGCACACGCTCTATGCAATTACGCTCTATGCATAAGCCTTATGCACACGCTCTATGCATAAGCCTTATGCATAAGCTCTATGCATAAGCCATATGCATAAGTCTACCTGCGTACGCTCTATGCATAAGCCATATGCATAAGTCATATGCATAAGTCTTATGCATACGCTCTATGCATAAGTCTTATGCATACGCTCTATGCAAGACTTATGCATAAGCTCTATGCATAAGCTCTATGCTATATGCCTTATGCACTATTATGCTAACCCTTAATCCCTTTCACATAAGCCTTATGCACACGCTTTATGCAATTACGCTCTATGCATAAGCCTTATGCACACGCTCTATGCATAAGCCTTATGCATAAGCTCTATGCATAAGCCATATGCATAAGTCTTATGCATACGCTCTATGCATAAGCCATATGCATAAACTCTATGCATAAGTCATATGCATAAGTCTTATGCATACGCTCTATGCATAAGTCTCTTGCATACGCTCTATGCAAGACTTATGCATAAGCTCTATGCATAAGCTCTATGCTATATGCCTTATGCACTATGCTAACCCTTAATCCCATCACCCAATGGTGTAATAAACATGATCTTGTTTTACGTACATGGATAATAGAGATTGCAAGCTTATTATAGGTTTTATGCATAGATATTAAATTAATCCTATGTGTTGTAAGCTTACAAGAACCCAAAACTAACCCTAAACCATAAAACAAGGATGCAAAAATTCATATAAAATAGCATAAACAAGAAAAATCAAAAGAGGATCTACCTCTTTTTTGCAAAGCTGAAGGAGAGCTCGAGGATTGGTGAAAGATTGGTGAGGTGAAAGAGCTGCAAAACAAAATATTAAACAAACTAATTAGTAAATTAAACACAAGAAAAAGAACTAATACAAAACCCTAAAATCTCTATGCATGCATTAGGAGATCTATGCATACATAGAGAGCTCTAGATCTCAACATGCATAGAGAGCCAAAAAAACACAAAACCCTAAAAATCTTAATTTTTCAATTAAAAACTAAAAGCAATTGCAATAACATGTTAGGAGAAGGAGAAGAGGAGAAAAGAAGAATGAAGGAGAAAAGAGGAGAGAGGAAAAAAGAGGAGAGAGAGGGAGAGAAAGCACCTCTTTCGCTTGATTACTTGCGCATCTTTTGCGAAAAACCAGAAAATAGGCTCTCGGCTGTGAAAAACTTACGAGCGCCGGTATATGCGACGGAATATGTGTCGGAATATTCGTCGGTATATGCTACGGAATATGCGTCGGTATCGGCGTCGGTATAGGAGTCGGTATACGCGACGGGAAATGAAAATTTAAAAAACCCCCGCCATACTTGTCTCCTCCAACATGACGACGGACATACCGACGTTCGACATTTGCGTCGGTATTTTGGCGTCGGTATGTCCTCAACCTCTTGTAGTGCCCTCTCAAGCTTGAGAAGCTTAATTGGAATGGTTTTTGAATGCTATTGAAGTTAGTTGATGAATGATAGTAAAGAATTACATAAATTTTCATTTATACTTAATTCTAATGGTTTTTATGTAATTTCTCTCTCTCACTCAAGAAATGGTCATACTCATGACCTATTCTCGATCCAAATGAAGCTTTTCCTTAATCTATGCATGGCTTTCCCCTATGCTTCTAGTTTATGTATTTTATAAATATTGATGATTCAATCCATTATGGATTAATGATCCAATTAGGGATCATTCTAATCATTCTCTTAATGATAAGCTTTATCCTTTAAAATAATTGAGATTTATCAATCATAGCAGCAGAGCTATGGTAAAATTTTTATAAAAATTACATATAAAATAAATCCAGTCAAAGTATGAAAAGATTACTTCCTACCATATTCTAGGAATTATAATCCTAGATTAATTGAAAGAAATTTATTGTTATCATGGAGAAATTGATTTTTATGTTATGCATAATTGATGAATTAAGAAAAAGAGGATTTCTAGTAATTAAATGTTATGTTAAAAAGAGTAATCTTAAAAGGTTAATTTTCATTCTAGGCCTAGAAAAATGTATACTAGAAATACTTTATTATAAAAGTGAGATTTTTATCTCATAAATGATTTTATGCATAAATTAGATGCATAAAAGAAATTCTTTTATATTAAAAGAATGATTTTTATCATAAATGAATTGTATACATAAACATATGCATAAAGGATATAATTTTTATATTAAAAGTGTGATTTTCATCATAAATAATTTTATGCATAAATTAGATGCATAAAAGAAATTCTTTTATATTAAAAGAATGATTTTCATCATAAATGAATTGTATGCATAAACATATGCATAAAGGATATAAATTTTATATTAAAAGTGTGATTTTCATCATAAATGGATTTTATGCATAAATAAGATACATAAGAGAAATTCTTTTATTCTAAAAGTGTAATTCCTACTAAATTGGATTTATGCATGGATAGATGCATAAAGAATTTAAATTAATCCACAAAGTGTTATTTTTATTAATTCCTATTTTATGCATGGATAGATGCATAAAGAATTCAAATTAATCCAAAAAGTGTTATTTTTATTAATTCTTATTTTATGCATAGAAAGATGCATAAAGAATTTTATTCTTAATTCAAAGGAGTGATTTTCATCATAAATAATTTTATGCTTAAATTAGATGCATAAGAGAAATTCTTTTATTCTAAAAGTGTAATTCCTACTAAATTGGATTTATGAATGAAAAGATGCATAAAGAATTTGTTTTAATCCAAAAGTGTTATTCTCATCAATTTTAATTTTATGCATAGAAAGATGCATAAAGAAATCTATTTTTAGTTCACAAGAGTTATTTTCGCCAATTTTGATTTTATGCTTAGGAAGATGCATAAAAGTTTGAATTTTTAATTCAAAAATATCATTCTCATTTAAAATGAATTTATGCATAGGAAGATGCATAAAAGATTGATTTTTATTTCGAAAGTGTAAGTCTCCTTAAAATGGAATTTATGCATAAATAGATGCGTAAAGAAATCTTATATAAAAAATAAGTATTCCCGTGTATTCTATAAATAGATATGAGGATGTGAAATGAATCAAATAGATGAAAATGAACGAGGAATACATGGAGATGAGATGTCAAGTGAATCAGAATGTGAATGAATAATATAAGATCTGAACGAATGAGATGTAATGAGAAATGGAAGTGATGAGACGTAATGTAAATTAAGAAAGATAGAAATGGATGTTATGTGAAATGAATGAATCTGATGTGATGGGATGGAAAATGATGTATCTGGTCAAGAATGGATACACATATGATTTGGATGTGGATGTATGGATGTGGATATGGATGTGTATGTATGAATGTGAATGTGGATATGGATGTGGATGTATGGATGTAGATACGGATGTAGATGTATGTATGTGGATGTGGATATGGATGTGTATGTATGTATGTGGATGTGGATGTGGATGTATAGATGTGGATATGGATGTGTATGTATGAATGTGAATGTGGATATGGATGTGGATGTATGGATGTAGATACGGATGTTGATATATGTATGCGGATGTAGATGTATGTATGTGGATGTGGATGTATGGATGTGTATGTATGTATGTGGATGTGGATGTGGATGTATGGATGTGGATATGGATGTGTATGTATGAATGTGAATGTGGATATGGATGTGGATGTATAGATGTAGATACGGATGTAGATGTATGTATGTGGATGTGGATGTATGAATGAGGATGTGAAAATGGATGTATGCATGTAGATGTGGATGTATGGATGTGAATGTGGATGTGGATGTATGGATGTGGATATGGATGTGTATGTATGAATGCGGATATGGGATTAGATGTATAATGTGGATGCGGATATGGGATTGGATGTACGATGTGGATGTACGAACATGGATGTGTATGTAGAATAATGAGTGTGAATGTGTATGTGAAATTAATGTGTCGTCGATATGAGTGAATGGATGAGAACGAGTACACATATGAATGGAATGTGGAATAAGTAATGTGAATTGAGGAGGGATAATGTGGAAATATGGGAGTTCGATATAGAAACTGTATTTTGTGACCTGTTTGTAAATGATTGTTTTATGTCAAGAATGCTGGGGAAGCATTTTGATCGTTTTGTGGATTAAGGTCATGTAGAGCTAACCGATAAAGTTACAACTGCTCACGGAGAGTCAATGGAGGACGTCTCGCGTAGCAAGGTCGACCGAGGTCTTGACCAGCCTCGGTTCGATTTAAATGGTGAGCTTCCGGTACGGTGGATGAGGGACCAAGGAAGCGGCCTATGAGTGAAGCACTAGGTCAACTGCGAAGGATCCTAGAGGGTGCTCACCATACGGTGCTCGAGCTTTGGGTCGCCGAAGATACCCACACATGTGTATATACCCACACGTGTGTATATACCGAGGGTATAATTGCAGCTCTTTACTAACAGTATATATGAGTAAATCTAAGACTTGAAATTATAAGCATTAATGCTATCCAGATGATGATTTCGAATCTGGTTGATATGATTTTTAATTCTATTTGAGAACTGATGAATTGATTTGGATTCTAATTGAAAAATGATGATTTTTGAAATTTAGTTGAAATATAATAATCTGAGCGAAACCACAATGAGGATGAATGGGACGAGTCCCTGTGATGATATTCATGACTAGAATGATGATAATGATTTCAGCAAATCACTATGAGATTAGTGGATTGTGCTGTCAAATTGCTACTATTAACGCTTGACATGGTAGATCAAGTTAAGGGATGACAAATTGAGAACTTGCTTGACTGAAATTCTCATGGAGGAATGTTCAGAAAGAAATTTTCGGTCTAATGGACCATTATCGTGTTAAAGATATGAATGATATGATCTGAATGAATTGTTATTTAATGATGAGTTCTATATAAGGGATATTTATCCCAGTATTCAGTTGGGTTGACGAGAATATAAGGAACCCCAGAATAAATTGGATCTTAAGAAAAAGAGTTGTCCTCTACTTTGCGAGATGAGGACATCTCGCATTTTTTTTAAGTGGGGTAGAATGTAAGATTCCTCCCCCAGCCTTCGAGGTATACAGGAGTAAGAGCCTCCCTTTCTGATCTTATAATTATTCCCTCTCTAAAATAAAAGAAAGATTCTATTTAAGAAGGAAGACCCTTTTCCTAGAATACTTTTTCAAGAGCCCCACCTGTTTTAAGGATTCAGAACAATGAGTTCAAAAGTGAGAACCGGTGTTTTGGATGCCAAGGTCTTGGTCATCAGTTAAAAGACTACCTGACTCCTGCCATGTCAAGGGCACACGGAAGTCAAGAACCCCAAATTCAGAGACCAATCCCTTCATACCAGTCTAATCAAGGTCCGTCTCGCCCAAGCCAGGGTAACCCCAGAAGAACTCCAGCTCATCCATCTGCCTCTATCTAGAATAACCTCAGAACTCCTTTCTAGAATTGGGGCAACCAAAGAGAAAGAATTCCGCCTCAGACTGCAGCAGCCAGAGCAGTCGCAATTTCAGATGTAGTAGAAGAGGAAAAAGGACAGATCTATGCTACAATTGAAAACCAAGGGCCTAACCGACAATTCTCAGTCATCCATACTCCAACAGAGTATCAGGGTAAACCAAGTAATCGAAGATATACTTCGGTCATGCTGTGGCAGGGAACCCAAGAAGTGGTTAAGCTATCTGTACCTAGTCAAGTTCGCCTACAATGCTTCTTATCATAGAAGTATTGGGATGAGCCCTTTTAAAGCTCTGTATGGACAAGATTACTTAACTCCATTAACTAGGTCCGGCCCATTGATTAGGGTCGAGATGTCCAGACAAATGCTTGACGATGTGAGGTGAAAACTTGGATACAACAACAAGAACGGGGGCACCACCAGCCACCGGCTGGAACACTTCTCTCAGTTTACCACACCACCCACACCATAAAGACAGCACAAAACAGGGGCACCATAGACAAGTAAACACCCAGCAATTATATTCGAGTCAACAACACTTCATACAAGCTTCTCCCGACACAAAAGCCTTACTCACACAACTTACGAACACTCAGGCCTGGATTTACTACCAAGGGAATTCCACCACACAGCCACACCACCTCAGAAATTGCAACCTTGCGTCTGACGACCAAGCCCTTGTCACCACAAACACATCAACACTCTGACCTGTCACTGTTGAGGATACACCACATCCTCAATCACCGCGAACCTCTCGCCTGCATGCTGTGCCAACCACACCAGAAAGAACCCGGCCACTCTCTCTCTTCAGAGGGTGCCCCACCAGCTAACCGTCGACTCTCTTTGCAGCCCATCACTTCTGTGTGTGTCGTCAACAGCAGCTACCCAAACATCTCTCTCTCCCCGTGTGCTGATCCTCTGCCAGCCTCACAACAAACCCAAGCACCACCTGCCCTTTGAACCCCTTCTCTTTGACATGCTATCAGCTCCACCAGCTTCTGCACTTCGCTTGTCCCCTGCTCTGTCTTTTAGGCGACCTCCTCACAGCCGCCACACCCACGCTGTCCACCAGCCATCAAGGCTCTTCACTCAGGCGGCTCCCTAGCCCGTCCTCTCTGCTGTCGGTAGCGTTGTGAGGTGAAAACAAGAAAAAATATCACTGCCTCTATAGCCCTTCACCTCCCAAACTTGGACACAACAAACACGAATGGGGACACCACCAGCCCCACCGGCTGGAACACTTTTCACAGTTCTCCACCCACCCACACCAAAAAGAACAGCCCAAAATAGGGGCACCATAATCCAGTAAACACCCAACAACACATACACTTCCACCGTGTGCGTGACGAGGTAATCAAAGGCTGGCACAAAGTGCGCTGTGAGAGTGTAACCCGTGGACTACACCACCAAACACGTCAATCATGCCTCCTCCTGCAAATCAACACACATAAGATACCAACACAACAACATAACCAGACACATCACCTGTGTCTTTCATCTTTGATTCCCAATCTACACTTCATAGAGCTTCTTCCGACATAGAAGCTTCACTCACACAACCTTTTCACATACACGACCCTCACATCAACACAAGGATGTATACTCACCAAGCTGTCCCCATTAATCTTGGCTAATCCCTGTCACCTTTCCTCAGAAACACATCACCTTCAGCCTTGCTGCAGCTTCCCAGTAATCAACTGCTTCCTTGCTCCCCCAGGTGGGTCTCTCAGAAGTCGGCACCACCCTCCTTCATTGCTTTACACTGTCCCCTTTTATTGCATCCCAAAGGCTCTCCAGCCAGTCGCCAGCCCTCTCTGCTACCTCTGCACAATCACTCGATCAGCATCCTGCAGTAGCCCATTTAGGCGGCTCCCCTCTCTGCATTGGTTCTGCCCGCTTACACACAAAACCCAGCAGTCAATGCAACTACAGGCTGAACAACAACCCAAAAAACTCACCGGCTACCTCCAGGCAGCTCTCTCTTCTCTTCAGTATCCTCAGTGGGGCGGCTCTTTTCCTGCAGGCGGCCCACTGTCGCCAGCCACCATGCCTGCAGCTCTCCAACACCAAGGCGACTTCTCTAGCCCACACGTCAGCCCTTTGTCTGTCGCCTGTACTCTGGGTGGTTGCAAGATCAGGGTGCCCACTTTTGTCCACTCAGGCACCCTGTAAACAGTAAAAAAACAAGCATTTGTTTATCTTTAGTGGCTAATCTCTCCTAGTAAATGAAGGAATTTCGTTTTAAGTTCTTTTGTTGGAACATCATATTCAAAGTTGGAAATATAGTTGCAAAATTTGATTAAGCATTAGACAGTCAAAAGTCCTCATTTTCTTAGGTACAAAGTCAATGTATACACCCTGTCCCAAATTTGAACTGATTCCATAAAATGCTAATATCTTTTACATATAAATTCATATGAGATTCCCACTTTGTACCTTAGATATTCACATAATATGGAGCTTAACTTGATTTTTCAAGAAAATTTTAAAATATTTGTCTATTTTCTTTAAATATTTCAAGGTCTTTAAAGTGTTATAATATACACCACTTTTTGTACCCACAATAGCTACCACTTAAAATCCTCAATCTTGTAGATCAAAAGAGTGGATAGATACTGAGACATTATTAGAATGTGATGGTTAGTAAAAATTGCAAATCCAATGGTTGGATTTTTAATGATCTCTTTTTCAAAATTCTTCCAGACTATCAGAAGGCCTGCAAATATTAATAATCTAATTAGTAAAATTACATTTTTGATGTGAATCATCTAAAACCTATAGGGACTAGTGTACTTGTAATGGTGCATCTATGGAAAAATAAATTGGATCACTCTAAGTATGGAAAGATCATTTGTTTATCATTTTATCATATTTTTGATTAATTTTGATTAATTAGACTAATTTATATTAATTTAAGTTATATTGGGTTAATTAAAAGGCAAGCGTATTTTCTATTATTTGTTTGATCTCATTTTAAGTACCTTGCCCCCCAAAATTTACTCTCCAAGCACTGTCCCAATCCAGCATAAACTGGATAAAACTGGACACCCTGATCTTGCAACAACCCCTCTGTAGCTCCCCCTTTCCTTAGCTCAGCCCGCTCACAAGAGCGCCTGCGTGCGCCTAGCCACACACGAACAAAAAAAAGCCACCGTCTCTGCTCAGTCACCGCCGGCTACCCAATGGGTAGGCATCTCCCAGTTGCCCCACCAGCCCCACTGTGCGTCGCCAAGACGGCTTCACCCTCGTCGTTGGCACTGCACGATCACCAGAGAGCACTTCGTCTCGCACAAGGCGGCCACACCAGCCCGACTGTGTCTCTATAGAATTACCCGCGCGGCGGCCTTTACCTTCTTTCAAGTCCCCCGACTCATCAACATTCTGCCTTTTTCCTTCTCCTCTTCGCCAAGGCGGCTCCCCTCAGTAGTAGAAGCCCGTCCTCTGCAGCTCTTCACACAGTTTGCCAGTCCTCACAACGGTGGCCTACCAGCCCAGGGGCCGCCCCAGCAGCCCGACGTCTGCCTTTTTCTCCGTTCTCTGCACTCTGGTCGGAGAAGTCTCTGCAGCATCACCCGAGCAATATCTCTACAAGGCGGCTCCTTTTTCCTTTCGAGACCTCCCGGTGCATCACACGGCGGCAACAACCACCTTTCCTGCCTCTTCGCCAACCTCTAGACTCTTCTTTCACGCTGGCCAGGGAGCTGGCAGTCGAAACAAACCTCCACGTCGACTTCTTGTAGCTGGCCACGTTGTGGGTATTTATTATTCTTTTTATTTTTTATTTTAGAAAATGGCCACTATGCTATTCAGCATATTCCCTCCATCCTGCCATGCATACATCCACCCAAACCTTCCTTTTCACACCATCTACAAGGCAACCTGGCCCCTTTCACTGATAATTGCCCTCCACGCTTCCACACGCCTTCAAATGCAATCTTCCAGTGCTCAATTATACTTGGGACGCGTACACAACCAAAGCTGCCGAACAGCTGATATCATCTCCAGCGACCTCCAGTAGACCACGCTTCGGACAAACCTGTAAAAGCCCAAAATAAAAGCCATCCACCCCTGTACATCTGCACACGCATTCCATAGCAAAGCTTTCACACATGCCAGGCATCCATATGTACACAAGCCCAAAACACCTTTCAGATTTTTACCTGACATACTTTGCCAACCCCCCCATCTTCTAGAGCATTCATGCTTAGTAGCAAAAAGATAAATTCCAATAACTATCCACCAGGATCAAAAAGAAATCTCAGTGCATCTACCTTCCAATCCTTCAAGCATTTTCCTCTGTCAAATAACCATTGATATATCCTGTTATGGTCTTCCATTTTCAGCAACCCCCTGGGCTCTTCATATATGGCTTCATCAATATATATTGCATTTCCTTCTCCATACCAGGTCACATGGTCTTGTGATGGAAACAACCATTCTTCACCTCTACTCCCTTTTGACACATTTGATTCCCACTCATAATCACATACTGAGTTAACAAACACATGATCTTCAATTCCCACCTCATGATCATCTAATTTGCAACCTGCATCATTGGCTTCCAACTCTCCCTCTGGACAAACTGCCAGACCAAGACTATAGCCAAACCACTCATCCATATGCTGAGCATCAACATGTGGCACACCTGTGTCCACCATAAACCAAATAAATTTAGTCAAAGTATGAAAAGAGGACTTCCTACCATATTCTAGAAATTATCATCCTAGATTAATTGAAAGAATTTTATTGTAATCATGGAGAAATTGATTTTTATGTTATGCATAATTGATGAATTAAGAAAAAGAGGATTTCTAGTAATTAAATTTTATGTTAAAAAGAGTAATCCCCATCGTATGAGTAATCTTAAAAGGTTAATTTTCATTCTAGGCCTAGAAAAATGTATACTAGAAATACTTTATTATAAAAGTGAGATTTTTATCTCATAAATGATTTATGCATAAATTAGATGCATAAAAGAAATTCTTTTATATTAAAAGAATGATTTTCATCATAAATGAATTGTATGCATAAACATATGCATAAAGGATATAATTTTTATATTAAAAGTGTGATTTTCATCATAAATGATTTTATGCATAAATTAGATGCATAAAAGAAATTCTTTTATATTAAAAGAATGATTTTCATCATAAATAAATTGTATGCATAAACATATGCATAAAGGATATAATTTTTATATTAAAAGTGTGATTTTCATCATAAATAGATTTTATGCATAAATAAGATGCATAAGAGAAATTCTTTTATTCTAAAAGTGTAATTCCTACTAAATTGGATTTATGCATGGATAGATGCATAAAGAATTTAAATTAATCCAAAAAGTGTTATTTTTATTAATTCTTATTTTATGCATGGATAGATGCATAAAGAATTTAAATTAATCCAAAAAGTGTTATTTTTATTAATTCTTATTTTATGCATAGAAAGATGCATAAAGAATTTTATTCTTAATTCAAAAGAAGTGATTTTCGTCATAAATAATTTTATGCTTAAATTAGATGCATAAGAGAAATTCTTTTATTCTAAAAGTGTAATTCCTACTAAATTGGATTTATGAATGGAAAGATGCATAAAGAATTTGTTTTAATCCAAAAGTGTTATTCTCATCAATTTTAATTTTATGCATAGAAAGATGCATAAAGAAATCTATTTTTAGTTCAAAAGAGTTATTTTCGCCAATTTTGATTTTATGCTTAGGAAGATGCATAAAAGATTGAATTTTTAATTCAAAAATGTCATTCTCATTTAAAATGAATTTATGCATAGGAAGATGCATAAAAGATTGATTTTTATTTCGAAAGTGTTAGTCTCCTTAAAATGGAATTTATGCATATTAAATAGATGCGTAAAGAAATCTTATATAAAAAATAAGTATTCCCTTGTATTCTATAAAGAGATATGAGGATGTGAAACGAATCAAATAGATGAAAATGAACGAGAAATAGATGGAGATGAGATGTCAAGTGAATCAGAATGTGAATGAATAATATAAGATCTGAACGAATGAGATGTAATGAGAAATGGAAGTGATGAGACGTAATGTAAATTAAGAAAGATAAGAATGGATGTTATGCGAAGTGAATGAATCTGATGTGATGGGATGAAAAATGATGTATCTGGTCAAGAATGGATACACATATGATATGGATGTGGATGTATGGATGTGGATATGGATGTGTATGTATGAATGTGAATGTGGATATGGATGTGGATGTATGGATGTAGATACGGATGTAGATGTATGTATGTGGATGTGGATGTATGGATGTGGATATGGATGTGTATGTATGTATGTAGATGTGGACGTGGATGTATGGATGTGTATGTATGAATGTGAATGTGGATATGGATGTAGATGTATGGATGTAGATACAGATGTAGATGTATGTATGTGGATGTAGATGTATGTATGTGGATGTGGATGTATGGATGTGGATGTAGATGTATGGATGTGGATATGGATGTGTATGTATGTATGTGGATGTGGATGTGGATGTATGGATGTGGATATAGATGTGTATGTATGAATGTGAATGTGGATATGCATGTGGATGCATGGATGTAGATACGGATGTAGATGTATGTATGTGGATGTGGATGTATGAATGAGGATGTGAAAATGGATGTATGCATGTAGATGTGGATGTATGGATGTGGATGTGGATGTATGGATGTGGATATGGATGTGTATGTATGAATGCGGATATGGGATTGGATGTATGATGTGGATATACGAACATGGATGTGTATGTAGAATAATGAATGTGAATGTGTATGTGAAATTAATGTGTCGTCGATATGAGTGAATGGATGAGAACGAGTACCCATATGAATGGAATGTGGAATAAGTAATGTGGACTGAGGAGGGACAATGTGGAAAGACGGGAGTTCGTTAAAGAAACTGTATTTTGTGACCTGTTTGTAAATGATTGTTTTATGTCAAGAATGCTAGGGAAGCATTTCGACTGTTTTGTGGATTAAGGTCATGTAGACCTAACTGATAAAGTTGCAACTGCTGGACGGAGAGTCAATGGAGGACGTCTCGTGTAGCAAGGTCGACCGAGGTCTTGACCAGCCTCGGTTCGATTTAAATGGTGAGCTTTCAGTACGGTGGATTAGGGACCAAGGAAGCGGCCTATGAGTGAAGCGCTAGGTCACCTGTGTGAAGGATCCTAGAGGGTGCTGACCATACGGTGCTCGGGCTTTGGGTCGGCGAAGATACCCACACATGCATCATGGAAGATATTAGAACGAGTAAGAGTTATTTTCTGAAACCGGGCATGGATCTAGTTGATTGACCTTGCTGGTCCTCAACGGATGAGTCCATGGCTCTCTTTTATGGATCTGTTGATTGATCTTGCTGATCTTCAACAAGGATTCCATCATGATTTTTATATGTGAAAATATTGCCGGGTACTATGAGCTAGGAACTATTGAAAAGGCCCCTGAGTGAACAGGTGGTGAGCGTTCTGGTTGCCAATAATGCCATAAGTATACCGATGAATGAATGAATGGAAATATTTATTCAACCAGAGATTTCGAGGATTGTCATCAGAGACATAATGGTTTTCATTAAAGAATTGTTTTAAAGTTAGCTGATGCTGAGAAAAAGGCAATTTCATATTGGGTGTGTAAGTGGTGTGACTAGTTTTATGTTTGCATGAACTTGGCTAGGGGGCCTAGGAACTCTTTTCCCTGGTACCCGAGACAAAACCTAACCAAATTCCTAATTGGATCCTAAGAAAAAGGCAATTTCATATTGGGTGTGTAAGTGGTGTGACTAGTTTTATGTTTGCATGAACTTGGCTAGGGGGCCTAGGAACTCTTTTCCCTGGTACCCGAGACAAAACCTAACCAAATTCCTAATTGGATCCCATCATTACAGTGGTTGGGTGGTTGGCTAACCCATGGGATTGGATGGGGTTAGGCTGGACTGATGGATCCGTAAATCGAGACTCAATTTCTGTTATTACGATAGATGAATCCAAGTGCAAGTTTCTTCCTTGATCTGACCGAGTATCTTTATAAGTGCAGTCGGATCAGCTTGATCAGTAATGGTCTTGACTACGTTAGAGTAAAAAGTTATCCTGGTGGAATCGCCCGTGCTTTCCGGGTAAAGGAAGTTTTTTCGGGTTCGGTTTAGGAAAAACTGACGGATTAGTCTCTTGTCCGGATATCCGTGGACGAGGTCCCGAGTGTGGGACCTTGCCCCATGCAAGAAGTGCTACTTCCGCTGCTAGTACCCCGAATCCATTGGCCCAGGGATCTCACACCAACAACCTCTTGGCTTAGGTGACATCTGACAAGAAACTTCGAACCAGGATTTGCATCAAACCTATGGGCATAAGATCTCTAATGTATCAAGATATATGTCACTTGATAGAACATCTGTGTATCTACATCTGTGTATCTAGTATTGTATCAATCCCTAGGCATTAGAACATCTGTTGTAGGGAGGATGTTGGAGACAACAAATGCTCTCCTGCTATTTATCATTCTACGAGTTCCAATGTCAAAGGGTAGCATGTAGCCATATTATGTATGAATGCTCCTTTTGAGTGTAGTAGCATATTTATGTGTATTTGTATCAGCTCATACTCATATATGATGTCTCAGTCATCTCGCCTCTACATATTACACCGTTAACATAGTGATATTGGTGATGATAACAATTAATATGATCATGCCGATTGTGATGGTCTTCTTGGTGTTATATGTAGTAGCATAAACTCTACCTCTCTCGAGGATATACATGTGCAACATTAAAAAAATAAGTTTTTCTTCTTCTTCAATTTGAATCACGCCTGTTTTTCCAATAATAACTGTCATTTACAATGGCCAAAGACCAAGACTTTATAGGCTTCCAAAAAAAAAAGTAGTCTTCCAAAAAAAACAAAGTAGGCTCATGCCTTTCCTTAAAAAATCTCTAAGCTTTTTTAGTAAAGCTCTTTTTAAAAACAAAAGCTAAGACCTCCAAAATCTAAGGCTCTTAAACCTTGTTCCTACATGTTTCTAAAGCTTATAAAAATAAGATTGAACTCCCACTAAGATAATGCCAAAGAAAACAAGGATGATGAATAAGACACCAAACACTAGAGCCTTTAACACAAAATAAGATCTAAAAAAACTAAACAAACGAAACAAATCTAATGCGATGAACACGAACACGAACAAAAAAGAACAAAGATGATGTAGATAATCATGGACGTGCACACATGTTTCTAGCCGAACATACCACCTTGAGAAAAGGCTTTACCCTTACCTTTTTGATTGGTGGCATATGCCTAATCTCCCATATGTATACTAGTTTGGTTTTACCAAGATTACTCTTCTTACAATAGCACTATAATTAACTCATCAAACGTAAGGACATTGGAGTAATGCTTCATCATGAACTGAAGTATGAATACAAAACCTTGGTACGAATAAGATAACTTTGCGAGCAATAGACCCACTGAACTATCCAAATAGACCTTATTAATACGTGTAAGCTTCTCTTTGAGAGCTTTAATCCTTATAAGAAACTCATCCATTAAGTCTCTCTCATTAATATGCTCGACCTCTAACTATTTACGCACTTAGTAAAGTACAACAAGCACATCCCAAGTCGTATCCCACACTTGCTTGACAGTTTTAGATAAACAAATATGTAAAATTATCCTCTTTTTCATGAAAAGTATCATTAATGCATATGCATTCTTGTTATACCACCTAATTTATTCCGCTATGGGAGTTAAAGAGATAGATGTCACTTTTATATCTAATCTAATATTGCCATTAAAAGTATCTATACTATCCTATGCTAGTGAGATAGATGTCACAATGCCAATAGCATCTCAAAGCCCTTTGGCAATCAATACATAATGCATCATAATATTGGTCCAGAATAGATAGTTAGTCTCGTCAAGCTTATCATGAACGAAAAACATCCCAAACACATCATTGCCTACCATTTTAGCCTACAAATAATGAATCTCTGATACAAATGTCTCAACTATGTACAGGTACGATTAATGCCCACTAAATACAACCAAGATGATTGCCAATAGATCGCTAACAATGAACAAACCTCCAAAGTGTACAAAAAATGATAAGCGTCTAGAGTGTAGAAATGTTATAGCAAAAATGTAAAAATTGATAATAATGATGACAATGCTATCATAGTTTTGGTAATGATCTGAAAGATTGGATGTCGATAATGACCCTATCTACAACAAATTATATTACAATGCAAAAAATCTAAAATCAAACAAAGACCGACACTCTCTCACGATGTCTCTCAACACCTTACAACATACGAACAAGATCCAAAATGAGCCTGAAATGCCCCAAAAGAAGTAAAAAATATTGTTATCATAGTTAACAATACACTATAGGAAATATCTTCTTAACCTAAGAGGATAGCTCAATTTCACACAATCATAAGAGTAGCTCAAGCAGAAGATAAGAAGACATTGAGGACCAAGAGAGCCTCCTTTGGTAAGGCGTTAAAACATTGTTATCATAGTTCACAGCTTACCATAAGATATACTTCTTTACTTATGAGGATATCTCAATCTGAGATAGTCATAAGAGAAACTTGAGGAGAAGATAACAAGGGATTAAGGACCAAGAGAATCTTCTCTTATACCTTACAACATACAAACGAGACTTAAAATGCATCCGAAACGCCCTGAAATATGTTGTTATCAAAGTTAGCAGCACACTTTAGAATATATCTTCTCCAGCCAACCACAAGAGGATAACTCAATCTGAGACAATCAAAAGAGCAGCTCAAGGAGAAGATGACAAAGGATTCAGAACCAAGAGAACCTCCTTTGATATCAGATATTAGAGTGGAGACCAAAGTAGCAACACACACAGATGCATCAATTAAGGAGAGATAGAGAGAAGCATAGTTCACTCACAATAGATTGACTAGAAGCATAGTTCACTCACAGTAGATTGACAAGAATGAGTGAAGTATAAGTGAAGTATTATGATAAGGTCACCTACACACTCATAAGTGTGTGTATGCGAACTCGAGGAAATAAACTTTCTAAGAAGGAAAAAAGTACTCCAATCTATTATTAGCCTATGTCCACACATCACTATCATATAAATGACTACAAAATAAAAAGATGCAATGATGAGGACTAGGCTTTCTCCATCTTACACAAAGAAGGATAACAATTCTAACTCTTCAAATCAAAAGATTACTATAACAAAGACATATAGGAAAAGAATACATGAAAAAGAAGATAGATGTCAAGAATGGTATTCTTAAGGCCAAGAAAGAATCCAATCATTTTGCAACTATGTATTACTATATTGAAAAAGTCTATGGTAAGATAGCTACTATTATAGCATATGATGATTCTTAAGTTGTGGACAATGAGGCTTCTAGACACATGATGACCAATCGCAAGAATTTGTTTTCCTCTCCCTAAAGCCTATGGATAATAGCAACATCGTGACTATGGACAGTGATACAAAGTACCCAATCAAAGATTCAAGTACTATTTCACTCATGTCTTTCAAATGTTCTTTGGGTTCCAAATATGAAAAGGAACCTCCTTTCTTTCTTGGCTATCACATGTTGTGACTTACGAGCATTGTCAGGTACGAAAAGTTTGATTCTATACGGTACATTCAAATACGATCTCGAAACACATTGCTAAATTTAAAAATAAAATATGGTGGAGGTACGGTCCATTGAAAAAATACTTAAAAATATAAATATATATTATTATACACACATACACATAGATTCAAAACTTACAGAGGAAGGGAGAGGGTGGGAGAGGCTTGAAGGGAGAGGGAGAGACTGAGAGGAAGGGGAAGGGAGAGGGTTGAGGAGGAGGCTTGAGGAAGAGGGAGAGGCTTAAGGGGGAGGCTTGAGGAAGAGAGAGATGCTTGAGAGAGTGTAGAGTGGAGAGAGGCTTGAAGGAGAGCTCGAGGGAGAGGATTGACTCTTGAGGAATGAGAACTTGTGAGGGGAGGGTTGAGCACTTGAAGGTAAGAGGATGGGGTTGGGGGAGAGGCTATTATATATGGGATGCAAGCAAAGGCTAAAGCCTATAACAGTCCCCAAAACACCCAAAACAGTCAAAAAATGAGTTAAAAAAATGATCAAAAAATGATTTTAAAAAAAGCAGTCGAAGTGTCAACGGTTGGATAGACTGGACCTCCACCGTACCACCATTCGTATCAAACCGTCCTGCCTGGGCAATGCAAGAACCGAGTGCCACTATGCTTACGAGTTCCCTGGTGCAATTATTATTCATGGAGACCTTGTTGAAGATGACAAGATCATTACAAAGGACACTCAAGGAAATAACTTACATGAGCTTTTGGTGTTTGCAATCCAAGTTAATTTGGTCAATAACAAACTTTGGTACGAGAGGCTTATATGAGTTTATGGTAATTGTAATCCAAGTTGATTTAGTTAATAACAAGATTTGATTTGAATAATAACAAACTTTAAGTAGCTGAGCATTCTTCATGACAATCTAGATATATGTAAAGCTTACATGTGATGAACAACCCTTTTTATAGAGGTCAATTTTAGGACCAAGGCTCCTCTTCAACTTGTGCACGTTGATCTCTATGAAAAGATGTGTACTATTTCACTTAAGTTCTTCCTATTTTTCACATTGATAGATGATTATAATAGAAAGATTTGCCTCAAGCAAAAGTCTCAAGATTTTAAAAAGTTTAATTGAAAGACTTACGCTGGTTGACTTTGAGATAGGAAATAAATTGAGAGAATTCAAAACAGACTGGGCAAGAGAGTTTATGTCTAATGATTTCTTAGGTTTGTATAAGAGAAGACACATAAAGCAATTGTTTACTACAACTCTTACACTGCACAACACAATGGTGCACAAGAATCATGCTATCGTATGCTTAATGACATGAATCTTTCTAACTTCATTTTGGGTGTGGCAATTAACATAGATGTGTACTTTCTTAACATGCGTGCACCAAAGGTCGTCAAAGAGATCAGGCTTGATTAGTGACCCTCTATCTTGTAGACGTGAAAGATTGTTACATTAATTTGTAGTTTCTTAGTTGGATTGCCTTGTTCAGTTCAAAAGCTTTACTTTTTTTTATATTCAAGAATTTCTTACTGTAGCCCTTGTCAGAAAACTAGTAGTTAAAGACAAGATATTGAATAGAAGAAACCAAATAAGCATATAAAAAGCGAGGAACGTAAGGAAACCTTGTAGACGGGACCGAAGCCACCTTCTCCGAGTTTGTTTCTAGGATGGAAATCATCGGTTGCTTCTCGTAGCTCTTCAAGGGAGAACTTTGTTGCACCTTGTTGAAGCTTATATGGCACGTCTGTATAAGGAGGAAAGTTATAAAAAGCACATACTGAACATTTAACAACTCCGTAATCCAAGAATAAGAATGAAATCAAACCTGTTGTTTTGTAGTTTTGCGCTAATTTGGCCGCTTGCCTTCGACGTCTGGCAAAGCATAGCGCTAGCGCAGCCGTAGCCGCGAGAAGGATCAAAACGCCCACAGAGGTCCCCACGATGATTGAGGTACTGCTTCGTTTTTTGCGTTTTTCTGCGAGAAGGAGGAGATAAATTCAAAGGGGATCTGTTGATTTCCGAAAATTAAAGGAGAGAAGGGTATCATGGCCATCGAGAGGCGCTACCTTGTCCGGAGGTGCTCGTAATGGAGGTTTGTGGAGAGCTGGCCGTTGGAGAGATGCTCAGCTGTGGTGATGCTGCAGCTGAAGCTGTGATGGTGTTGGTGAAGAGGAAGGATGAATGATCGAAGAGGTAGTAGCAGGTGACAAAGTAGACCGCGCCGGACACTGTATTATTGCACACAGTGTTGTAGCTGGAGACCTGCGAGAGGCATGTCGCGCACTGGGAAGAGGAGAGATAGCCCACACACTGTGCTAGTGCGTAGGCTGTCATGTTACCGCGCCCTTCGCCGACGCTGGATGCATTGTAGCCAAAGAGAGCGTGTGCAGGAGCAGCCGTGGCGGTTTCATTGAGCACGCTGGCTAAATTCGCTTGGTAGAGCGAGTTGGAGTCCTGCGTGGTGGAGCAACTCGAGGTCACCAGAGCGTCTTCCTCAGTGTCGAGGAAGTTGTAGTTCTCGTAGCGCAGGTAGCAGCCCTTATATTGCACTCGCAGGCCTATTTTCGAGCTGCACACGGGATCGCTCACTAGAGCATTCGAAACACAGGAAGAGCAGCCGGAAAGGGAGACGTCGCCCCGGCACTGGTACATGCCATACACATAGGAATCGTTGGAAGAACCAGAGGTTACTGTGGCCTTTGAGTACAAGGTTTCGGAGGCGTGTTGGGTGAGAGCGCCCACCACTGCGTTGAGGTTGTGAGCGAAGGTGCTGTTGCCGGTGAAAGTGGCCGTGTTGCAATAGCCATACACAATATCAGTCACGGCCTGCTCGTCCAAAGCTGTGCAAGGGTGCAATAGAAATAGAACGCCTATGATTATGCAAAGGGTAGCTCGCAAGAGCCATGCCAGGCTCAGGCTCAAATGTGCGCGATCTGGTTCAGTGGGAGAGGACGCCCATGCGCGTAGTCATGGGCGGCCAGGCTAGTGTGGACGGCAAGCCACACACTATATAGCGTGGGGGATGAGGGGCAATCCTCATTCTTCCTCTATGGCTGGGTGGTGAACCAGAGGCCGTCCCCTCCTGTGGTAGCGCCCGTATAGCGGTGTTACAGCGATCTAACAGATCATTAAAAATCCAACCATTGCATCATATTTGAAATTCAATCATTTAAATGAAAAAAATAGAATTCTTGTCATATTAGGACTAATGGATATTTTTATTTAATTTTTAAGAGAAATTTTAGTTAAAATTATTTTATGCATGTATAAATTTAAATGATGAAAGAGGAATTTCCATAATATTTGGAATTCAATCATTTAAATGGAAACTTTTTACTAACCACCACATTCTACTAATGTCTCAGTATCTACCCACTCTTTTGATCTAAAAGATTGAGTATTTTAAGTGGTAGCTATTGTGGGTACAAAAAGTGACGTATATTATAACACTTTAAAGACCTTGAAATATTTAAAGAAAATAGACAAATATCTTAAAATTTTCTCGAAAAATCAAGTTAAGCTCCATATTATGTGAAGATCTAAGGTACAAAGTGGGAATCTCATATGAGTTTATATGTAAAAGATATTAGCATTTTATGGAATCAGTTCAAATTTGGGACAGGTTGTATACATTGACTTTGTACCTAAGAAAATGAGGACTTTTGACTATCTAATTCTTAATCGAATTATGCAACTATATTTCCAACTTTGAATATGATGTTCCAACAAAAGAACTTGAACCGAAATTCCTTCATTTACTAGGAGAGATTAGCCACTAAAGGTAAACAAATGCCTGTTTTTTTACTATTTACAGGGTGCCTGAGTGAAGGGTGCCTAAGTGGACAAAACTCGGCACCCTGATCTTGCAACCACCCAAGCATATAAGAAAAAAATCCCATTGTTCCAAACAATGCTGATATAGATTTATACCTGATTTTGGATTAACAAATTGACCACTCAAGTCAAGGGGAAAATCGGATTTGATGCTTTACATAGGTTCAGCAACACTTGAATGTGAGATGTGAAACATTAATGGTCCTAAAAACCTCAGATGATTAGCACTAATCAAGGTACTAGTGAATGCAATTTTTGAGCAAAAAATACCCTGATTTTTGGAGAGCATCGTTGGAGGGGAAAATCAAGGGACTTTCTCAATATGAAGCTTTGGCAAGCAATAGCAAGTCCCCAATGGTATGATTGAACCCGGAATGGTCCAACAACACAAGAATTGGTGCCGATTAATTATACTGATTAGAAGAGGCAATTTATTGTTTGTAGTGCAAAAGAAGGGGAAACTTGGAGTATGAAATTGAAGCCCTTTCACAAATCTTCTTCAAAATTTCTTCAAGGGGCACTTATAGAAATAGGTTAACATGAGTTGAGGACAACTAAACACATGATTAGCCTTAATAATGACTCTTTATTTACCCCTATGTGAAAGTGACTCGTAGAGAGTGCCCAGGGTTGTAGCGGGCTATGGTGCTTCTTTCAAAAAATTGATGTTGTAGGCCGATTTGCAACACCCAAAATCCCCTAGGGTAGCATTTAATCTCTCCAATTTTGCTACATTGAAGCGCTATAGCTTTTTTGCCCAAAAAGTTATGTTTTTTTCAATCATCTTCTCCCTGCGTTAATTAGCATGTTTCTAATCGATTGAGATGCTTGGTGACTACTCCCTTGAGCTAGGAAGAGGCCCTTATAATTTTCTTAAGCTTTGGTTGTGAGTGAGGAGAGAAATCAGTCCTCCACTAACTGTATATAGTTAGGGAGATGACCTAAATATGGCAAAAATTGCGAAAAAGATATTAACTACTAATCATAATTAAGATATGTGATAAGAGATTAACTACTAATCATAATTAGGATATGTGATAAGATGAAGCTAATCATACTTGGAGTAGATGATAAGAAAACATTAAGCACTTAAAATCATACAAACGCATGGCTTTGATACCATGTCAACAATCACAGGTTCAACCATGCAACTATGGAGGATGAAATCTCTCCATGGTTGAGGAGGAAGAAGAAGACAGAAAAGAGAGAGCAAGAGAAAGCAAGTCGGGCACAACACAAGGTGATTGTATTATGAATTATATGAGAATGAGATGAATGAGCCACCAAGTACAATACCCTTTTATAAGCATTAAACCCTATCTTTTGCCTTTAACTAAGAGGTTATTCCCACCTAGAGTGTTCACGCCAAGTTGGCTATAAATCTAATGACCAGATGCGTGTATCCCCAATGTCAATGGTATTTTGGTGTATTTCTAACAACATCAACAATCCAAAAATTATCCAAAATGTTGGGATGTGACTTCTCATAAAATAAATTAAACATGCACACTTTCACATTTCTAACAAAAACATACAATGATATAAAAAAAAGAGCCAAAATGTTGGGGTATGACTACTCAAAAAACATTAAAACATTCATACTTCCACATTTCTAAAAATTACTCAATAAGTCAAATTGTTAGGTTATCATGATATTTTTAAGAAAATAATACACAAGATAAAAACATTCATAACTTATTAGGACATTTTGGAGGTCATTCGTAGTAGGGCCTTTTAGTAAAGAGAGAAAAAGCAGCACATCCAATCAGGAAGAAGGCAATGTTACCTTGAAAAAATAGCAATGTTACCTTGAAAAAATAGGTTATTTCTTTTTTCTAAATCCAAAGCTCTTCTTTCTCACCTCAAAATGTACTCTACTTACACTTGATAGTCACTTTTCACACCCGAATGCATTAAACACACCTACACTTTTGTAGGGAGGGAAACTTCTATTTGAATCCATGTATTAAATACACGTTTTTGCAAAAAGTAGGGAAAATTCCCTGCCTCTCAAACTTTCTCTTGGCCTTAAACAATATCTCACGCTCTTTTCATTTCCTCTACCTTTTGCTGCACTCCATTTTATGAAGCTTCAGGCTTTTGTACTCCATTTCTTCTTGAAAATATGGGTAGCAAATCTCGTTTTATATCATCCCAATTTTGCCCCACGAATGCCATCATAGATTATTCAATTCCTAGGGCAAGGAGACTAAGATCATCAGTGTTTTCTATACTTGTATCCAACTCTCTCAATGCGCAAAATCAATGGACTGAAGTGCTAATCACCAAGGGAACATGGGTCCTTATGCAGTCAAGGAAGAGAAGAAAGACCAGCAACAAGAATACATTTAGGGTGTCATGGAAAGGAAGAGTAAAAGACTTCAAGATAGAGACTGGAAGGACAACCATCAAGGAAGTCCTAGTGCCGCATATATATATGCATAATGAGCTTGTGCTTGAGAATCCAGATGACATAAAATTGCCCTCGCATAGACCAAACTGTAAGTTAATCTATCGCTTGTCAATCTTTCATTTTCTAATAATGGTCTAATGAACTGTGTAAATTGTCCACGTCTATGGTTGCAGATGTGTACCCCTCATCATATGAGGAGTGGGAGCTAGTTTAGTGCATCGTTGGAATTATGAATGTGGTTCACGCACACGTTGGTCGACTACAGTTTGAGGGAAGGAGCAACAAAAGCCTTGTAGATGCAGAAATCTTTTTCTATGATTATTTCTACCATCTGCTCAACAAGAAACACAATCGTGGCCGCTTGGAAGAAGAGCTACTTTTGCAAGCTGAGTGGAACTACATGGATTGGCCTATCCTAGACCCCTCAATAATGGAGTCAGTAATTAGCAAGCTCTTTAAGGATGTGCAATGCTCTCTACGAGGAAGCATTCTAACTCATGTAGTAAAAATTATTGTTTACCTACCAATTATTGTGTTCATGGAACTTTTTAGCTTATTTCAGGTGAATTTAGTGAGAACCATGCTTGTCTGCAAAGATTTGGACACATTCCTCTTAGCAAGACTTCTTGATGAGGGATGGGCGAGTAAAGTTTTAGACGATATCCATTGTAACATTGCACTGGAGACAATAGTTGCGAAGTACATGATTGCAACTCAAACTTTTATCTTGTCCTTTTGGTATAGCAGGTCTCATTACATCAATGGAGAGTTGGTACCAATGGATCAGGAAGCCGCAAGTGCAATGGATGACAAAGTCATAGACATTAAAGTGATCCATGAGTATCGAGGTACTCATAAATATGTTGCATTGCTCAAATCGAGGGACCGATTTGTTCGATGGTATGGAATAAGCAAGGAGAGTGGAGTAACTTAAAAGTTACACATCACTAGTCCTAGTGAGTTGTCAAGGTCATCCGTAGTTTGATGATCCCCTCTACCTATCAGATAACATTCAATTTTGCAAGCCTTGGCATTTAATCCGTAGTGATTATGAGTTTGGTGTGAGATATGGTTATGAAGTTCTTACAAGAATACTCGTTTATTTGCTAGTCATTGGTTATAGCTTGGTAGAGATTGCCACCTGTGATGGGTAGGTAGCTTTGCCGCTATGATGAGGAGGCAGCAAATAATGTTCTCATAGTTATACTTTATACTCTAGATTTGTTCTTGGACCTATGACACTAGCGCGTAGTCCGCTTGAGAGTATAGTTTTTGAGGACAAAAACCTTTCTTGAGGGAAAGGAGGGAAAGGAGGGATATCCCTCCTTTCTTGAGGGAAAGGAGGGATATCCTCAAATATCACATAAACTCGAATAGTTGTGTGAGTCCAGACAATACTTGAAGGGATATGTCTGGTAATAGCAACAAAGAGTTGTAAGTGAATGGATGTAATTCCAGACACCCGTAGTGGTGGAAGAATCTTTATCAAACATCTCCACATACTATATGATCTGCCCGCAGATGTAGTATGGCATAAGAGATAGGAAGTTTGATTGTTATATTTGAAGAGAAATCTTCAAAACTTACATTTACTCTGAGTTAGAGTGGAGTTTAACCATCCGTAGATTGATGGTAGTTAGAAGCTCAACAAGATTCTAGAGCATATGCTTGTGCAAAGTGGTACTCTAAGAGAGAAAGTATCTCTCAGCTTTGGAACTAATCCTTGTGATGCATGATTAGATTGGCTCTAGTTTATTTCTCCTATGGCCGTAGAGCTTTCCAAGGAGAAGTTTTAACAAGTTGGTGATGCAACATGGTAGCGTAGTCTACAAATATCTAGTAGCATAGTCTAAGAACTTGTGCTACTAGAGTGCTCTCCAGTACATTAGCTTCTGTGCTAATGACATGATGCAAAATCAAGGCATGAAATTTGCCTTAAGGTTTTGGTTGAAATACCAAATCATGGCTTGTGTGAGCATGATCCTGTCTTTACAGAGGTCTGGCGTGCTGTACGCGTACGCACTTTGTCACAGCCGTGCCCACCTTCCTCGCCGACACATAATGCTAGTCCGGAGAGACTGGCCGTAGGTGCAACGAATAGCGAAGCGAGAGTTAGTCCGAAGAGGCTAGCCGAGTCTTCAGGGTATAGTTTTGATAGTCCAAGTGCGGGTCATCCTGGGATTCAGAAGACCTATGCACTAGTAAAAAGACAGTTTTATTGGCCTAGTTTGTTTACGAACGTCCAGACTTATGTGCTGAAATGCAGTAAGTGCCAGGTCAATAAACATGAACGTCTTAAGGTTGGAGGACTACTCCATCCGCTGGAGATTCCTCAAGGGAAATGGGAAAGCATTTCCATGGATTTCATTACCGGTTTACCCAAGACGAGTCGAGGGAATGACTCGGTGTGGGTAGTAGTGGACAACTAAACTGGCAAAGTTTATTACCACGAAGAAAACTGTAAAAACGCCAGAGTTGGCAAAACTCTTTATGGAACATCTCTACAAGCTATAGAGATAGAAAGTTCAACAGTCATTTTTGGAGGGAAGTCTTCAAAAAGTTGGCTACTACTCTGAGTATGAGTATGGTAGATCATCTGGAGTCTGATGGTCAAACTGAAAAGTTAACCAAATACTAGAGGATATGTTGCGTTCTTATGTTAGTAAGAAGCAATCTAATTGGGAAGAATATTTGCCCATATTGGAGTTTGCTTATAACAACTCCAAGCTTTCAGCCAACGACTGGATTTACACCATTCATGTTAATGTATGGATTCCAGCCGAGATCTCCGATGGTTATAGGCCTAGAAAAGGAGAACATTCAATCTATCAAGGATTCCCTTGAAGATATGAATGATATGCTCAAAGCTGCACGCGAGAGCATTCGCGCAGGATCGCGCTAAAACATTTCAGATAAAGGACGCAGACAAGTGACCTTTGTAGAAGGTGACTTTGTATTTTTAAAGGTTCCTGCGCAGTCAACAACCATGCAAATGGGAAAGTGTGATAAACTTTCTCCTAGATATTGCGGTCCTTTCAAGGTCCTTAAGAAGATTGGGGACATAGCCTACAAACTTGAGTTACCGGAGAGTTCTCAAGTTCATCCTGTCTTCCATGTTAGTAAACTGAAGAAATCAGTTCACGGGTTAGAGAACGAAGTTTCTCCAGAGATTTTGGTGGACTTGATAGAGCCACCAAAGATACCACATGAACCTGAAAGGATTCTACAGTATCGTGATAGACAGACCCGACATAAAGTGTACCAGGAGGTACTTGTTAAATGGACAGATAAGGATGAGGAGGTAGCTACCTGGGAACGCCGTAGTGCAATTTCCAAAAGGTTTCCCCAGTTTGTTTTCGAGGATGAAAACTCTTCTTAAGGGGGGGGTAATGTCACGTAGGCTGTAATGCCTGTGACCGACGGCAGACCGGATGGCCATGTCCGGGGTTCAGTGGTGGGAGAGGACGCCCATGCGGAGTCATGGGCGGCCAGGCTAGTGTGGACGGCAGGCCACACACTATATAGCCTGGGGGATGAGGGGTAATCCTCATTCTTCCTCTATGGCTGGGTGGTGAGCCAGAGGCCGTCCCCTCTTGTGGTAATGCCCGTAGCGGCGTTACGGGAATGTAACAGCGAGATACGTGGCCCCATTGACATTCATTTTTGCTCTTGACCAATAAATATTTATTCAATTCAATTTCCATATCTTGTCTAAGAAATGTTAAATAAATTTCCATTTCTCGCCCAAGATAATTTAAATTCAATTTCGGTATCTCGCCCAAGATATGATAATTGAATTTAACATATATATTAGTTCAGTTTCATTTTCGGTATCTCGCCGCCCGAGATATTTTTCCTAGATTTTAAATACATTATTAGTTTAATTCCATGGATATATTCAATTCAATTTCGGTATCTCACCCGAGATATGTTAAATAAATTTTCATATCTCACTGGAGATAATTTAAATTCAATTTCAATATCTACCCGAGATATGATAATATTTAACACATATATTAATCCAATTTCATTTTTGGTCTCACGCGAGATATGTTAATTAAATTTTTGTATCTCACTTGAGAAACATTATATCAACTTTCATATCTCACCCGAGATGTCAATATAAATACTAAGTTGGCATGGCACCATGGCTGGGCAATCTAGTCAGTAACTCCACTTATCTCGCCCGAGATACGTTAAGATGCTGACTAGATTTCTCGGTCATGGTGCCATGTATCTTGCCCGAGATATTGTGTGGATGCCATTCACGAACTTACATGGTAGAGTCACATATCTCAACGGAGATATGTAACCATGACAGAATGGCAGTGTGTGATTGGTCATTTTTAACTTGCCCGAGATACTCCGGACACAGATTCGAGAGGGTCAAAATGTCTCACTTCTTGCCAAACTAATGTGAAGTAGCCAACTTATCATGCTACAACCCAATTTGCTTGTGGCAACCATCAGGATGCTTCCTGGCCATGAAAGAAGAGTTTCTAAAGACCTATGTGGACTCAGTCATGTCTAAGTACAATGCTTGGCATGAGGGAAAAGTAAAGCGACATAAGAGGGAAGTGTGGTGAAAGGATGGGTGCTATGTTTGCCTAGGACGAGTGTTTCTACCAGAATCTGGTGCGCAACATTATTCATGTGTCTCTTTTTGAACATGTGCTAAAATAATTAGACATACACTAATAGTTTTTTGCACATTGCAAGAACCTTTACGGGGTGATGTGGGTGATGAGAACGATGGCATGATTTTTGGTAAGTGGCATTGCATTTTCTATATATTGTCTTTGCAAGTTGCGTAATATTAGCTTGGTAGGATAACATGTTTTCATTTTTATGTATTTCTATAACTTTTCAGCAGCAGACGGTGAGGCTACAAGTCATGCGGGCTCGGTCATCGCGCAGGGAACGACTATGGACATTGGACACTGTTGATAGAGGCTCCATGGTCGAGGAGGGGGCTACTATTATGGACACTGCTCATGGGTGATACACGATCGGGGAGGGAAATACTATAGAGAATATTATATTAATGAAATGTGTTTCCTAGATGGAAGTTTAATGTGAGTAGCATTAGTGTTATGTATTACCATTATATATGTCTATTAATATTCTCTTTATTCAGTATCCATGATGTTATAAATATGTGTTGGAGTTATGTAAATATAAAGATTATAATAATCTAGTACATCATAATGATCTTATCTCGAATACATTTTTAAGTTTTAATTAGACTAATTTTGTGGGAGTACTTACCTTTGTTATATTAATTTATAAATTTACCCAAATCTTTACCAATTACATGTACTAAACAAGCATTGTAGCAAAGAGGAGAAAGCCAATGGCATAGGAAGGTGATGTGTGGCACTACAATACAAGAGAAGGTGGCTCTTGTTATAGGGGGTTGTAGGTCAGAATGCAAAGCATGGGAGAGGTTGGTGCTATGCCAGCAAGAAGGCATAGGCTATGTAGACGCAAGTTATGCAATTGGGACATGAAGATCTCTCGCAAAGGAGACATCCATTTTGGTGGTGGAGGGACAATGCAGTAAACAAAGAAGGGGGAGGTCATGGTGAGTGATGAGCTCATCACCAAGGTGTTCTATCACATTTAAAATTTAACTCTAATTCTTTTATAATATTATAAGAATAGAGATAGCAAATTTTTCAAAGTTCTTGATATGATCTTTGTTACAAGAGGTTGAAGACCAACAAATTGCTAGACTCCATCGCTTGGAACAGTAAACTTGATACATAGAAATGAGTTGCAGAGTATTGAAGCTTACATGTCGAACATGATGTCATCTAATACTAGTGAGAAGGGATGATTGTACTAGTTTTGTACAAGGATTTCACTTGAGATGAGAAGAGTTTTGATGAGCTAAATTTTACAAATAAGATTATTATTAATCTTGCTAGATGTAAGATTCTAATCACCTCCTAACAAGGCTTCAAAATCGACTTGAAGGTCATATATAAGTCATAGCACTTGTTATGCATTACCATTACTGTAATAGTATTAGTTTTGTAGTAACATGTGTATTATGTTGATAGTGTTGTTATGTTAATAGTACTAGGTTATTATAACATCTTAGTTCATGTTATGTGCTAGTATTACATAGGCATGCGCATTGCAGTCCTAAACATCGTATTGATTCACATCGTATTTTTTGTTAAATGCTAGTTGCAGAATCAGAAAGTTCTCATAACTCAAAATGTGTGGATCCAAGAAGAATTTGAATCTTCCCCATAAACACAAGAAGAAAGGGTGGACAAGATGAGAGAGAGGAAAAAGGTGCTCTCAAAGAAAGGGTGAATAAGACAAGAGAGAGGAAAAAGAAGCACATTGAAGGGTCCAAGAGCATGTAGAAATCCTAAATGAGGCCAAAACATAGAAAAAATGGTATATACATATTAGAAAAGATAAAATTTTAATGGAATTTTTCTTTTCAGAATGGAACCCAAATTGTAAATTTTTGGCCCCACTGGGCTACAAAATTGCAAGTGGGGGGACTGGACCACTTTTTTGAGACAACCCCTACTCTAAATAGTGCTTGGTAACATATGATAACTTTATTAGTGGTCCCTAAATGCAGCCAATTAGAAAATGGAAGAGGGGTAAGTAGAGGGAACCACCAATGTCACATTGGTGTGCAAATGGCATGGCAAATAGCATGTTCCTATTTGCTCACCTCAGCACTTGAGTAGATTAGTGGTAATAACTTTGCTTAAAAATTGGCCCACATGTTTCTATTTGCCCACCTCAGCTCTTGATTAGATTAGTGACAATGACTTTGCTTTAAAAGTGGCCCTTGTGTTGAAATTGAGCCTTTAATATCCAATGGTTGTGTGATCCTTTGCCTTTGTATTTTCTTATATGATCCTACCTCCTAAAAATGAATGGAATCCAAAATCAGACCACATGGTTATGCTCATGAGCATCTTTGTCCAATGCATGCTATTAGTCTCCTTTCATTTCAGAGCATTAGTGAGAACGTCCATGATACTCATTGAAACACATCAACTTATGCTATAAGTTACATAACATGTTTATTCATGCAAAAGGTGCTCTTAACCATTATTACATATATGTTCCTTTTAGCCTAAAAGTTTACATACACTAAAACAGAATGATGGTTTATTAGCGAAAATAGTAGCGCTTTTATAACTAGAAGGGTGCGGAGATGTCGGGCCTATATCACTACTAAACACGCTACTATTTTCGCTACAATGGATTTGCTGCTCATCAGCAACGAAACTAGCAGCGCTTTTTCACTGCTCAGCCACGATATTTCACTGCTGAGCAGTAGTGCGGCTAGTTTTGTTGCTGTGAGCAACGAATGTACTACAGAATAAAAAAAGCTTGGATAGACTGGGGAGTCTGCACAGAACTCCCTAGTCTGCCCCAGCTCTTTTTTTTCTAATGTAGACATAGTAAAACTAACATAACTTCAAATCATCATGAACAAATGTAAAACTTACGAATACCAAAAACAAAAGACATTTGCAAACCATGGTTTTAGGAATGTCAAAATTTAATTACAATACTTAGTGGATTACATAAGTGTATGTTTCCAAAAAACTTATATACAAGATGAAGCGTAATAAAACCTATGGAGCTAGGGGCTATCTAGATCTGATGCTGTGCGATTGGTATTGTTTCCGTTCTAGCCCCTTTGCTTCTCACATTTCCATTGCTATCGGTAGCTATGTTTGCACCACCGTTTCGAGTTATATGATCCTAAAACATAATAAAACTAACACAAGTGAGAATTAGTTTTGCAAAAACAAAGAGGTTTAGGGTTTAGGAATGTACTTACTTACCATGCTTGCCAAGAATCTCCTCCAATAATAACAATCCATCCCTCATCTTGCACCCTATCAAATAGAGCTTGGAAACCCTATTGTAATGTAAAATCATATTCCTCTTGCTGCGTAGGGGGGCGGTCCACTACTTCAAGTTGCAGTTGTACAAACAAGTGAGCATTTTAGAAAGTTTTTACTTAAGATAACCTTCTTTAATTAAAAGATAAGATACAATGTGAGGCCAATATATACTTACAAATATTGTTGGGATATCGACTCCTCCTTCATGTTTAACATCACACCTCAAGTTATTTGCCATCTTTCCAAGAAAAAACATAAATACTTAAAACTCTTATGCATAGGAAGCTACCGTCATGCGTTGGTTTGCTACCGGCATGCATAGGAAACTACAGGCATGTATAGGTTACTACCGGCATGTGTAGGGTGCTACCGATGCATGCCAGTAGCAACCAACGCATGTCGGTAGCTTCCTATGCATGTCAGTAGCTTTCGATACATGTCGATATAGCAGCCTACATATGTCGGTAGCTTCCGATGCATGCCGGTAGCAACCTAAGCATGCGGATAGCTTCCAATGCATGCCGGTAGCTTCCAACGCATGCCGATAGCAACCAACGCATGTCGGTAGCTTCCTATGCGTTGGTTGCTACCGGCATGCATTAGGAAGCTATCAGCATGCGTTGGTTGCTACTGGCATGCATAGGTTGCTACCGGCATGCATTGGTTTTGCTACCGAAATGCAACAACCTACACATGCCGGTAGCAACCTACGCATGCCTGTAGAAACCTACACATGCCGGTAGCTTCCTATGCATGCCGGTGGCAACCAATGCATGCCGGTAACTTCCTATGCATGCCGATAGCAACTAACACATAGGAAGCTACCAGCATGCATTGGTTGCTATCGACATGCATAGGAAGCTACCAGCATGTATAGGTTGCTACCGACATGCGGCGTAAGTTGCACTGACATGCATCGGTAGCTTCCTACGCATGCATCAGAAGCTACCGACATGCGTTGGTAGCTATACCAGCATGCGTTGGTAGCTATACCGGCATGCATTGGAAGCTAATGGCATGCATTGGTTGCTACTGACATGCATAGGAAGCTACCCGGCATGTGTAGGTTGTCACTGGCATGTATAGGAAGCTACCCGACATGCTTCGGTAGCTACCGGCATGCATCGGTAGCACTTGGCATGTAATGGAAATTTCCAGTGCATTCTGGTAGCTACGTGCATGCCTAGGTAGCACTCGCCTAATGCATAAGCCTTATGCATAAGGCTCATGCATAGCATTCATAGCTTGCGTGAGGCTACGCATTCATAGCTTATACATAAGCTTCATTTATGCCGGTTATGCATGAGGCTTAAAACTTCATGCATAAAGCTTATGTATTTGGCTTATGCATTAGCCATATGCATAAGCTTTATACATAAGAATTGTGCATATGGCTTTATACATGGCTTATGTATATGGCCTTATACATGATGCTTATCCATATGGCTAATACATAATCCTCATGCATAAGCTTATGTATATGGCTATACATAGAGGCTAATCGCTAATGCATAAGCTTTATACATGAGGCTTTATGCAAAAGTCTCATGCATAAACCTTATGTATAAGCCTCATGCATGAGGCTTATACATTTGGTAATGCATAAGTCTTATGCATGAGGTTTATGCACTACCCTTATGTATAAGTCTTATGCATGAGGTTTATGCACTACCCTTATGTATGAGGCTTATGCATAAGGCTAATGCATAAGCTTTATGCACTAGCCTCATACATGAGGTTAAGGCATATGGCCACCTCTAGAGAGGAGCTATGCTATCCATGTAGGGGAGAAAAATAACAAATCCTAAAACTTACAAACCCTATAACATGTCAAAGCATAAGAAAGGAAACATAAAAGGGAGAGATCTCTTACCTTATGGGGCTTGTATGTGTGGAGGATAACCTACAAATCAAACTAAATAAAGAAAAAAAGTATCAGTAACCCTAATCTTAACCCTAATAGAAAGCATATACACAACCCTAATCTTAATAGAAATCTTAATGAAAGATTTTGTCCTAACTAATTGAATCTTTCTTTTTCCCTTCTCATTATAGCTTAACCCTAATAGAAATCTTAATGAAAGATTTTGTCCTAACTAATTGAATCTTTCTTTTTTCCTTCTCATTATAGCTTAACCCTAACCCTAGCTTTTGAATAGAAAACATAATAGAGAGCTTTGATAGAGAGCTCTCCATCAAATCTCTTTATTAGGGTTTCTATGTAGAAGCTAGGGTTAGGGTCAAGCTTCAATGAGATGGAAAAAAGAAGAAAAGAAAAACTTTAAAGATAAGAAAGAGAAGGGAAATACTCATGAGAAAGCTTTAATGGAAAGCTTGTTTGCATAGGAAATGAAGGAAAACAGTAGACATACCTTGCTTGAGCTTGAGGAGGATAGGGTAGGAGAAGTAGAAGTTACAGACAAGGCAAAAACCTGCAAAAAAACTCAAAGTACAAGTTTATTGTATTCAAAAAAGATAAAACTACATGGTGGTAAAAGAAGCGACAAAAAAGCGAGATATTTTTACAATATAGTAGCGTTTTTTTGTTGCACAATATCGTTGTCCAGCAGCTCTTTTCGTTACTCAGTAGTGAAAAAAGGCTCCTAGACAGCGATATTGTGTTGCTGACCAATGAAAAGCGTTGCGGGGCAGCGATTTATCACTACTGAGCATCATAAAAACCCTCGATATTTTTCTTCCAAAAACACTGCTATGCTCTCGATGTGTTGTAGTGATAGAGAGTTGGGGACCTTGTTGTCTCATATAGAGAGATAGTGACCTTGTTTTCCTATGCAGAAGTTGTTGTTAACCATTCTTGTGTATATGTTTTAACTTTAACCTAGGAGTTTACATAGAGAGATCTTGGTGACCTTTTTATCAACATTCTTGTGGTGACCTTGATAGGGTTCCCCCCAACTTAGGGGCTTACATAGATAAGTGATGCCCTTAATGCCATCAATATTTGTGGTGGCAACCTAACTTGATGATGTCTGTGGACATTTCTTTTGTTTTGGAACAATGGTTAACAAATAAAATCATGATCTATTAGTACAAAAGAAATAATAATTTAACTATAATAAAAGTTAGGTGTATAAGAAAGTCGACCAATTTTATGAAATTTTAAAGGAGAAGATTCTTGGAGTGAATGAAAGGCAACTTTTTGTTCATGCAATTAGTATGTGAAACCAAGTGGAAAACTCAAAACAATCCAAATTAACACCTTTAGTTAGATCAAAATAATGCTATCATAGATAGATCAAGCCATAATTTATAGCCTATTAGGACATTTTGGAGGTCATTCGTAGGGCCTTGTAAGAAAATGGTCGATTCTTATTTTCTCTCTCTAGAAAAAATCTTGAAATATTAAAATAAAGAGAATGTGAAAGTCATAAAAGTGGTCTCTGAGCTAGCAAGGTAAATTTTCTCCCAGGCGGCCGCCACATCACGCCAAAATGCACAAACTTCTCAATCTCTCTCTCTCTCTCTCTCTCTCTCTCTCTCTCTCTCTCTCTCGTTGTGGGTGTACTATATGTATGTGTCTGAATTGTATATGGTTCTGTGTGTGTGTGTGTGTGTGTGTGATATAAGTATATATGTATGTGTGTGCAATTTGGTGCGATAAAGCACCTCGATTACCCTTACAAGAGCCATATCACGCCCAACTTCTCTCTCTCTCTCTCTCTCTCTTTGTGAGTGTACTGTATGTGTGTGTTTGTGTTGTATACGGTTCTCTCTATGTGTGTGTGTGTGTGTGTGTGGGTGGGTGATTTGTGTGTGTGTGTGTGTGTGTGTGTGTGAGAGAGAGAGAGAGAGAGAGAGAGAGAGAGAGAGAGAAATAATTTGTGTCTATCTGTTCCTGCATGTCTGTGTGTCCGTGTGTGTGTGTGTGTGTGTGTGAAAGATTGTGTCTGTCTGTGTATGCATGTCTGTGTGTTTGCATATCTAAGTGTGTGTGTGTGTGTGTGTTTGAAAGATTGTGTCTGTCTGTGCATGCATGTCTGTGTGTCTGCGTATCTCTGTGTGTGTGTGTGAGAGAGAGAGAGAGAGAGGAGCAAACAAACTTACTTGTTGCCATTGCTTTCTGGTTACGTGGGCGTGGATGCTAGATTCTCTTTCTGTTCATCAAAATCTCTCTCTATTTGTGGGTTCTTGAAAACACTGGATGCTCTCTCTCTCTCTCTCTCTCTCTCTCTCTCTCAAATACGAGAACCATTAATAGTGGCGTGAGGATTAAATAACTTTAAACGAGCCCACGTGTGTAGTAATAACAGACAGGTGTGATGTTGACAATTGACACGTGGGGTTTGTGAATATTAAAAATGACTCTTTTTTTATTCTATTTGTAATGGTGCGCCTGAGAGAGAGAGAGAGAGAGAGAGAGAGAGAGAGAGAGAGAGAGTTCCATCGAGCACGACAGTGATCTATCGACCACCACAACAGCGATCCATCAAGCCACCAACAGCTGTGGTATGTGTTTCTCTTACACACACACACACACACACACACACACACACACACACACACACTCATGCACGCACACACTCATGCACGCACACAATGGGACACACACACACACACACACACACTCATGTATGCATACAATGGGACACACACACACACACACAAGGAGGAACACACACAACACAAACATACACATCCAGTAATGCTATAGAGAGAGAGAGAGAGAGAGAGAGAGAGAGAGAGAGAGAGCGAGGTTTTTGCGATTTGGCACGATAAGGCGCTTTAAAGCCAAATTGAAGAGCTCTATCGTGCCAAACTGCACACACATACACACACACACACACACACACACACACACACACACACACATAGAGGGAGTGGGAGTGGGAGAGAGAGAGAGAGAGAGAGAGAGAGAGAGAGATTGTGTTATGTCTCTTTCTACCAGGCTAATTGGTAGAACAAAGGCCACTGCAAGGAGACAGGGTAAGGGGCCTGGATTAGCTGCAAAGGCTGCCTCTTAGAAGAAGCTAAGGAAAGGAAAATCTATCCATATTTTGAAGTAGGCCAGAACAAGAAAATTTTCACAGAACTTCTACATTCTGAGAGGGAGATCAAGAAGGCACAGAATTGTGTGGAGTTATGTGTTCCCAAGCTCCCTTTGTAGAGGGTGTGCAGGTCTATATGTGTTATGACCCATGTTATTTGACGAATGATAATCATGGTCATTTAAATTTATATATTTTTTGTGATGCCTATTTCTCATGAACACGTTAAGACTGATTGATGTGATGTCAATTGATTGTTACTATTGACGTGGTTTATGTTTATGAGTTTAGGTGATGAGGTGTGCAAGGGTACCGATTTAGGTGTTGCACAGTGCGAGGGTACCGATTTAGGTGTCGCACGGATGGTGGATTGAGTCATGGCATGTGGACAGATCTCATTATTTTCGTAATATTTTGTGGTTGTATTATGGCATTTGATATTATTTTGACATCAGTGTGATGTGTGTGCACGCGTCAATTTATTGTACAGTGTGCATATGAGCATTAGTTGATTTATTTTGTGATGTGCATATGTGCACAAGTTAGATTATTGTATTAGAAAAATAGTGCAAACCTTAGAAGGTTTGAGGACAAAGGTTAATTGAGGACAAAGGCTAATTAAATGGCAAAGTCCAAATATGGATGTATACTTTATTTTTGGCTGAAAGCCTACTTTTGGGAATATATCACAAATACCCACGCGAGAAGAAGTCACTCACGTTGGGGGGGGAAGATTGCACCAAGTCTTGTGTTGCCTTGTGTTGATGGTGATGTATTTCTTTCTCTTGCTCTATGTTTTGATATGTGCTTTAATTTTCAATTTAATTCAAGTAGTTGTTTTGATATTTGATATAATTTTTATGAGTCTTTTGATTATTCTCTTCAAGAAAATTAAAGGTCCGGTTGCAGTGGTATCAGAGCTTTGGTGTGATTTAATTTTCTTGAAGGATGTCAAAAGAAGTGAAAGAGACAAAAACAGAGGTGATTTTGGTAATTTTCTTGAATTTAAATTGAAGAAGAACATGTTTAGGGGTTTTTTTTATGTATGGATGAAATAAAGCTTGTTTTTGACCATTGGGTAATCAATCTCCATCAATCTATTGTCCAAACGGTAAAACTAGGTGGAAAACCATTAGTGGGTTTCCCAAAACCATAAAACCACCTTCTTCTTCACTAATCCTCTTCTTAATCTGTCTGTACGGATTGAAAGAGCAAGTAGAGGAGCATGGAGAGCCATAAGCAGAATTGCTAAACCTTTCCTTTGCTCAATTTCTATAATAGAGGGATGAGAATTCTTCAAGAGTTGCTTTCAAAAAAAATTACTTTTAATTTTTATTTTCCCTCTCCTCCTCAGTTGATGCGTTGGGTGCAAGCTTAAAGATAAATATATATATATATATAATTTTCAAATTGATTTCTTTTCTCTCTCTCTCCCTCCTTCGTACCCGGCGGGGATCGCTCCGAATTCAAGGAGGGGAGAAATTTTCAGGTTGCGCACTTCATCCTGCCGGCGATGCCGATGGCTACGAAATTCAGGATTATTATTATTAGTCTCTTTTTTTTTAATCCTGCGCGCTAGGTGCTGGCGTTGTGGGAGAGGTTGAAAATGTAAATTTTATAAAAGCTTTAATAAGCTTAATTAAAGGCTTATTACTGCGAATTCAGGGAGGGGAGTAAAATTTCAGATTTGCTCTAATTGTTTATTGAAGTTTTCACATTTGTGCTAATTGCTAATTGATGCTTAAAGCTTTGATTATTACAAAGCTTAAATTAGCTAAAAGCTTTATGAGCTTAAAAAGTTTACTTTTATTTTTATTTTTATATTTTGATGGGTGGTGGGTGACTTTTTCTCCAGCGTTGGCATTGGGCATCGACCAGATTACAAGCTTTAATAGTAAAGCTTTCATAAGCTCTTTAATAAGCTTAATAAATTTAATATTAAAAGCTTTATGAGATAAAGCTTAGTATAAAGCTTTGATATAAGCTTAGTTTAAAAAAAAAGAAGAGACCATATCTATAAATATACCACCTCTTCTCTAAATTTAGGTTAGCTAAGTTGACAATTTCAGGCTGAGAAATGCTTGAAAAAGCTTTTATTATAAAGCTTTGTTAAGTTTTTCAAATAAGCTTTCAAATAAGCTTAAAGCTTTACAAATGAGATCAATAAAATGTTTTTGAAAGAAAATATTTTTTTTTGACTATTCCCATCATATTTTATGGAAAAGAATCTCATGTACATATAGTTACTTTTTTGAATTTCTTCTACAAATTTTTAGAGCTTACCTCAAGAGAAATTTTGAGAGTTGTCAAATTCTTGTGAATAATGTTGTTTTCTAAATCCTCATGAAGTACGAATAATATAAACAGCTTGTTAGTGAAGATATCATTAAAATGTTGCTTTAACCTACGGTTAGTCTTTTAATTTTAAAGAGTATATGGATTATTTCTTGAAAAATTATACATTTGTGTATTGAGCTAACTTGGTAGGATTCACATCTAGCTCGACATTCCATATGAGATAAGAAATCCTATCTTTTCTCTTGTTTTTAATTTTTCCTATTCCTTTTAATTGTCACAAAATGGGTGAATATCCGCACCGTCATACTATTCAGGAACAGCTTGATTCTCTCTATATTCTTTTGAATCAAGAGCGAGAGCATCGGGACAACTTTCAAAGAAAGATTGAACGACATCTGTCTAGATTGAACGAATAAACAAATATATTAAGAAGAAAATTAAAACTGTGGAAGCATCAAACATGCACAGCCTGACCAATGACATCGTATCCAAGCTGCCTATTGTCAAGTGTTTCAGGTGTAAGATGTTGGGACATTATGCTAAATCTTGCCCAACTAGAAAGAAGAACCAAATTGCACAAAAGGACATGCTTGACACCGAAGAGGTTAACGCACTCAACACATTAACCAAATTGCACAAAAGGACATGCTTGACACCGAAGAGGTTAACGCACTCAACACATTAACCAAAGGTGGAGGTATGTGTTAATAAAAAAATTATTCATTGTATACAATTTCTTATTTACTTTTGTATCTGTTTTCTGAATATTCTTTCCTTCTAGACCTAGCTAGAAAACTTTAGCTCTTGAAAAGAATTTTAGATACCGTGACCTAACTAGAAAGATCGAGACAAGATTAGCAAAAGTTATCTTCAAGATCTAGTTGCCCAAATTCAAGTCAAAATGATTGCTAGACATTTCATAGAAGATTAAGACCAATTTGAAGATTCAAGAACCAATCAAGTTTCTCCAGTCTTTGATTCAAGTTATCAATTGCTTCACCATCGAATTTAGTGATGATGAGAAAACTAAAGAAATAGCTCTCAAGTGCCTAGAAACCAAGTTTAAGTTGTATACCAACAATCACAATTACGAAGTTTATACCAATTCAAGTAAAGTTTTGTCTAAATTTTCAAGTGTTCTAGTTTAAGATCTATCCAAGAACAAGATTCTTTCTAGACCAAGAATTTCTCTTAGTCAAAGATATATTCAATCACAAGATTTAAACCTCTTAAGAACAAGATATATTCAAGAATTGTAATTATGATTAATTAAAGACTAATCTCTCAATTTTCATCCATTCAAGTATTTTTAATCTAAGCCAAGATTCATTATTAGTATATCAAGTTCTTGCTATCAACTAGGGTGGAAGATGTCTAATTTTCTTCAAATTTTGATTTCAAGTATAAGATTAAGCTTAAGATCAAGATCCCCTTTAGATTTCACAAGTAAGATTTACAAATTCAAGAATTATATACCTATTGAAAGATTATAATTTTTTAATTTTAGTTAGACAATTACAAGATTAAGATCAAGAACAAATCCCCAGAATTCATCAAGTTATTGACAGTAATGTAACTGATTATTTTTCAATCTTAAGTTAATAAGAATTTCCATTTTGACATAATTCATTTTTTAGAATAAGACTTGTAATCTAATTTTGAGGATAGAGAAAAGTTATGTCAGAATGAAAGTTTCAGAGGGAATTAGCTACTCCGTCTCAAACTTCTGTTCTTAAGGTAGTGTCGTGTGGAATTAATATATGGTATGGGACATTAGATTGGTTTTACATGCCTACCCCAAACATATCTATGTCTTCTATCTTTCACCAGCGAGTGTTTGTATGTGGAAGGTACCTCTGTGGTATGGGACACTTAGATCCCTTTTACATGCATTCATCTGTTTGATTTTATTTTCAGAAATTGTTTGATGTGATGATCTTGTCTTCCACTTGTGCCATGAAGCCATCCACTCATTGATTGCGCAACTGAGGACAGTTGATTCCCAACAGGGAGGACTGTATGACCCATGTTATTTGATGAATGATAATCATGGTCATTTAAATTTATATATTTTTTATGATGCCTATTTCTCATGAACACGTTAGAATTGTTTGATGTGATGTCAATTGATTGTTACTACTACTGACGTGGTTTATGTTTATGAGTTTAGGTGATGAGGTGTGCAAGGGTACCGATTTAGGTGTTGCACAGTGCGAGGGTAACGATTCAGGTGTCGCATGGATGGTGGATTGAGTCGTGGCGTGTGGACAGATCTCATTATTTTCGTAATATTTTGTGGCTGTATTATGGCGTTTGATATTATTTTGACATCAGTGTGATGTGTGTGTGTGCACGCGTCAATTTATTGTACAGTGTGCGTACGAGCATTAGTTGATTTATTTTGTAATGTGCATATGTGCACAAGTTAGATTATTGTATTAGAAAAATAGTGTAAACCTTAGAAGGTTTAAGGAAGGTTAATTGAGGACAAAGGCTAATTAAATGGCAAAGTCCAAATATGGATGTATACTTTATTTTTGGCTGAAAGCCTACTTTTGGGAATATATCACAAATACCCACGCGAGAAGAAGTCACTCACGTTGGGGGGGGAAGATTGCACCCAGTCTTGTGTTGCCTTGTGTTGATGGTGATGTATTTCTTTCTCTTGCTCTATGTTTTGATATGTGCTTTAATTTTCAATTTAATTCAAGTAGTTGTTTTGATATTTGATATAATTTTTATGAGTCTTTTGATTATTCTCTTCAAGAAAATTAAAGGTCCGATTGTAGTATGTGAGAACTGGAGCTATCCATAAGGTGGAAGAGGACATCGTTGCTCTATCTACAAGAGGCTACTGAAGACTTTCTCATAGAGTACTTCAATGACCTGTGTATTGTGTGTGCCCACGCACATAGGATGAGTATAATGCCTAAGGATAGTGAGACACTGAAGAGGCTTAGGTGGAGGTATGAGAAGCTTCTACACCCTACAGAGCTTATAGACACAAAGATGAAAAACATCCTCATGGTTCCACCAGCAAGAGCTCCTCAGAGGATAAGACATCCTCATGGTTCCACCAGCAAGAGCTCCTCAGGATAAAACAAAAATTATAGACATTACACATGACATTAACACAAGAGCCATGGCAGAACAGGAGGCCAGACAGGAGGAAGAGCAGAAGGCAAGAAAAGACAAGGATCAACAAGTAAAATTGAACCCAAAGAATCTCCAAGAACAGTACATCAAAGAAACAAAAGAGTTGGAGTCAGACAACCTAGAGATACTAAGGAGCTTTCAAAGGGGCATTTTTGTCTTCGTGAATATGGAAGATGGTGAGCGACAGCTCTCTCTTGACATCTTGGATGTCAGAACGTTGATGGATAGGACATCACAGATCATAGATACTAGTATCCTATACGTCTGTTTAAAGTAGGTATCCGAATTGCATTTTCTGATGATATGGTCCTTCCGTCTTTAGTTCTTCCCGTTTTCCTCAATGAGTTACCCTTGTTTTTGTAGTTTAATAAAGTGTCAGCTTCCACGTGAGAGCCACTCTGAGGTGTTTATTCTCAACTCTCACAGCTGGCACCACTGCTACTACGAAGAAGGTGTACTTCCTAGTAAGAGATTCAAAAGTGGTTGACCTATTGGAACATCCTGGAGGTTATCGTATTAATTTTTCCATACGAATCAGGGTATGATACTCCTCTATCTTGTTAGTTATATACATCTAATAGATAGGGGATGCCTTAGTTTTAGATATTTCTACTTTTACAGGAACCATTGGAGCCTTGCTGTTATAGAATTGGATAAGAGAATCGTGTAGACTCTTAATTCAATACCAAGATCACATCTTGAGTTAGGCCTGTAATTAAACATTCAAAGCACCTTTCTCTAGTATCTATGGCTCCTTGAAGTTGGCAATGTATCTTATTGTGAAAGCTTATTTATTATGCAGGTGTATAAAAAGGCTTCTTCATATTCTTGGTTCCTTATGTGGAGACAATGAACTGTACAAATCAGAGGTCAAGCCTGTTCAAGTGTCCAAGCAAGGAGACTCACACTCCTGTGGATGGAGATCGATGATACATGCAGATTATATTCTCCAGAGTCTCTTCTCCCCATGAATCCCTTCATGTCGAAGGTAATTGGAAGAATCATCGCGTGTACATTGATTTAGCTAGATTTGCGGTTTGACATTGTGAATTTTTTTTCAGACCACATTATAGAGGAACTATCTGGACCGGTACAAAGTGACCATGATACGATTAATACTAAAGAATAGCATAGAGATGTCTGAGGAGAACCAGCCAGAATTCCTCGATCCTGTAGACGTCGAGGTACTCCTTTAGGAGGCTGTAGGGGACGAGCCAAAGCCCTCTGAGCACATAGAGGTAGAGCCAAGGTCCAATGTGGAGGTTAACATTGAACATCCCACAAGGCTGATGAGGTAGAGCAAGCTGAAGAGGCAGAGCAGAAGCCTGAAGAGAAGACAGACGAGAAGCAGGCCGAGCCGAGACCTAGTAGGGAGGCAAACAATGAAGAACCTAAGTCTGATGAGGATGCCAAGGCTAGAGAGGATCCCAAGCTTGATGAAGATCCCAAGCCTAATTTACCTCTGATGTAATGTAACCAACGCAATTTTAAGAATTGTTTCTATGATCTATTTTTGTCCCTTAACAATGATTATAAGTTTCAATCATATTCAGATTGATTAGAATCATGTCAATAATGGTTCCAGACGTTGAGGAGGCTTATCATCTTGGATGTTAATGGATTGTTGCTCAAAAGTGTTGAGAGGTAGCGATTGCATTTGTGCAATGCTACATTGATATGGGTGGGATGATGGGTGACTTGTGGAACACCTCGATTAAGAGGGGGTGTTGAGAGATGTAATCGCGGTGTTGTGTGTATGTGGCAAAGCACCCTAGAGGTGCAAGATATTCTGGCAAGATAAGAATGCCACATGTAATATTGAATGGTGTGTGAGTGTTGACCAAAAGAGTGGAAAAGGAGTTGCCACATGGGTGCATGCTTGTCAAGATAATGGCAAGTGAGATGGTGGACTCAATGGAGTTCACATGTATGTGCATCAAGAGGAGGATGCACATGTGTTCACTCATAGAAATTGAGTGAGAGTGGTGGAAGTAGTGGAAACTTTCACATGTGAATGCACCTATGGTTTCTCATAGGGAGAAACTCAAAGAAATTACCCTTGAAGGGGCGTGCAAGATACCATGCATTGTGAAGCTTTCTTAGGGGCTCATGTAGCTATATTGATGGCTAAGTAAACCCCTGAAGAAAAATTCATGCAAGAAAACAAAGAAGAGACAACATTATTTGAGGTAAGGAAGGATTGTAGATGAAGAATCTTCAAGAAGCTAACACTAAATAGCTTGCAAGAGGCGAAAGTCACTACATTGAAGTGAAGAAGAAAGCTCCAATGGATAGATAAAGAGAGTAAGAAGGTGCTCATAGTAGTCTTTGTGACTTGTGCTTGGAGGAGAGGTAGCAAAAAAACTTGAGGAGAAGAAAGCCGCAAAACAGGTGGGTGGCCAACATCAACAAATAGAAGCTCAAGTTAGCAACACCACGATTATCTAGTAGGCAAGCAAATGAACATTAAACAAACAACAGAAGTGAACATACTCATGGTGGTTAGTGTAACCAAGAGCTCAACAACTCGCTGCGGCCTGGTTGGGAACTGCAGTAGGCCTATCAAGAGAGCTATTGCACCCCCAGGGGCCAAATGTGGCACGACAGGTGGTGCTGAGTGTGTGGACACTCCGGCAGAGGCATTAGCCATTGTAAAGAAGAAGACAGCACAGTACAGGAAGTCATGCGATGTAGGCAGACAAAAGCTTCAAGATGTGGCTATGGCGGATATCTGCAGCATAGAGTCGACCAGAAGAACAATTGAGAGGAAGGAGAAAAAGACGTTGCATCTGAGGACTGCAGTCTGAGCATGCTCGGCGCACAGTAGCGCATTCAACGTGCAGCGTGTAGCGTGCAGAGCATTTTATAAAAAAAAACTTTATTTTTTTAAAATAAAAATCTAAGGTCCTTTAACCCTTATAATTAAGGGTTGATTCACACACGGGTGGTTGCAGGATCAGGGTGCCCAATTTTGTCCACTCAGGCACCCTGTAAATAGTAAAAAAATAGGCATTTATTTACTTTTAGTGGCCAATCTCTCCAAGCTAACGAAGGAATTTCCTTTCAAGTTCTTTTGTTGAACGTCACATGCAAAGTTGGGAATATAGTTGCATAATCTAATTAAGCATTAGATAGTTAAAAGTCCTCATTTCCTTAGGTACAAGCTCAATGTATAGACCATGTCCCAAATTTGGGTTGGTTCCATAAAATGCTAATATCTTTCACATATAAACTCATATGAGATTTCCACTTTGCATCTTAGATCTTCACATAATATAGAGCTTAACTTGATTTTTTGAGAAATTTTTAAGCTATTTATCTATTTTCTTTAAATATTTCAAGGTCTTTAAAGTGTTATAATATATGCCACTTTTTGCACCCACAATAACTACCACTAAAAAATGCATAATCTTGTAGATCAAAAGAGTGGTAGATAGTGAGACATTGGTAGAATGTGGTGGTTAGTCAAAATTGCAAATCCAATGGTTTGATTTTTAATGATCTCTTTTCTAAAATTCTTCCAAGCTATCAGAAGGCCTGCGAATACTAATAATCTAATTAGTAAAATTATATTTTTGATGTAAATCATCTAAAACCTATAGGGACTAGTGTACTTGTATTTGTGCATCTATGGAAAAAAAATTAGATCACTCTAAGTATGGAAAGATCATTTTTTTATTGTTTTATCATATTTTTGGTTAATTTTGATAAATTGAACTAATTTATATTAATTTAAGTTATACTGGGGGTAAATTTAAGTGTATGTGTATTTTCTATTAGTTTCTTGATCTCGTTTGAAGTACCTTTCCCCCCCAAATTTGTTGTCCAAGAATTTTCCCAGTCCAGACAAAACTGGACACCCTAATCTTGTAACAGCCCACACACTGATTTTCAAAGCTTTTAAGAAAACATGTTCACACACACATTAAGGGTCCCCTGCCCGGTTGCAACCAAAATGGATTGTATAATTTTTATTTTTCACCCAAAATTGATGAAGGGCACTCATTCACGAGCCTACGTGCTCAAAACAAAAATTTTGTAATCACCCATGGTATGAGAGTCGCCCTGCCCGAGCTCACCTAGAAGCTCAAAATGGTTGTTGCGTGATGTGTGCATGAGCGATGCATGTGTGAGGTGCATACGCATGGGTTGGTTCCCACCTGAACATCTACGTTCAAATTGGATGCAATGGTTCCACTATGAGCGAGTCGGCTCAAAATAGACTTGGCGTCTAAGATGGTAGACACGCGCACACATGATTGGTTGATGGACACTCCAATGTATCATTGAGGGGGAGCGTTGAGAGGTAGTAGCGATTGCGTTTGTGCAATGCTGCATTGATATGGGTATCATTGTATGGTTCATTTGTGATATGCAATAGAGATCAAGTGTTGAGTGTGCAATCTCTCTCTCTCTCTCTCTTATGGAGTTCTTAGTGTGGTTTAATCCACCCTAATTATGTTAATTTATGTACACCACCATGATTAACCCCAAGTTTAGCATTCTTAACAAAAAGACAACCCAAGAGCTTTGGACCAAGTGCTACAGGGAATTACAAAGTTAGAGAAATGCATGTCATGCTAAGGCCCAAACTGTATTAATTTATCAACTTTTTAACTAAGCACTTTAGATTGGCCATATGGTCCTCAATGATGATGCATAATTTGAGGCCTCTTGTCACGCTAGTTTTGAGAGAATCTAAGATTGAGGAAACAGAATTGTATTTCGTATATGACCAAAGGCATTGTTACATTGACCCAGGTGTTTTTCATCCAAACAAACCTAGGGTACCCTTACTTATGAAGTGCTATGTGGATATCCAACACCCGTATAATCCCACAAATACATTATTTGATGATACCCATGAGAAGGCTATGTACAATCCTATTGGAACATGGATATCACCCCTTCCTTTCGAAGGTAATGCAGATGATGTTTATTTGGAAGAACAATTGATTCCATATTTAGATGGATTGTACAAATCAAAAGATGTAATGAGAAATCCTTTTTTGTAATGTAATGTCTTCAATTGTTCTATTTTCTCTCAAGTAATGTGTCTTGGAGAATAGTATACATTATATTGTTTTTTGAAAGTACTGCATGGAATAAAAGGCTCTCGACATTATAGTCAAATTTGTAATGTCAAGTAGAAGTGTCATTAATAGAGTACATTAGAGTGGGTATTGTCAAGTAGGAATGATTTTGACTATGTTACCCAATTCTTTACATTGTATTAGTTGCTCCCTTCTAAGGAGGAACTATCTTCCATTTGTGAATGAAATTAAAGTGTGTCGGCGTGTCTTGCAAGGATTCTTTGACAATATCCTTCCTTAGCTGTTGTAAATTACATTTTCCTCGTATAAAAATAATTGTCACCAGTGTTGAAGCTTCATCAATCACTTTAATGTCTATGACTTTGTCATCCATTGCACTTGCGGCTTCCTGATCCATTGGTACCAACTCTCCATTGATGTAACGAGACCTGCTATACCAAAAGGACAAGATAAAAGTTTGAGTTGCAATCATGTACTTCGCAAACTACTGTCTCCAGTGCAATGTTACAATGGATATCGTCTAAAACTTTACTCGCCCATCCCTCATCAAGAAGTCTTGCTAAGAGGAATGTGTCCAAATCTTTGCAGACAAGCATGGTTCTCACTAAATTCACCTGAAATAAGCTAAAAAGTTCCATGAACACAATAATTGGTAGGTAAACAATAATTTTTACTACATGAGTTGGAATGCTTTCTCGTAGAGAGCATTGCACATCCTTAAAGAGCTTGCTAATTACTGACTCCATTACTGAGGAGTCTAGGATAGGCCAATCCATGTAGTTCCACTCAGCTTGCAAAAGTAGCTCTTCTTCCAAGCGGCCACGATTGTGTTTCTTGTTGAGCAGATGGTAGAAATGATCATAGAAAAAGATTCCTGCATCTACAAGGCTTTTGTTGCTCCTTCCCTCAAACTGTAGCCGACCAACATGTGCGTGAACCACATTCATAATTCCAATGATGCACTAAACTAGCTCCCACTCCTCATATGATGAGGGGTACACATCTACAACCATAGACGTGGACAATTTACACAGTTCATTAGACCATTCTGAGAAAATGAAAGATTGACAAGCGATAGATTAACTTACAGTTTGGTCTATGCAAGGGCAATTTTATGTCATCTGGATTCTCAAGCACAAGCTCATTATGCATATATATATGCGGCACTAGGACTTCCTTGATGGTTGTCCTTCGAGTCTCTATCTTGAAGTCTTTTACTCTTCCTTTCCATGACACCCTAAATGTATTCTTGTTGCTGGTCTTTCTTCTCTTCCTTGACTGCATAAGGACCCATTTTCCCTTGGTGATTAGCAATTCAGTCCATTGATTTTGCGCATTGAGAGGATTTTAAAAGGACCACAATATCTCGCAGAAAGTTTATCACACTTTCCCGTTTTCATGGTTTCTGACTGCACAGGAACCTTGAGGAATACAAAGTCACCTTCTGCAAAGGTCACCTTTCTACGTTCTTTATCCGCATAAGTTTTAGCGTGATCCTGAGCGCTACGAATGCTCTCACGTGCGGCTCTGAGCATATCATTCATATCTTCAAGGAAATCCTGACAGATTGAATCTTCTCCTTTTCTAGGCCTACACCCATCGGAGATCTCGGCTGGAATCCATACATTAACATTAACATCCAGTCTCGCTGAGTGTTTGGAGCTGTTATAGGCAAACTCCAATAAGGGCAAGTACTCTTCCCAATTAGATTTCTTCTCACTGACATAAGAACGCAACACATCCTCTACAATTTGGTTAACTCTTTCAGTTTGTCCATCAGACTCCGGATGATCCGCCGTACTCATACTCAGAGTAGTATCCAACTTTTTAAAGACTTCCCTCCAAATATGACTATTGAACTTTCTATCTCTATCTGACACTATATCTGCGGGCAGGCCATATAGCTTATAGAGATGTTCAATAAAGAGTTTTGCCAACTCTGGTATTTTAACAATTTTCTTCGTGGTGATAAACTTTGCCATTTTAGTTAACCTATCCACTACCACACACTGGGTAAACCGGTAATGAAATCCATGGAAATGCTTTCCCATTTCCCTTGAGGAATCTCCAGCGGATGGAGTAGTCCTCCAACCTTAAGACGTTCATGTGTATTGACTTGGCACTTATTGCATTTCAGCACATAAGTCGGGACGTCCTTAAACAAACTAGGCCAATAAAACTATCTTTTTACTAGTGCATAGGTCTCCTGAATCTCGGAATGACTCGCACTTAGACTATCATGACTTTCTTTCACCAATAGTTGGTACACATACTCTACCCTTGTAGAGTAAGTACCCGTCGTCAATGGAGTAATTAGCATATTTCTCCCCCCGACGAAGTTTATCACTCCCCTTTGAAGTCGTGGTAGTCAAAGGTGATGAAGGGCCTACGTCAGAGCTCTCCGGCTCCAAACTATACCCAGAAGACACGGCTAGTCTCTCTGGACTAACTCTTGCTTCCCTTTTCGTTGCACCTTTGGCCAGTCTCTCCGGACTAGCAATCCATGCCAACAACGAGGGAGGTGGTTGCGTCTATGAAGAAGTGCGTACGCGTACAGCGCGCCAGACCTCTGTAAAAGATGGATCGTGCTCACATAAACCACGTAGTGACTTCAAGAAATCATTCTTGAAGACTATGAAACTAAGTTCATTAATTTGTGGCATGCGACTAAGTGCATCTACCACCACATTATACTTACCTTTCTGGTAACGTATCTGAAGGTCAAACTCCTATAGAATCTCCGCCCACCGAGCTTTTCTACCCTTCAGTTCATTTTGATTTGAAAGCCATTTCAGACTTTCATGGTCCGTCCGGACCTCAAAAGTAGCACCATATAAATAGTGTCTCCACTTTTTCAGTGCATGAACTATCGCTAGTAACTCTCGCTCGTAAGCGGAGTAGTTACGCTGTGCACGATCTAACTTTTTACTCTCAAATGTAATTGGGCGTCCCCTTTGCATAAGTACAGCTCTAATGGCCTCATTACTAGCGTCTGTTTCTAAAACAATTGACTCATTTGGATCGACAATAGTCAAAATAGGTGCAGCTGCTACGGTCACCTTGAGCTTATCAAAGCTCTTCTGTTGGGCTTCTCCCCAACTAATGTTTTTAGTTTTTGACCGTAACTGGTCAGTCAATAGGACTGCGATCTTTGCGTAGTCTTTCACATAATGTCGGTAGAACCCCGACATGCCAAGAAAAATCTGTAGTTCCTTAAGATTCTTCGGCACTGGCCATTTAAGAATAGCCTCTACTTTTTCTGGCTCCATCCGCGTACCATCGGCGGATATAATATGGCCAAGGTAGTGAATTTTTGTTTCAAAAAATTCACATTTGCTCTTCTTTGCAAATAGTTTGTGCTCTCGCAACAACTCAAACACTAGACGCAAATGCTCTATGTGTTCTTTCTGTGTCTTACTGTACACAAGAATATCATCTAGGAAAACTACTATGAATTTTCCCAGATATGGACGTAAAATGCTGTCCATCAGCATCATAAATGTCGCTGGAGCATTGGTTAGCCCAAATGACATAACCAAAAACTCAAAATGCCCGAAACGGGTTCTAAATGCTGTCTTCGCAACATCTTCTTGTTTAATTCTAACTTGATAATATCCTGATCTAAGGTCTATTTTTGTGAAGTATCTCGATCCATAGAGTTGATCAAACAACTCATCCATGCGTGGCATCGGATACTTGTTCTTAATCGTTATCTGATTAAGAGCCCTATAGTCTATGCACATCCGCATAGATTCGTCTTTCTTCTTTACCAGAAGAATAGGCGATGCCCACGGACTTGAACTAGGCCGAATGAAGCCTTTGTTCAAATATTCCGTCAATTGTTTTTCCACCTCCTGTGCCTCAGAGTGGCTTAATCTATAAGCAAGTTTGCTTATAGGTTTTGATCCTGGCATAACTTCGATGCCATGGTCTACTTCTCTAGATGGTGTGGTAAGCCATCTGGCAAATCATCAGGAAAAACATCCTAAAATTTCTCTAATAAATTCATTAAAGTATCTACGTACTTTTCTTTAATGTCTCTTTCACCTTGGATTTTTTCTTGTTTGAATCACATGCATGCCAAACAGGGTTTTCAAATAGTGGGTCTCGTCCAAGGCTATTTTGTTTTCCTTGTTTGTCTACGTAAATATCATTTACAGTTTCATCTACAGAAACAGAATTTAAAAGAGGGTAACAAGCATATACCTCTGCTATCTGGTCTTTGCGGGACCGCTGTGCACATCTCCATGGAGGAAATAAGTGGTGTGGCGGCGGGGATAGTACGGTCGCCCTGTAGGGTAATGACTCTACCTCCATGCTCAAAACATAGCGTATTATGTAGGTAATTCTTAGCTAGTAGACTAGGGCCCAAGCCATACAGCCACTCCCTGCCTAGATATACGTTCGATCTGGCTAAGTGCATGACCTGAAAGTCAAGCGGAGCCTCGTAGTCCTGCAAAGATAATGGGACCCCCAATACTACGATATTCCATACCATTTTGTCATATCTGTGGGCTAGGCCAACAGTATACTCATGATCACTACGGGTCTCAGTCAACCCCAACTTCTTGACTAACGAGTAGTTCAAGAAGTTGTGGCTAGCTCCATCATCAATAAAAACTGTGACTCTACGGCCACCTATGGTGCCATACATGCGCACCATGTCATGCGGACCTATAGTAGGCTGCTGCCACACCGCTGGTGTCACTGAACAAGCATGATGCTCATTATAATGACACACTGTCACCTCTCTGGACTCTGCGGAACTGAGAGGGAGTCTCTACACTGTATGCAACTGCCTAGAGGATTTACCATCTTTTTTGGGCTCGTTGCCACTCGTGCTGGCTTTGGACACTTAGCCTTCATGTGTCCTACATCATTGCAATTAAAGCAGCAATTTTCCTTTCGCGCTTTAATATACTGCCCTTTCTTTTGGATTTCGATGTCTCTTTTCTTCTTGGATGGTCACGGTTTTTTAGACCAATGACCACCTTTTCCTTCTTGGTCCGTCCTATCCCCTTGTTTATCACTGCAGAACCATTTTCTTTTAAAGCCTGACCTCCTCTTTTCACTACCCTCGGCCCTGCTCGAACCATCACGCGCACTATGACGCTTGATGTCATCGAATATCTGCGCATACTTAATTGCCTCTGGTAAGTCTTTAGGCTGTAAGGGCTCTACGTACTCAAGGTAATCATCTTTGAGGCCTTTTTTAAAGCCTTGCAATGTCTGGAATGCATCAATCCCCTTTAGCTTGAGTACTATCTCCCTATAGTCTGAGATGTATTGAGTGAGGGATTTGTTCTCCATCGAGCACTTGTCCCATAACTCCCAGCTTCTCTCCGCCTCATTAATAGGCAAAAACTCTTTTCGAAACATCATTTCAAACTCCGTCCAAGTGGAAGGACGAGTTGTCAAACTCATCCACCACTTGTACGCTTTGCCGGTTAATATCCGGCTAGGCTGCTGTCGGAGCGCATGCAAATCTCACCACTTCACTAGAAACATGTTGACCGAGTCCTTGTTTCTCTCCTTCTCCTCGCCACCAAAACTAGGCGGCTTTAAGTCTTTCAATAACGACAAAGCTGTCTCTACGGACGGCCCCGCAGGTGCATCAGCCTGCACTCCTACAACCACTGGTGAGGCTACGCTCACCCGTGCGGTAGGAGTTCATCTATCACGAGGAGTCGGAGTACTAGCCGAGGTGGCTGTCACTGCATCTAACCATCTATCACGAGGAGCCGAGGTGGCTGTCACACTGCATCTAACCATGTGGAGATGCTCTGTAGCATCGTGACTAAGTCAGCCTGGACTTTACCCATATTGTTCAGTTTGGCATTAAGATATTTAAAAAGTCCACTAGAGAGCTCCGTCTCTGTCAGGACATCGGTAGGGTCCAATAGGTCATAATCGTCGTCGTCATATTCCAAGAGGTCCTCCTCGGTCCCCTCGGCGATTTCGGTGTTCATGTCATCTGGCTCATCGGCCGCCAGAAAGGGGTCATCTGCTATTGCGACCGCTTCTGCGGGCTCGCTGGGTCCTAAGGCGGGGTCAACAGACGAGGAGGGCGCTGACGGATCACGCATGATCGACGAGGGCACTCCGGATCGGATAACGGTCGGGCGTATACGGCCTGACAATTCGGTCAGGGTCAAACTCATGACCGAGGACAAGAGACCTGAAAACCCTAGAGAAGTAGAAGGCGATGGGGACACACTACGCCAAGCAGACATCTTTAATTCTTGCACAAAGAAAAATGCGAGAACTTGAAAATTACAAAAACACTAATAAAATGAGCAGTGGTGGAGAGAGAATAGTCACCCCCCTTACGGTCACCTGCTACGATCGAATCGTCGACTGCCAATTTGTGTTGCACTACGAGCCTCTACAAGCGTCGCTACTCTGGGATGCTCCGATCTGAGAGAAAAGTGCCTGCAACTCATAATAATAATAAAAAAAATCTCCTCGGGATCCTGTGCTTGAGCCACCTAGGATTATCCCTTTACCTCTGGGATTATCCCTCCACTTAAAATCGGTCGTTTTATTTTATTTCTCAGCGTTCTTTGGATAAAATTAAAAAAAATGACCGACCACCTAAAGTCGACTGCCTGCCGTTCAGGGTTGGCCGCCGGTTGTGGCTGGCCGCCCGTCGTCGTGGTGGCTGGCCGCCGTCGGCTATGGCTGTGCCCGTCGTGGCTGGTCGCTCGTCGTTCGTGGGCTGGCCGTCGCCGGCTATGGCTGCACCTGTGTGGCTGGCCACCAGGTTTCTCCCCATTAAGAGCTTTCGTCTAGCTGGCTGGCTGCCTGGGTGGTCTTCGCCCCCTTTGCACAGTGGTTCGTTCGTTTCCAGCTGGCCGGCTGCCTGGGTGGTCTTCGCCCCCCCGCCTCTGCACAACAGCGGTTTACACCAAATAACTTCAGCTGTTTTCGTGGCTGCCGGGTCGTGTTTAGGCTGGCCGCCTGTCGGCTGGCCACCACCGGCGGCACCAGAGACGCTTGTTTTTCTTTCATAGCCGCACTCACTCGATGCATAGCTCCACTGGCATCTCTCTCTTCATAGCCACTTGCTCTACAGCAGATGACCTCTCTCTCTACACCAAAACGAGAACATTTTTTTGCAGACAAGCTTCAATGCAAAAATAAAAATAAAAAATGCTTACCTGTGCAGATTACGCTTTGGTGTGTGCGACGGAGAGAGAGAGAGAGAGAGAGAGAGAGAGAGAGAGAATTCTTCCTTTCAATTTTGGCTACCTCCCTCCACACAATCCATTATGGAGATAAGGATGAGATTTTGAATGGTTGAAAACCATTGAGTGGGCTCCGGTCCCCCGATCACGCACAGACCCTGACGACCCAATCGAATTGACGCTCTGATACCAGTGTTAGATCGCTGTAACACCGCTACTACGGGTGCTACCATAGGAGGGGACGGCCTTTGGTTCACCACCCATAGAGGAAGAATGAGGATTGCCCCTCATAGTGTGTGGCCTACCGTCTACACTAGCCTGGTCGCCCATGACTACGCATGGGCATCCTCTCCCACTGAACCCCGGATGGCCATGTCTTTGGCCATCCGGTCTGTCGACGGTCAGGCGTTACAGCCTACGTGACATTTTAGGCGTCTGGTTCACCACCCAGCCATAGAGGAAGAATGAGGATTGCCCCTCATCCCCCAGGCTATATAGTGTGTGGCCTGTTGTCTACACTAGTCTCGCCGCCCATGACTACGCACGGGCGTCCTCTCTCCCACTGGATGGCCACGTCTTTGGCCATCCGGTCTGCCGTCGGTCAGAGGCGTTACAGCCTACGTGACATGATCTCTTTTTCAAAATTCTTCCAAACTATCAGAAGGCTTGCAAATATTAATAATATAATTAGTAAAATTACATTTTTGATGTGAATCATCTAAAACGTATAGGGACTAGTGTACTTGTAATGGTGCATCTATGGAAAAATAAATTGGATCATTCTAAGTATGGAAAGATCATTTGTTTATCATTTCATCATATTTTTTAATTAATTTTGATTAATTAGACTAATTTATATTAATTTAAGTTATATTGGGTTAATTTAAGGGCAAGTGTATTTTCTATTATTTGCTTGATCTCATTTTAAGTACCTTGCCCCCCAAAATTTTCTATTATTTGCTTGATCTCATTTTAAGTACCTTGCCCCCAAAAATTTTCTCTCCAAGCATTGTCCCAGTCCAACATAAACTGGATAAAACTGGACACCCTGATCTTACAACAACCCGCTTCGTGTACCACATCTATCATGCTCATAAATCATTTGTACAAAGGCAAGCCACTAGCCATTGATAAGGCTAAGACCTCCTTAAGAAGATTCAATGCATTATCATTTGGAACGGACATGCATCATCATCATGTCAGGCTTTATGAATACATTGACAATATTATCCATCTTTGCCTACATAGATTTCATTACACAATAAAATCAAGGATGAAGAAGACCAAGGCCTACATCAACATCAAGATCTACATCGACATGAATAAGATCAAGAACAACATTGACATTACGAGCTACATCAAGAAGATCTTCATCAACATATTGGTCATCAAGGGGAGACTCTCCCTTTATTTCTAATTCCTATTTTATGTTGAGTCAGGTTCTCTACCTGGTTCATCCCCCAAAATCTGAATCTTTTGGACTTTTTTGGGTTTGTTATATAGCCTTGATGTTATAAAAGGCATAGGTGGCTTCCTAAACCATGGTCACCCCTCTACCCTAAGTGAAATGTAATCATTACTAGATGTCTAGCATCTGTCGTCATTGACTAGCATTGTAAACCACCATGAGTAAGACCTACAGGCACTGGATAGTCATCATAAAAAGCTTTGTAAGAAGTACCTAGATCTAGTATTGGCATCATAATAGACATGGATATTTTGTAAAAGGAGGGTGTTAGAAATACACCAAAATACCATGTTACATTTGGAGATACATGCATCTGGTCATTAGGTTTATAGTCAACTTGGTTTGAACACTATAGGTGTGAACAACGTCTTAGTTAGATTCAAAAGATAGGGTTTAATTCCAATAAAAGGATATTGTACTTTGTGGTTCATTCATCTCATTCTCATATCATTCATAATACAATCACCTTGTGTTGTGCCCAACTTGATTTCTCCTGATCTTTCTTTTCTCTCTTCTTCTTTCTCCTCAACCATGGAGAAATTTAATCCTCCATATCTCCATGGTTGAACCTGTGATTACCAACAGGTGTTCTCAAATTTTTGAGGGAAACAAATATCAAAGTTTTGTGTCTTTTCTGAATACTCATGAGTAAAGATATTTTCTTTAAAATCATCTCTTTTTATTGAAGAAACATTTAGACATGCCAAATGTTTCTTGTTAGCAAGTAATATTACCCATCTTGTCCATAATAGTATTTCTTATTAGCAGGTAATATTACCCATCCTTTTCGTAATAGTATTTCTTGTTAGTTGGTAATATTACCCATCCAGCCAATAATTGTATTTCTTGTTAGCAGCTAATATTACCCTTTCAATCTTTTGTAATAGTGTTTTTAGATTATTCTTTGTCGGATTGAAGAGTAACCAACTATATTATCATCTCTACAGGTTCAAAGACTATATATTTGACAAATGTTTCCATCAAGTAGCAATTGACTTGGTTGAAAACCTACACGACAAGTTTTCATCCCAATGAGATTGCAAGGGGATACATTCTCCAAAGAATCCACATCAGAAGGGGTGTAGAGATAGTAATCTAGTCAAAGGTATGAACATTGATGAGTTAATCGATGCTCAAACTACAAGGTCAACATTAGCAGGGTCAAACCCCAAAGAGTTTATTTGCACAGACATCCCCACCTCTTCCCATCAAAAGGTATGAACATTGATGAGTTAATCGATGCTCAAACTACAAGGTCAACATTAGCAGGGTCAAACCCCAAAGAGTTTATTTGCACAGACATCCCCACCTCTTCCCATCAAAAGATATTATTTTGTGCAAAGTGCACTACCAACATAATACAAGCACTAAGTATCCCTAGCTGAGACCAAGAGGCCCACCTTACTAAGCTCATTGCCAATGGTGTTTAGGGACCATGGCACTTCCCAATGCTAGAGTCGAAGATACCAAGAAGGGTACAATTAGGGCTAGTATTCTATGTGTATTGTATGCTTAGTACACCAAGATAATCCGTAGACTTGTTAGCACCTCTCAATGCATAGCAATAGGCATTGACCAATGTGCATGGTCCACAAAACTTTTTACAAAAGGGTTATGTATACATCGTATGATTGCCACCTCCAATATTACCACACCTCAACCTAATCCAGTAAAATTGAAGGTTTTTTTTAAATTTTTATCCATTAAAACATCAAAAAAATCTTCCATGTGGAATGTTTGTGTTATTGTTGTAAAGAATGTTGATGATAGATTATAACGTAAGTTCTTTTTACCTTAATCCAAGTTTATTCATTATTTAATACAATTAGCATTAAAACCATCATAATTCGTTAATGAAGGAGGCGGTATGCCATCCTTGGTCTTTCTTTTATAGAAAATTTAACTTACCTTTTCTCTATCCATAGAAATTTTCTATAGAAATTTTCAAAGACATGATTTCATTAGGTCTGGGTAAGCAACCTTAAGTTTCTTTATCAAATTTCTCTGTAGTTTTTGTCAACATGTCTCTAATAATGCGTTCAAAAAAGTAGAAGCCATAAGGTTATGTTGAATGAGATTGGGTGGACTATAGCCCTTGGTTTTGAAGGGCAGCCCCACTATTACATTTGAAGGGTAAAAATTGGACTAGCATTTTTTGCTTATAATTTGAAAGGGTACCCTTAGTAATTATTCAAATTCAAGCATTTATTTTGAAGGATAAAATTTTTGATGTCCTGATTGAAAGGGTGAAAAGCCCTAAGAAGTGTCTTCAAAATTGAGGGGTTTCGGTTTAAATATAATTATAATTATGTTCCAACAAAAAATTGAGGGCTAGTTGTACATGTCAGAAGACGAGACATTTCAAAACATCGCATTCGTTTTATGGAAAATAGGCATGCGAAACTTGGACATAACCTTGAAAACAATGTCACGTCTGTTTGAAAAAAAGGAAATGGTGGAAAAAAACCACCTTCTCGAAAAAGAACCATGGAAGAATAAGAGAGACAGAGTCTTAGTCGGTAGTTAAGTCTTATTCTGTCTTAGTCTCCAATGAAAGTTGGGGAACCCTTCCAAGAGGGTCAAAACTTTCACAAAAAGAATGAAAACAAAATTATCTTTCAAAGAAAAAGAAAGGTTTTAGAAAATTTAGTAAAGCTAGTTAAAGAAAAGCCCTTCTTACAAGAGAAAAAAAAAAGGGGGTGCCCTTCAAATTGTAGTGTTTTACTAACTTACTACAGTAAACTTTAAAGGGCGATTCTTTTTTTTTTTTTTCGTACACTGCAGAGTTGAAGAGCTAGTGATCAATGCTGACACGAGTCAGAAGTCATGCTTGGCTCTGATTTCTTAGTTTTCAAAGGTTGAGCTGAAGAAGGATACATGATTTCTGGGCTCTCTGCTGCTGGCAGCCTAGCTGTGTGTTGCACGCCATGGCAGATCGCGCACATTTGAGCCTGAGCCTGGCATGGCTCTTGCGAGCTACCCTTTGCATAATCATAGGCGTTCTATTTCTATTGCACCCTTGCACAGCTTTGGACGAGCAGGCCGTGACTGATTATGTGTATGGCTATTGCAACACGGCCACTTTCACCGGCAACAGCACCTTCGCTCACAACCTCAACGCAGTGGTGGGCGCTCTCACCCAAGACGCTTCCGAAACCTTGTACTCAAAGGCCACAGTAACCTCTGGTTCTTCCAACGATTCCTATGTGTATGGCATGTACCAGTGCCGGGGCGACGTCTCCCTTTCCGGCTGCTCTTCCTGTGTTTCGAATGCTCTAGTGAGCGATCCCGTGTGCAGCTCGAAAATAGGCCTGCGAGTGCAATATAAGGGCTGCTACCTGCGCTACGAGAACTACAACTTCCTCGACACTGAGGAAGACGCTCTGGTGACCTCGAGTTGCTCCACCACGCAGGACTCCAACTCGCTCTACCAAGCGAATTTAGCCAGCGTGCTCAATGAAACCGCCACGGCTGCTCCTGCACACGCTCTCTTTGGCTACAATGCATCCAGCGTCGGCGAAGGGCGCGGTAACATGACAGCCTACGCACTAGCACAGTGTGTGGGCTATCTCTCCTCTTCCCAGTGCGCGAGCTGCCTCTCTCAGGTCTCCGACTACAACACTGTGTGCAATAATACAGTGTCCGGCGAGGTCTACTTTGTCACCTGCTACTACCTCTTCGATCATTCATCCTTCCTCTTCACCAACACCAGCACAGCTTCAGCTGCAGCATCACCACAGCTGAGCATCTCTCCAACGGCCAGCTCTCCACAAACCTCCATTACGAGCACCTCCGGACACGGTAGCGCCTCTCGATGGCCATGATACCCTTCTCTCCTTTAATTTTCGGAAATCAACAGATCCCCTTTGAATTTATCTCCTCCTTCTCGCAGAAAAACGCAAAAAACGAAGCAGTACCTCAATCATCGTGGGGACCTCTGTGGGCGTTTTGATCCTTCTGGCGGCTACGGCTGCGCTAGCGCTATGCATTGCCAGACGTCGAAGGCAATGGGCCAAATTAGCGCAAAACTACAAAAGAACAGGTTTGATTTCATTCTTATTCTTGGATTACGGAGTTGTTAAATGTTCAGTATGTGCTTTTTATAACTTTCCTCCTTATACAGACGTGCCATATAAGCTTCAACAAGGTGCAACAAAGTTCTCCCTTGAAGAGCTACGAGAAGCAACCGATGATTTCCATCCTAGAAATAAACTCGGAGAAGGTGGCTTCGGTCCCGTCTACAAGGTTTCCTTACGTTCCATGCTTTTTTATATGCTTGTGTTGTTTCTCATTAACTACTGGTTTAATGACAAGGGCTATAGTGAGAAATTCTTGAATATAAAAAAACGTAAAGCTTTGAACTGAACAGTAAGCAACTACAAACTAATGTAACAATCTTTCACGCCTACAAGACAGACGGTCACGAATCAAGTCTGATCTCTTTGACGACCTTTGGTGTCCTCATTTTAAGAATCTACACATCTTTATTAATTGTCGCACCCAAAATGAAGTTAGGAAGATATAAGTCATTAAGCATACTCCTTGCCATATGTACGATAGTATGATTCTTGTGCACTGTAGCAAGCTACATATGTGTCAACATCGCTTGCCGTGAGCTTATAGACCTCCAGATATTCAAGGTTGCTTGTTTTGGTTCCAAGGTTGCCACCTTGTTTTGAATTGAGGATAGTTTCACCAATTCGATTTTGGACTTTGTGACCTCACCTCTAGATCCTCGTTTTGAGCTGTCAATGATGCAAATGCACCAATTTCTTTGTGGCACAGCTAGATATATACTTACAAGCAGCTTGTAATAAAATTATGTCTACTGCTTCCACTTCATCTGGAAAGATTAAAGAAATAGAACTACTTCTTGGCACATTTAGAACCTTTGGAGTTGGCCTCAGTAGCTCTGGCCCTTTGAACTCTCCGGATTCCCTAAATGCCTCTACTTGTGCTTGCATTTCCACCTCTAGTTCCTTCTCTGGTATCTTTTCTTTAGCTATCTTGTTATATGGGACTCCTTCTCTATATCCTTGTCTTGAAACTTCTTCTGAAAGTGGGGTGCTCCATGTGCTCCTGAGGCAATTGGAAGGAATTTGTACTATGGTGGAGATGCCTTGATGCATAAATTGTAAATACTACCCAATTTTTGTCTTTGAGTGAGGCTTTGCTTGCAGCAGCAGCTGATTGAAGAAGATATGGGCCCATGCTATAGGTTGTAGATGCATATAAATATAGATCTAATGTTTTCTTTGACATGTAGATGAGATTATAGGTAAGGATAACCATTTTAATAAGGAACTTGAAACGTAATCTATCTTGAGCTTCTTTGTGATTGTTTATTTTATACTTCTTGCCACATCCTCTGGAGCCATATAAGCTTCAACAAGGTGCAACCGATGATTTCCATCCTAGAAACAAACTCGGAGAAGGTGGCTTCGGTCCCGTCTACAAGGTTTCCTTACGTTCCTCGCTTTTTATATGCTTATTTGGTTTCTTCTATTCAATATCTTGTCTTTAACTACTAGTCTTCTGACAAGGGCTACAGTAAGAAATTCTTGAATATTAAAAAAAGTAAAGCTTTTGAACTGAACAAGGCAATCCAACTAAGAAACTACAAATTAATGTAACAATCTTTCACGTCTACAAGATAGAGGGTCACTAATCAAGCCTGATCTCTTTGACGACCTTTGGTGCACGCATGTTAAGAAAGTACACATCTATGTTAATTGCCACACCCAAAATGAAGTTAGAAAGATTCATGTCATTAAGCATACGATAGCATGATTCTTGTGCACCATTGTGTTGTGCAGTGTAAGAGTTGTAGTAAACAATTGCTTTATGTGTCTTTTCTTATACAAACCTAAGAAATCATTAGACATAAACTCTCTTGCCCAGTCTGTTTTGAATTCTCTCAATTTATTTCCTATCTCAGAGTCAACCAGCGTAAGTCTTTCAATTAAACTTTTTAAAATCTTGAGACTTTTGCTTGAGGCAAATCTTTCTATTATAATCATCTATCAATGTGAAAAATAGGAAGAACTTAAGTGAAATAGTACACATCTTTTCATAGAGATCAACGTGCACAAGTTGAAGAGGAGCCTTGGTCCTAAAACTGACCTCTATAAAAAGGGTTGTTCATCACATGCAAGCTTTACATATATCTAGATTGTCATGAAGAATGCTCAGCTACTTAAAGTTTGTTATTATTCAAATCAAATCTTGTTATTAACTAAATCAACTTGGATTACAATTACCATAAACTCATATAAGCCCATGTCTCTCGTACCAAAGTTTGTTATTGACCAAATTAACTTGGATTGCAAACACCAAAAGCTCATGTAAGTTATTTCCTTGAGTGTCCTTTGTAATGATCTTGTCATCTTCAACAAGGTCTCCATGAATAATAATTGCACCAGGGAACTCGTAAGCATAGTGGCACTCGGTTCTTGCATTGCCCAGGCGGGACGGTTTGATACGAATGGTGGTACGGTGGAGGTCCAGTCTATCCAACCGTTGACACTTCGATTGCTTTTTTTAAAATCATTTTTTGATCATTTTTTAAACTCATTTTTTGACTGTTTTTGGGTGTTTTGGGGACTGTTATAGGCTTTAGCCTTTGCTTGCATCCCATATATAATAGCCTCTCCCCCAACCCCATCCTCTTACCTTCAAGTGCTCAACCCTCCCCTCACAAGTTCTCATTTCTCAAGAGTCAATCCTCTCCCTCGAGCTCTCCTTCAAGCCTCTCTCCACTCTACACTCTCTCAAGCATCTCCCTCTTCCTCAAGCCTCCCCCTTAAGCCTCTCCCTCTTCCTCAAGCCTCCTCCTCAACCCTCTCCCTTCCCCTTCCTCTCACTCTCTCCCTCTCCCTTCAAGCCTCTCCCACCCTCTCCCTTCCTCTGTAAGTTTTGAATCTATGTGTATGTGTGTATAATAATATATATTTATATTTTTAAGTATTTTTTCAATGGACCGTACCTCCACCATATTTTATTTTTAAATTTAGCGACGTGTTTCAAGATTGTATTTGAATGTACCATATAGAATCAAACTTTTCGTACCTGACAACTATGCTCGTAAGTCACAAGATGTGATAGCCAAGAAAGAAAGGAGGTTCCTTTTCATATTTGGAACCCAAAGAACATTTGAAAGACATAAGTGAAATAGTAGTTGAATCTTTGATTGGGTACTTTGTATCACTGTCCATTGTCACTATGTTGCTATTATCCATAGGCTTTAGGGAGAGGAAAACAAATTCTTGCGATTGGTCATCATGTCTCTAGAAGCCTCATTGTCCACAACTTAAGAATCATCATATGCTATAATAGTAGCTATCTCACCATAGACTTTTTCAATATAGTAATACATAGTTGCAAAATGATTGGATTCTTTCTTGGCCTTAAGAATACCATTCTTGATATCTATCTTCTTTTTCATATATTCTTTTCCTATATGTCTTTGTTATAGTAATCTTTTGATTTGAAGAGTTAGAATTGTTATCCTTCTTTGTGTAAGATGGAGAAAGCCTAGTCCTCATCATTGCATCTTTTTATTTTGTAGTCATTTATATGATAGTGATGTGTGGACGTAGGCTAATAATAGATTGGAGTACTTTTTTCCTTCTTAGAAAGTTTATTTCCTCGAGTTCGCATACACACACTTATGAGTGTGTAGGTGACCTTATCATAATACTTCACTTATACTTCACTCATTCTTGTCAATCTACTGTGAGTGAACTATGCTTCTCTCTATCTCTCCTTAATTGATGCATTTGTGTGTGTTGCTACTTTGGTCTCCACTCTAATATCTGATATCAAAGGAGGTTCTCTTGGTTCTGAATCTTGTCATCTTCTCCTTGAGCTACTCTTTTGATTGTCTCAAATTGAGTTATCCTCTTGTGGTGGCTGGAGAAGATATATTCTAAAGTGTGCTGTTAACTTTGATAACAACATATTTCAGGGCGTTTCGGATGCATTTTAAGTCTCGTTTGTATGTTGTAAGGTATAAGAGAAGATTCTCTTGGTCCTTAATCCCTTGTTATCTTCTCCTCGAGTTTCTCTTATGACTATCTCAAATTGAGATATCCTCATAAGTAAAGAAGTATATCTTATGGTAAGCTGTGAACTATGATAACAATGTTTTAACGCCTTACCAAAGGAGGCTTTCTTGGTCCTCAACAATGTCTTCTTATCTTCTGCTTGAGCTACTCTTATGATTGTGTGAAATTGAGCTATCCTCTTAGGTTAAGAAGATATTTCCTATAGTGTATTGTTAACTATGATAACAATATTTTTTACTTCTTTTGGGGCATTTCAGGCTCATTTTGGATCTTGTTTGTATGTTGTAAGGTGTTGAGAGACATCGTGAGAGAGTGTCGGTCTTTGTTCGATTTTAGATTTTTTGCATTGTAATATAATTTGTTGTAGATAGGGTCATTATCGACATCCAATCTTTCAGATCATTACCAAAACTATGATAGCATTGTCATCATTATTATCAATTTTTACATTTTTGCTAGTAACATTTCTACACTCTAGACGCTTATCATTTTTTGTACACTTTGGAGGTTTGTTCATTGTTAGTGATCTATTGGCAATCATCTTGGTTGTATTTAGTGGGCATTAATCGTACCTGTACATAGTTGAGACATTTGTATTTGTGTTAGAGATTCATTATTTGTAGGCTAAAATGGTAGGCAATGATGTGTTTGGGATGTTTTTCGTTCATGATAAGCTTGACGAGACTAACTATCTATTGTGGTCCAATATTATGATGCATTATGTATTGATTGCCAAAGGGCTTTGAGATGCTATTGGCATTGTGACATCTATCTCACTAGCATAGGATAGTATAGATACTTTTAATGGCAATATTAGATTAGATATAAAAGTGACATCTGTCTCTATAACTCCCATAGCGGAATAAATTAGGTGGTATAGCAAGAATGCATATGCATTAATGATACTTCATAAAAAGAGGATAATTTTACATATTTGTTTATCTAAAATTGTCAAGCAAGTGTGGGATACGACTTGGGATGTGCTTGTTGTACTTTACTAAGTGCGTAAATAGTTAGAGTTCGAGCATATTAATGAGAGAGACTTAATGGATGAGTTTCTTATAAGGATTAAAGCTGTCAAAGAGAAGCTTACACGTATTAATAAGGTCTATTTGGATAGTTCAGTGGGTCTATTGCTCGCAAAGTTATCTTATTCGTACCAAGGTTTTGTATTCATACTTCAGTTCATGATGAAGCATTACTCCAATGTCCTTACATTTGATGAGTTAATTATAGTGCTATTGTAAGAAGAGTAATCTTGGTAAAACCAAACTAGTATACATATGGGAGATTAGGCATATGCCACCAATCAAAAAGGTAAGGGTAAAGCCTTTTCTCAAGGTGGTATGTTCGGCTAGAAACATGTGTGCACGTCCATGATTATTTACATCATCTTTGTTCTTTTTTGTTCGTGTTCGTGTTCGTGTTCATCGCATTAGATTTGTTTCATTTGTTTAGGTTTTTTAGATCTTATTTTGTGTTAAAGGCTCTAGTGTTTGGTGTCTTATTCATCATCCTTGTTTTCTTTGGCATTATCTTAGTGGGAGTTCAATCTTATTTTTATAAGCTTTAGAAACATGTAGGAACAAGGTTTAAGAGCCTTAGATTTTGGAGGTCTTAGCTTTTGTTTTTAAAAAGAGCTTTACTGAAAAAGCATGGAGATTTTTTAAGGAAAGGCATGAGCCTACTTTGTTTTTTTTGGAAGACTACTTTTTTTTTTGGAAGCCTATAAAGTCTTGGTCTTTGGCCATTGTAAATGACAGCAGTTATTATTGGAAAAACAGGCGTGATTCAAATTGAAGAAGAAGAAAAACTTAATTTTTCAATGTTTCACATGTATATCCTCGAGAGAGGTAGAGTTTATGCTACTACATATAACACCAAGAAGACCATCACAATTGGCATGATCACATTAATTGTTATCATCACCAATATCACTATGTTAACGGTGCAATATGTAGAGGCGAGATGACTGAGACATCATATATGAGTATGAGCTGATACAAATACACATAAATATGCTACTACACTCAAAAGGAGCATTCATACATAATATGGCTACACGCTACCCTTTGACATTGGAACTCGTAGAATGATAAATAGCAGGAGAGCATTTGTTGTCTCCAACATCCTCCCTACAACAGATGTTCTAATGCCTAGGGATTGATACAATACTAGATACACAGATGTAGATACACAGATGTTCTATCAAGTGATATATATCTTGATACATTAGAGATCTTATGCCCATAGGTTTGATACAAATCCTGGTTTGAAGTTTCTTGTCGGCGGATGTCACCTGGGCCAAGAGGTTGTTGGTGTGAGATCCCTGTCCCTACCATGCAATGGATTCGGGGTACTAGTAGTGGAAGGAGCACTTCTTGCATGGGGCAGGGTCTCACACTCGGGGCCTCGTCCACGGATATCCGGACAAGAGACTAATCCGTCGGTTTTTCCTAAACCAAACCCGGAAAAACTTCCTTTACCCGGAAAGCACGGGCGATTCCACCAGGATAACTTTTTATTCTAACGTAGTCAAGACCATTACTGATCAAGCTGATCCGACTGCACCTATAAAGATACTCAGTCAGATCAAGGAAGAAACTTGCACTTGGATCATTGGAATCAACGCTTTTTTCCCCATCAAGAGGAGGCACAGCCGTTGATTCCTATCCATAGAACAATTACTATCCGGGATTTATTTCATCTATCGTAATAACAGAAATTGAGTCTCGATTTACAGATCCATCAGTCCAGCCTAACCCCATCCAGTCCCATGGGTTAGCCAACCACCCAACCACTGTAATGATGGGATCCAATTAGGAATTTGGTTAGGTTTTGTCCCGGGTACCAGGGAAAAGAGTTCCCAGGCCCCCTAGCCAGAAGTTTATGAAAACATAAAACTAGTCACACCACTTACACACCCAATATGAAATTGCCTTTTTCTTAGCATTAGCTAACTTTAAAATAATCCTTTAATGAAACCATTACATGTCTCTGATGACAATCCTCAAAATCTCTGGTTGAATCCATATTTCCATTCATTCATTCATCGGTTGGCAACCAGAACGCTCACCACCTGTTCACTCATCAGGGGCCTTTTCAATAGTTCCTAGCTCATAGTACCCGGTAATATTTTCACATATAAAAATCATGATGGAATCCTTGTTGAAGATCAGCAAGATCAATCAACAGATCCATATAAGAGAGCCATGGACTCATCCGTTGAGGACCAGCAAGGTCAATGAACTAGATCCATGCCCGGTTTCAGAAAACAACTCTTACTCCTTGTTCTAATATCTTCCACGTGCGACGCATGTGTGGGTATCTTCGACGACCCAAAGCCCGAGCACCGTATGGTCAGCACCCTCTAGGATCCTTCGCAGGTGACCTAGCGCTTCACTCATAGGCCGCTTCCTTGGTCCCTCATCCATCGTACCGGAAGCTCACCATTTAAATCGAACCGAGGCTGGTCAAGACCTCGGTCGACCTTGCTACGCGAGACGTCCTCCATTGACTCTCCGTCAGCAGCAGTTACAACTTTATCAGTTAGGTCTACATGACCTTAATCCACAAAATGGTCGAAATGCTTCCCCAGCATTCTTGACATAAAACAGTCATTTACAAACAGGTCACAAAATACAGTTTCTATATCGAACTCTCGTCTTTTCACATTGTCCCTCCTCAGTCCACATTACTTATTCCACATTCCATTCATATGTGTACTCGTTCTTATCCATTCACTCATATCGACGACACATTAATTTCACATACACATTCACATTCATTATTCTACATACACATCCATGTTCGTACATCCACATCATACATCCAATCCCATATCCGCATTCATACATACACATCCATATCCACATCCATACATCCACATCCACATCCACATTCACATCCATACATCCACATCTACATGCATACATCCATTTTCACATCCTCATTCATACATCCACATCCACATACATACATCTACATCCGTATCTACATCCATACATCCACATCCATATCAACATTCACATTCATACTACATACACATCCATATCCACATCCATACATCCACATCCACATACATACATACACATCCATATCCACATCCATACATCCACATCCACATACATACATCTACATTTGTATCTACATCCATACATCCACATCCATATCCACATTCACATTCATACATACACATCCATATCCACATCCATACATCCACATCCACATCCACATACATACATACACATCCATATCCATATCCACATCCATATCCACATCCATACATCCATACATCCACATCCACATACATACATCTACATCCGTATCTACATCCATACATCCACATCCATACATCCACATCCAAATCATATGTGTATCCATTCTTGACCAGATACATCATTTTCCATCCCATCACATCAGATTCATTCACTTTGCATAACATCCATTCCTATCTTTCTTAACTTACATTACGTCTCATCACTTCCATTTCTCATTACATCTCATTCGTTCAGATCTTATATTATTCATTCACATTCTGATTCACTTGACATCTCATCTCCATCTATTCCTCATTCATTTTCATCTATTTGATTCGTTTCACATCCTCATATCTATTTATAGAATACAAGGGAATACTTATTTTTTATATAAGATTTCTTTACGCATCTATTTATGCATAAATTCCATTTTAAGGAGACTAACATTTTCAAAATAAAAATCAATCTTTTATGCATCTTCCTATGCATAAATTCATTTTAAATGAGAATAGCATTTTTGAATTAAAAATTCAATCTTTTATGCATCTTCCTAAGCATAAAATCAAAATTGGCAAAAATAACTCTTTTGAACTAAAAATAGATTTCTTTATGCATCTTTCTATGCATAAAATTAAAATTGATGAGAATGACACTTTTGGATTAAAACAAATTCTTTATGTATCTTTTCATTCATAAATCCAATTTAGTAGGAATTGCACTTTTAGAATAAAAGAATTTCTCTTATGCATCTAATTTAAGCATAAAATTATTTATGATGAAAATCACTCCTTTTGAATTAAGAATAAAATTCTTTATGCATCTTTTTATGCATAAAATAAGAATTAATAAAAATAACACTTTTTGGATTAATTTAAATTCTTTATGCATCTATCCATGCATAAAATAAGAATTAATAAAAATAACACTTTTTGGATTAATTTAAATTCTTTATGCATCTATCCATGCATAAATCCAATTTAGTAGGAATTACACTTTTAGAATAAAAGAATTTCTCTTATGCATCTTATTTATGCATAAAATCCATTTATGATGAAAATCACACTTTTAATATAAAAATTATATCCTTTATGCATATATTTATGCATACAATTCATTTATGATGAAAATCATTCTTTTAATATAAAAGAATTTCTTTTATGCAAGTTTTTTTCTTTCTCTTTCTGCCACGAAGCTCTGTTGGGCACTTGCAGTTTTGCTCTGTGCTTGAGTTGTTGCCTCCTCACCTAGGTCCACGAGGCACAAGATTCCCCCACTTCCCCATATAGCTTAGGATCCGGATGAGGGGCTCCTCCTATGTGCTGACTCCTGCCTAACTATGAGCTGCTATGTCCTTGATTATCCACCCTTTCGTCCAACTGGTTCATAAATTGTGAAATCTCATTCTAGTTGGATAGTTGCATTGCTCCTGCTTGTTTTGTAGCCCGAATCAAACTCCTCATGTGTTTGAGGGTTGTTCCTTTGCAAAAATCCGTGCTTCCTTGCTTCCTCTCTTCCCAGAGTTTTAATGTTTTGCTGACAGTTTCTTTGGGCTTTTGATGTTCATCTTGTGTCATTATGCAATGCAAATCCAAATTTATGCGGGAGGTCTTACCTCTTGCCTTATTCTGGACAAGGGCAGTGTCTGATCCCATTTTTACACTGATGCAATGTGCCCAATACATAATGCGTATAGCATTCATTCTTATGCATATTCCCAAATGCAACTTTGGCTGTGAATATTCTTGATTTTGAGTGAGATTTACAGGCATTAACCAAGGGTTAAATGCAAAATGATGATTATCACAATTTTATCAGCATAATTTTTCTAGAAATTACATTAAATCAAGGGTAACCAATTTGTACGGAATGGTTGGAGTATCAAACCAACTCCGAATTGCAATTTGAAGTTATAGGGATCTGTATCAGATACCTAATGGTTAATTTAAACCCTCAATTGTACCAAAATATAGTGATTAGTACTGATTAGCAAATTAATCCACTATTTTGTGTGCAAAAAACAGAGTATACGGGGAGTCTAGATCTGGTGCCTTAGACTTCAAAGGAGCTCAAATGCTTTCAAATCCATCAATAGAAATGAGTCTAGTAGAGCATTAAGCCAAGAAACACAAGATTTGACCAAATATTGAAAGCTTAATCTCTGTTTTACCAAAGCCACCTGTAGATTTGATGAAGAGCTTGGATCTCACTGTAGACTTGTTGAAACTGAATTTTGTCTTCACCAGCTTGTAGAGCATGCTTGAAAACACCTTGGGCTAAGAGGAATTAGAGACATTTGAACTGAGCAAGTAGAAAGCTCAAATCTCCTTCAGAAAAATGGCGCCTGCTAAATTCGTAATTTCTGCTGCATCCGTCGGCGGTTTGCTTGCGTAGAGTTGATGGGCTTGAAGAGTATTGAGCTGGCTACCATGTGTTAGAAGGGTTTGACCTAATTGTGAGTGTGCAAGGTGAATGGACTCCTCCACTGGCGGGGGGTACAGAGGTGAGTTGAAAACTAACTAAAATTTTGATTATTTTCTAATTATCTACTAATCCTAATTAATTAGATAATGGGCTCATAAACCTGATGGATTCTAGGCATGGCTCTGATAATGGGCTCATAAACCTGATGGATTCTAGGCATGGCTCATAAACTTGATGGATTCTAGGCATGGCTCTGATACCATGTTGAAATTAGGGCATTGTGATGAGCTATGGTGGATCAAACACTAGAATCAATATCATTAACAAAGTGATTAGCAAATAATTAAGATATAATTAGTGGGTAATTAACAAAAAGATTAATGTAGGCATGGATACTCAAAAACCAGCAAATTCTCATTAGGGCAATGCCTCAATTTATAAAGTTTACATCAAGCATCAAATCCCACTGATTTCTCCATGATTCACTCCACCTCTTTTCCCTGATTCTCTCCACCTCTTCACTTTTCCTAGAATATCTCCCAGAATATCTCCACACTTCCCAGAATATCTCCACACTTCCTAAATCTTCTCATGCTACCCTTTATTCTCTCCCAGTAGATTCTTCTCACCTTTTCACAGCTTCTTTCACATTTACTCATTCTCTTTTACAGCCTCTAACCAAGGGCTTGTTCCCGCACACACCCTATTCACTTGTATATTTCAACACTCCTTGAGCTCTCTGCTACTGTTTTCCTCTTCTCCCGTCTTTACTTTCTTCCCCTTCTTCTTTTCACCAAATTTGAATGCCCTCTTTCTTCCAAAAGGCATCAGTCCTGAGCTCCACTCTTCTTGGAGCTTTGTAGCCGATGCCTCCTACTGTGCTACAAGCTCTTTTTGTAGCCTACTTATTCCTTCTTCATCTTCTCCTCTTGCCTAACTCCCACCCGTGTTTTGAACAATGCAATTATGTAAGGGCCAATCTTTGTCTTTGTGTTTGAACGGGTGACCTTGCTAATATGATCCTTGATGTTGTTATATAGAAACTATGCCACACCACTTTTGTTCCTGCTTTTGCTACCTTTACCAATCCATAGGCTTTTCTTGACATGCAATATGGCTTGTGGGTGAGTTTGATCATCTCTACCACAAAGTGCATATGCTTTTGTCTGTCTTCATCTGGCGTCCCTATGATCTTGAATTCTTTTGTTTTTCCTTCTAGAGGACCAAATTCCTTCATGGGATCATCATCATATGCTGCCTTGATTTCACCCTCACCTTCTACTGGCAGCTTGAACACCTCGGCCACATAGAGGGGATCGAAGGCCCTCTTATCCCTAGACAAAAGTGTAAATGTGTCTATCTTTTCCAGATCTAGCTGCTCCACTACTTTGTAGCTCTGGTGGAACTCCTCCCATGGAAACTCTGCGAACTCTTTGAGACCCATCCTTTCGAGCCATTGTGTACGTTTGTCCACATCCTTGTACACTGTGGACGATAGGGGCTCAAACTCGAGCACCATGTCTCCTTCTTCATGAACACTGGGATGGATTGAAAGAAGGCAAAGTAGTGAGCAGGGTTTAGCAGCAAGAAGAGAGTTGAGTGTACGAGGTAGCTTTTCAAAATTGGAAACTATGCGTTCAATGGAGAGGCATTCTGCCGTCGTGAGGTGCACCCTTTCCAAGGGCGGCCATAATTGCGTCATCTTTCCATGATTGCCCCAGATCTCCCTTGTTTTTCAAACATCAATCCCTTATGCACTCTTTTGGAGGTTATTTATGGCCTTTACATGTCCGTGCTCCCTTTTGTGTGTGGCGGCAACCTTGACTTACCTGTTTGCACCATGTTGCTGCCACCTGGCTTCTCAGTATTATCTGTACACACTATTATCATATTTACACATGGTGAATTTAAATTTGGGCTATTATCTTTAGCTATTTAAAATCTCTGGAATCCTATCCTACTTTCTGATCTTGGCCGGACACGAATTCTGGTTCCTCAATCAATTTTGGACCCAGATTCTGATTCTCTTCTCTGGACACTTTCTCCCTTCTTCTCGCATCTTTCCAGCCTGTATCCATTTATCAAGTTTTTCACCATCGAGACTCACTAGCTCAAAAGTTCCTATCCCTAGCTTCTTGACGATCCTATATGGGTCTGTCCTTCTCATTTTCAATTTTCCTAGGTGGGGTCCCATTCTTGATGTAAACAATAATACTGCATCTCCTACCTCAAAGATCTTGAACTTTGTGTTCATGTCCACTTGTGGATTTCTCCTCTTTTGCACAATTTCCGCTATGGAGTTTTTTTTCATCTAGCTTCAGGAGTTCTTCAATCTTGGGCATATCTAATTCTTCCGGAGTGAGCCTTTCAGCCACTCCTATCCTAAGACAAGACTCTATGTTAGAAACTCCATGGGCACTACTACTTCTAATTCATACACCATACTTAATGGTGTAAGCTCTATTGCATTATTATAAGCTATCCGGAATGCCCATAATGCCGAGTGCAATTTCATATCCCAATCGTTCCTATTCTCATTTACTGTCTTGATCAAGATTCGCTTGAGGATCTTGTTGGCGGACTCTGCTTGACCATTAGATTGTCGGTAGTACACTGTTGACTTCTTGTGTATCATCATGTGCTGCTTCGTTAGTTTCTTGAGTCTTTAAGGGCCTTGGCCTCTAACCATTTTGTGCAATGGCCACCAAAATGTATTTATTTCCTGTCTTGTGAGCAATTGGTTTGAATGGGCCGACGAGGTCTAGACCCCAATCTTGGAATGGCTCGAGCAGCATGACTCGACTATGGGGTATTATGTCTACATCGCTTGGTTGCCCCATCCTCTGGCACATGTCACTCTTTTGAGAACTTATGAGCATCTTTTAATGAAGTTGGCCACCACAGACCTACCTGTAAGACCTTCTGTCCTGTGACTTCTCTGAAAAAATGCCCACTGCTTATACCTTGATTTGCTTTTGCTAATACAGCCTATTGCTCGTGCTCAAGGATACATCTCCTGAGAATATGGTCGATGCTCATTTTGTATAGCTACCCAACCACTAATATGAATGCCTTATTCTAAAGAGTCGCCTTCTTCCTCTCATTTGTGGACATGTACTCTGAAAAGGACAGATCAGACAAGAATTATAGCATTTCGTCATACCAGCTATGGGCCTTTCTCCTTCTATGAGGAAAAGCTGTGCATTTGGGAAATCCTCTTCCACCCCGTTCGATTCTTCTCTTGTTTCGAGTTGTGACAGGAAGTCTGCCACTCCAACACTTGTAACTGGGGGTGTGCCTTATGTTAAACTCAAATTCTTGCAATAAGAGCATCCATCTGGCCAACTTTCTTGCCAGGTCTAGTTTATTTATTAAGAATAGGAGAGCTTAATGATCTACATGAAACTCAAACATATTACCCAACAAGTAGTGCCTAAACTTCTTGATGGAGTAGATTATTCCCAGCAACTCTTTCTCTGTGGTGGAGTAGTTCTTCTCCGGTCTGGAAAGTTTCCTACTTGCATAGTACATTGGTCTGTATAGTCTTTGATGTGCTTCTTGGATTAGGGCACTCGGTACCAATGGCTGCATCCAAGGCGTCGACAAACACATGGAACACCAGGTCATAGTTGGGTTGCTGCACGATGTTCTAAAGGCCGCACATACCATCATCTTGAGGGGTAGAATGGTACCACTGCCATTTCCCCTTATATTCAAGAAATAGTGGGAGTGGCTGCAATTCTCAAGGACTCCCATCACCTTAATTGATGGGGAGAATGGCAACACCACTAGTTTCCCCTTTCTTTCAAGGAAGAATGGGAGTGGTGCCATTCTCAAGGCCTCCAATCACTGTCAAGGGGGGGATGGCACCACTGCCATTCTCCCTTATATTCAAGGAACAATGAAAGTGGTGCCATTATCCCTTACATTATAGGAAGAATGGCAATGGTGCCATTCTCAAGGCCTCCCATACCATCACCTCAAAGGAGAGATTAGCACCATTGCCATTCTCCCTTAAGTTAAAGGAATAATGTCAGTGGTTCCATTGTCAAGGCCTACCATCTCCCTTACATTGAATGAAGAATGGCAGTGGTGACATTATCCAGGCCTTCCATCACCTTAAAGTGGAGAAGGGCACCATTTCCATTCTCCCTTACATTCACGGAAGAATGGTCATGGTTACATTCATGGAAGAATGGTCATGGAGAAGGGCACCATTTCCATTCTCCCTTACATTCATGGAAGAATGGTCGTGGTTCCATTCTCAAGGCCTCCCACCAACTTGATTTTGAAAGATAGAATGGCACCAATGCCATGCTCAAGGTACGTGAAAGGGGAGAATGGCATCAGTGCCATTCTCAAAGCCTCCCATTCTATCATTTTGAAGGGTGGAATGGAACTAATCACAAACTCCCTTACATACAAGGTAGAATGGCAGTGGCTACCATTCTCAAGTCCTCCCATCACCTTAAAGGGGAGAATGGCACAACTGCAACTCCCCCCTTTCATTCAAGGCAAGATGGCAGTGTTGTTCCCCCTTACATTCAAGGAATAATGGGAGTGATGCCATTTGCAAAGCCTCCCATCAACTAGATTGAAGGGGAGAGTGGCACTGTTGCCATTATTAGGGCTTTCCATCACCTGAAAGGGGAGAATGCCACCACTACCATTCTCAAGGACTCCCATCCCATCGTCTTGAGGGGTATAATGACACCATTGCCATTCCCCCTTATATTCAAGGAATAATGGCAGTGGCTACCATTCTCAAGGTCTCCCATCACCTTGAAAGGGAGAATGGAACCACTACCATTCCCCCTTACATTCAAGGCAAGATGATAGTGGTGCCATTCCCCCTTATATTCAAGGAAGAATGGGAGTGATGCCATTTTCAAAGCCTGCCATCAACTTGATTGAAGGGGAGAATAGCACCACTGCCATTCTCAGGGCCTTCCATAACTTGAAAGGGGAGAATGCCACCATTGCCATTCTCAAGGCCTCCCATCCCATCATCTTGAGAGGTAGAATGGGACCACTGCCATTCTTTCTTACATCGAAGGAAGAATGGCAGTACCTGCCATTCTCAAGCCCTCCCATCACCATGATTGAAGAGGAGAATGGCACCACCACCATTCTCCCCTTTTGTTCAAGGAAGAATGGTAGTGGTGCCATTCTCAAGACTACTCATCACCTTCAAGGGGAGGAATGGCACCATTGCCATTCTCTCTTGCATTTAAGGAACAATGGCAGTGGTGCCATTCTCCACGAAGAATGGCACAGGTGCCATTCTCAAGATCTCCCATCACTTCATGGGTAGAATGGCACCACTTCCATTCTCCCTTACATTCAAGGTATGGTAGTGGTGCCATTCCCAAGGCCTCTCATCCCAAATGAAACCATTATCATTCTCCCTTAGATTTGAGGAAGAATGATAGTGGTGACATTCTCAAGGCCTTCCATCACCTTGAACTTGATAATGGCACCATTTCCATTCTCAAGGACTACCATTTCCCTTACATTCAGGGAAAATTGGCACTGGGTGCCATTCTCAAGGCCTCCCATCATCCTCATGGGTAGAATGAAACCATTATCATTATTACATTAAAGTAATAATGTTATTGGTTTCATTCCAGGGATTTAATATTCACGTGATCACAAGATTTTTTGTGATAATAACACATGTGAACAAGTTATTCACATGTTCTCATGTTACCGTTCACAAAATAGCAGGTCACTTGCCATTTGGGAACCCCTTAAAAGCTTGGCTACATATGGGAATAAGCTACTCACATGTTCTCATGTTACCATCTTCACATAATAGCAGGTCAGTGGCCACCTAAGAAGATTTTTTATGCCCAACAAACATAATTTTTTTAGGCCCTTGTGAAAGCTTTGTGAATATAACATGTGATCACAAGATTTTTTGTGTTATTAACATATGTTATTAACATGTTCACATGTTTTCGTTTACGTCAGTGAAATCCCTGTTTCATTCTCAAGGCCTACCGTTTCCCTTACATTCAGGGAAAATTAGCACTGGGTGCCATTCTCAAGGCCTCCCATCATCCTCATGGGTAGAATGAAACCATTATCATTCTCCCTTATATTCGAGGAAGAATGATAGTGGTGACATTCTCAAGGCCTTTTTTCTCCTTGAACTTGATAATGGCACCATTTCCATTCTCCTTTACACTCAAGGAAGAATGGAATCATTTCCATTCTCCTTGAACTTGATAATGGCACCATTTCCATTCTCCTTTATACTCAAGGAAGAATGGCAATGGTGCCTTTCTCAAGGCCTCCCATGACCTTGATTGAAAGATATAATGGCACCAATTCCATGCTCAGGGCACGTGAAAGGGGAGAATGGCACCACTGCCATTCTCAAGGCCTACCATCCTATCATTTTGAAGGGTGGAATAGCACCACTTCCATTCTTCCTTACATTCAAGGTAGAATGCGAGTGGTTGTGCCATTCTCAAGTCCTCCCATCACCTTGAAGGGGAGAATGGCACGACTGCAGTGGTGCCATTATCAAGCCCTTGAGGAGTTCAGGTCGTACATGCTTCCAAAGATGCATGCAAACATTCCAGGAGGTGTAGATTCAGCATTTTCAGAGGGGTTTTAATCGAGAAACGGATGCATTGGCAACATGGGGGTTAGGCAAGGATCTGGAAGCTCATGTCTTAGCTGTGGCCCACCACCCCACCTATATTGGAAGGATAATTTTAAACTTTTGTCATGTAATGCAGTATTCAAGTTTCCCTATGAACTACACTTTACCCCTTCGGATAGGACTTGAACTATTGATTAAAACATGATAATATCCCCCTTTCGAGGAAAGTTCCAATGGCCCTTTTCCCACTTTCTTGATTTTGAAAGTGGTGGTCAAAATCCTGTAGGCTAAAAACCTACAAGATGTCCCTCCCCTTGCTGAGACCCAATATACTCCTCTACGAGTGTGTATACCCAAATCAATGCAATCAATACATCCATAGATGGTGGGTGGACAAGAATAGTGAGGCTTTTGATGGGTTAAGAATTATGAATATTGTAGTGCAGGTAGTCGAGGGGTATTGATATCCATACCCATGTGATCTCGAAGTAAGGAGGTTGTAACAATATGCAAGATTTTGCATATTTTGGAAATTTTTAGAAAACTTTGGTAGAGTCTCCTTTGTATTTTGGACAAATTTTCAATTTTTAGAAAACTTTTGGCAGAGTGGCATAAATGTGTAATAGAATCTGATGACAAATAGGCAAATAAAAAACTTACCCGTTTCTTAAATATTACAACTCTTTCATCTTAAGCGATAGAATGACACCACTACCATTCACCCTTACATTCAAGGAAGAATGTAGTGTGGCTACCATTCTCAAGGCCTCCCATCACCTTGATTGAAGGGGAGAATGGCACCACCTCCATTCTCCCCTTTTGTTTGAGGAAGATCGACAATGGTGCCATTCTCAAGGCCTTCCACCATCACCTTCAAGGGGGTAATGGCACCATTGCCATTCTCCCTTACATTCAAGGGAGAATAACCCTGGTGTCATTCTCCCTTACATTCTATGAAGAATGGAAGTGGTGCCATTCTCAAGGCCTCCCATCACTTTGTGAGATCCTTATCCCCACCGCGCAACGGATTCGGGGTGCTAGCAGCGGAAGTAGCACTTCTTGCATGGGGCAGGGTCCCACACTCGGGGCCTCATCCCCACGGATATCCGGACAAGAGACTAATCCGTCGGTTTTTCCAAAACCGAACCTGGAAAAACTTCCCTTACCCGGAAAACATGGGCGATTTCACCAGGATAACTTTTTACTCTAACGTAGTCAAGACCATTACTGATCAAACTAATCCGACTGCACCTATAAAGGTACTCGGCCAGATCAAGGAAGAAACTTGCACTTGGATCATTGGGATCAACGCTTTTTTCCCCATCAAGAGGCACATCCGTTGATTCGTATCCATAGAACAATTACTATCCAGGATTTACTTCATCTAACATAATAACAAAAATTACGTCTCGATTTATGGATCCATCAGTCCAGCCTAACCCCATCCAGTCCCATGGGTTAGCCAACCACCCAACCACTGTATTCACTCATAGTTTCTTACTAATAAACCTTGTACATATTCAACTCTTCATCTTATGTGAGCATTTACTCATTTTTGGGTATCATCTTTCACAAAATTGGATTTATCTCCTCCCCACAAATGGATTGATCTTTTTGGTCCATAGGAACCTTAGTTGGACCATAATCCAAAAATTTCTGAAAATCTAGACCCTTAGGCTAAGGTCCTTTATACCCATCTCCAATTAATTCCAATTGCACATTGGAAAGTTCTTTTTGAATTTTTGTTTTAGGAGAACTTATTTTAATAAGATGAGATATTTTTCTATCCAAAAATATTCAAAATCTGAATATTCTCTCTCTAGAATATTTTCTCTCTTTATGTCAAAACAGGCGGAGACGAGATCTCTTATATTTCTGAAGAGGAAATTGAGTACAGGGAAAGATGCTGGACATTTTGAGAGGCTGGGGAGGAATCTTACACACTTCATGGGGAAAATGGCATCACTACCATTCTCCCTTAGAGTTAGGGAATGGTAGTGGTGACATTATCAAGGCCTCCCATCCCATCACCTTGTAGGGGAGAATCGCACCATCTCTATTCAGCCTTACATTAAAGGAAGAATGGTATTGGTGCCATTTTCAAGGTCTCCCATCACCTTGAAGGAAAGAATGGTACCACTTCCGTTTCCCCTTACATTCAAGGCTAGATGGCCCATTCCCCCTTACATTGAAGGAAGAATGGAATTGATGCCATTCTCAAAGCCTCCCATCAACTTGATTGAAGGGAAGAATGGCACCACTGCCAATCTCTCGGCCTTCCAGGACCTGAAAGGAGAGAATGGCACCACTGCCATTCCCAAGGCCTCTCATCCCAAGGCCTCTCATCCCATCATCTTGAGGGGTAGAATGGCACCACTGCCATTCCCCCTTACATTAAAGGAAAAATGGGAGTGGTTGCCATTCTCAAGTCCTCCTATCACCTTGAAGGGTAGAATGCTACGACTACCATTCTCCCTTTTCTTTCAAGGAAGAATGGCAGTGGTGCCATTCTGAAGTATTACCATCACCTTAAAGGGGAGAATGGCACCACTACCATTCTCCCCTTTCATTCAAGGAATAATGGCAGGGGTGCCATTATCAAGGCCTCCCGTCATCTACATGGGGATAATTAAACCATTGCTATTCTCCCTTACATTCGAGGAAGAATGGCAGTGGTGCCATTCTAAAGGCCTCCAATCACCTTGAAGTGGAGAAGGGCACTACTGCCATTTTTCGTTATATTCAAGGATGAATGGTAGTGGTGCCATTCTCAAGGCCTCCCACCACCTTGATTGAAGGGGGGAATGGCACCATTGCTATTTTTAGGGCCTCCCATCAGCCTCTAAAGGGGAGAATGGTAGTGGTGCCATTTTCAAGGCCTCCCATCCAATCACCTTGAAGGGGTGAATGGCACCACTGCCATTCTCCCTTACATTAAAGCAAGATTGGTACTTATACCAGTCCGAAGGCCTCCCATCACTTTGAAGGGGGGAATGGCACTAGTGTCATTCTCTTTTGCATTGAAGAAAGAATAACAGTGATGCCATTCTCAAGGCCTCCCATCACCTTGAGTAAAGGGGAGAATGGCACCACTGCCATGCTCCCATTCTCAAGGCCTCCCATCACCTTGAGTAAAGGGGAGAATGGCACCACTGCCATTCTCTAGGCCTCCCATCACCTTGAGTAAAGGGGAGAATGGCACCACTGCCATTCTCAGGGCCTTCCATCACCCGAAAGGGGAGAATGGCACCACTGCCATTCTCTAGGCCTCCCATCCCATTTTCTTAAAAATGGTAGAATGGAACCATTAACATTATCCCTTACATTCATGGAAAATGGCAGTGGTGGCTGCCATTCTCAAGGCTTCCCATCACCTTAAAGGGGAGAATGGCACCACTTCCATTATCCCCTTTCATTCAAGGAAGAATGACACTAGTGCCATTCTCAAGGAATCCCATCACCTTGAAGGGGGGGAATGGAACCACTCCCTACCTGTCTTACATTCAATAAAGAATGTCTTGAAGGGGGGGAATGGAACCACTGCCTACTTGTCTTACATTCAATAAAGAATGGGAGTGGTTCCATTCTAAGGCATCCCATCATTTTCATTGAAGGGTAGAATCCATTCTTAGGGCCACCTATCACATTAAAGGGAAGAATGTCACCACGGCTTTTTTAAAGGCCTCTCTTCCAATCACCTTGAAGGGGAGAATCATACAACTACCATTCTCCCTTATGTTCTTTGAAAAATGGCAATGGTGCCATTCTCACAAGGCCTCTCATCACCTGAAAGGGGAGAATGACACCACTGCCATTCTCTCCTACATTCAAGGAATAATGGGAGTAGTGCCATTCTCAAGGCCTCCCATCACCTTCATTGGGAGAATGGGACCATTGCCATTGTCCTATACATTCAAGGAAGAATGGCAGTGGTGCTATTCTCAAGGCCTCCTACCACCTTTTGAAGGTGATAATGGCACTAGTGCCATTCTCCCTTATATTCAAGGAAGAATGGTACTGGAGCCATTCTTAAGAACTCCCATCACCTTGAAGGGGAGAATGGCACCACTGCCATTCCCTCAAGGAATAATGCCAGTGGTGCCATTCTCAAGGCCTTCCATCACCTTGAAGGGGAGAATGGAATTAGTGTCATTATCCCTTGCATTCAAGGAAGAATGGTAGTGGTGCCATTCTCAAGGCCTCCCATCAACTTCATGGGCAGAATGGCTCCATTACTATTCTCCCCCATGGCGTTATGGAGAATCATAGTCGTGCCGTTTATCCCCATTTTAGATTCATAATTTTTGAATCTGATTTTGAATTTGACATCCCATCACCTTGATTGAAGGGGAGAAAGGCACCACTGCTATTCTCCAATTTTATTCAAGGAAGGATGGCTGTGGTGCCATTTTTTAGGCCTCCCATCAACTTGAATGGGAGGAATGGCACCACTACCATTTTCCCTTACATTCAAGGAAGAATGGCAGTGGTGCAATTCTTCCTTACATTCTAGGAAGCATGACAGTGGTGCTATTATATCAAGGCCTCCCATCCCATCACCTTGAAGAGGAGAATGGCACCACTGTCATTCAACCTTACATTAAAGGAAGAATAGCAATGGTGTCATTCTCAAGGCCTCCCATCACCTTGAAGGGGAGAATGGCACCACTGCCACTCTCCCGTACATTCAAGGCTCGATGGAAATGGTGCCATTGCCATTTGGAAAGCCTCCCATCAACTTGATTGAAGGGGAGAATGGCACCAGTGCCATTCTCGGGGCCTTTCATCACCTAAAAGGGGAGAATGACACCACTACCATTCTCAAGGCCTCCCATCCCATAATCTTGAGGAGTAGAATGGCACCATTGCTAGTCTAGTGGTTCCATTCACGGAACAAAGGTAGTGGCTGCAATTCTCAAGGCCTCCCATCACCTTGATTGATGGGGAGAATGGCACCACTACAATTTTCCCCTTTCGTTTAAGAAAGAATGGCAGTGGTGCCATTCTCAAGGCCTCCCATCACCTCCATGAGGAGAACGGGACCAGTGCCATTCTCCCTTACATTCAAGGAAGAATGGCAGTAGTGCTATTCTCAAGGCCTCCTACCACCTTGAAGGGGAGAATGGCACCACTGCCATTCTCCCTTATATTTAAGAAAGAATAGCAATGGTGCTATTCTCAAGGCCTCCTACCACCTTGAAGGGGAGAATGGCACCATTGCCATTCTCCCTTATATTTAAGAAAGAATGGCAATGGTGCCATTCTTTAAAACTCCTATCACCTTGAAGGGGAGAATGGCATCACTACTATTCTTAAGAAATAATGGCAATGGTACCATTCTCAAGGCCTCCCATCACCTTGAAGGGGAGAATGGCACCACTACCATTCTTCCCCATGGCATTATCGAGAATGGCAATAGTGTCATTCTCCTCCAATTCTCCTCCATTTTACATCCACAATTTTTGAATGTGACTTTGAATTTGAATTTTAATCCCCATTATCCTCACTCTCCCTGGTTGTTTTGAATATGAGTATGGCACCAGTGTTTATCCATTGAATTTCTCAAGGCCTCCCATCATTTTGAAGGGGAGAATGACACCACTGCCATTCTCCCCCATGGCATTATTGAGAATGGTAATAGTGCCATTCTCCTACATTTTAGATTCACAATTTTTGAATGTGACTTTGAATTTGAATTTTAATCCCCATTATCCTCATTGTCCCTCCTTGTTATGAGTATGGCACCAATGTTTATCCATTGAATTTTGAATTTCTCTCCTTGGATTCAAAAACCCTAGTTTTAAAATTTCCCTCCCAAATTCAAACATTGCCTATCCAATATCCCAAACAATTCCCTCTTTGGTATTTTTATCATTTTGGGCTTGTAAAGTTGAGTGTGCATATGCAATCCCCACTCACAGGTGCACTTTCTTGTGGATTATTTTTTTAATGTATGTACGTATGTACGTATGTACATACACATACAAACATAAATAAAGTTCCATAAGATTAGGATTAATTCGTATCCATATACTAACTAGATAACTCTAATCTAAACTAATTAAGCACTAATTAAACTAAACTAATCAAATTCTAATTAGATTATAAATACTAATTAAATATGAATTATGCAGTAATTAAACTAAACTAATCAAATACTGATTAGATTGTAAATACTATAAGTCAACTAAACTAATCAAATATGAATTATGTAATAATTAAACTAAACTAATCAAATACTGATTAGTTTGTAAATACTAATTAAATACAAAGTAGAATCTAAACACTTGTTGGATTTTAAACTAATTAAAGTAATTAGAAATTGTGAGAGAGAATTATTTGTGTGTGTGTGTGTGTGTGAGAGAGAGAGAGAGAGAGAGAGGGGTATGTGTAGCCACCTTGAAGGGAAGACTGGCACCACTACCGTTCTCCCTTACATTCAAGGAAGAATGGCAGTGGTGCCATTCTTAACAACTCCCATCGCCTTGAAGGGGAGAATGGCACCACTACCATTCTTAATGAAGAATGGCAGTGGTGCCATTCTCAAGGCCTCCCATCACCTTGAAGGGGAGAACGGCACCACCCCCATTCTCCCTTACATTCAAGGAAGAATGGCAGTGGTGCCAATCTCAAGGCCTCCTATCACCTTCATGGGGAGAATGGCACCACTGCCATTCTCTCCCATGGCATTATGGAGAATGGGAGTAGTGCCATTCCCCCCCATTTTCGGTTCTCAATTTTGAATGTGAATTTGAATTTGAATTTTAACCCCCATTATCCTCACTCTCCCTCCTTTTTTTGAATATAAGTATGGTGCCAATTTCTATCCATTGAATTTTGAATTTCCCTCGGATTCCAAAACCCATGTTTCAAAATTTCCTCGAAATTCGAGCATTGCGTATCTAATATCCCAAAAAATTCTCTCTTGGTATTTTCATCATTTTGGACCTGTAAAGACAAGTGTGCATGCGCAATCGATAATAGTGAAGCTACATTTGCAGGTGCGCTTCTTTGTCATTTGTTTTTTAAATGTATGTATGGGTGCATCGCTTTGCCTAGTTCATAAAATCAGGATTAAATTGTATCCATGTACTAATTTTAAACTAGGTAACTCCAAACTAATCTAATTAAGCACAAATTAAACTAAACTAATCAAACACTAATTAGATTATAAATAATAATGAGACACAAACTAAAATCTAAACACTAATTATATTTTAAACTAATTGAAGTAATTAGAGAGAGAGAGAGAGAGAGAGAGAGAGAGAGAGAGAGAGAGAGAGAGAAGTGTGTGTGTGTGTGATAGAGAGAGAAAAATCTTGGGTGTGAGGAGGCAAGAGAGAAAGAGAGAGAGAGAGAGAGAGAGAGAGAGAGAGAGAGAGAGCCTGCCTGGCTTGAGGGATTCTTGGTTGGGCCAGATTCAACTAGAGAGCTCTCTGTGGAGATTGATGATGGTGCCCTTGCCCCAACAACAAATTCTATGTATAGCTTGATGATGGTCGCTATTTGAATGCAATCGCTAGAGGTATACACATTTCCCCTATGTGTAAATGAGCACCATGCCTCAACTTGCTCATTCGCTGAATCATGATGCCAACCTGATAGTAGATGATGGAAACCTAGCGGTGAAGGTGCTGTCCAGCACGTAGAAGCCCCCCTCCCCCTTCTCTCTCTCTCTCTCTCTCTCTCTCTCTCCTTCTCTCTCTTCCATGTGTGGCTTTTCTGTATTTCTTCTACCAAAACATGTCGTCCTCTCTTTCGTTCAGGCACAGAGAGCCATCTTACAATTTGTGAGCACTGCAGTAAGACAGAGATGCAGGAGGAGCTGTCAAAGACGACGGTGCAAGAGGAGCTCATTGTTGCTAACGACCATCAGATGCTCCTGAGGGTGAGAAGATGTATGTTCCGAACAGACACCAGCGCAGTGCGTCGTTACAACACGGCTGCCATCTTCTCGGATGACCCACTCCTAATCCCGCCAAATGATGGTGGTTGTGCTGTGCTTAAAAAATCTACAGAAGCTCGCGTTGTGAGGGAGGTGGCCAAGCTTCGCCCTAGCGCAAGCTAATCTTAGCCAGCCACATCAGCTAGACATCTACATTAAATTATTGCTAGCCTCACATATTGCACGAGTACTGCGAGAGAGAGAGAGAAATCACATTGTGCGATGAGATTTGAGAGAAAAAAATACACTCAATTTTAAGTTAGTGTTTAATTTAAAAAAAAACTAAGGTCTAATGTTAAGGTTTAACTTTCGATACATTATCATAGACTAAGGTGTTAGGGCTTGATTAATTAACTTTTCTTTAATAAACCTTAAAGCCCAAAATAGGTAAGCCATATGCATATTGCACACCTGAGGCCTCACTACATTTATGTCGACACCTCACATCTTTGTCGTCTTCTTCCTCCCCCCCTCCTCACCACTGCCACCTCCTGTTCGTGCAAGAGATAGAACTCTCTCATGTTGGTGGTTGACACGCGCGCGCGCGCGCGAGAGAGAGAGAGAGAGAGAGAGAGAGAGAGAGATCCGCCATGCAAAGCCTCGTGAGAAGCATGAGAAACAAAAAAAACTCTACATGTGAGAGAGCAAGAGAGATGTGACTGTTAAGCCACTACAGCAAATGATACATATCTCGAGCGTTGTAGAGAGACAAGATCCTTCCTCCTTTTCTTGTTCTAGAGAGTGCAATCTATTGAGTAGGTGCATGTTGGACATGCCCTCAAACACAAATTAGAAAGTTTTTAATAAATATCATTTCTTGTTTTTGAACCTTACAAAAAAAACCCTCACATAAATATCAAGCCAAAGAAATTAATTGATCACACCCTCAATTTTGATTTTGGTGCCCTATTAATCTCCTACATTTTCCTTGTTTGTTGGCATCACATATTTATTCTAGGATCACATATTTAATCGTCTACATTTACCTTGTTTTCTAGCATCACATATTTATTTCTAGGCTCACATATTTAATCGCTTGCCTTTACCTTGTTTGCGAGTGTCACATATTTATTACTATGCCACGCTGGAATGTAGTGTGTTTCAAACAATAATATAAAATCTATCACCAAATTTCAAACTCTTGTGATCTCAATATACTTTAATAGTGAGACATTTCAAGATGGCATACCACCTTGACAGATCGACCTAAAAATTCCTTTCCAAGTCCTATTCACTAGCACATGTGTTGCTTTCTTTCTATACAATCAAGGGCAACCAATATTATATGGTCAAGGATATTTAAAGTCTATCAATGAGGAGTTAATGAGTCAAGAGTGAGTGTTCGCCACCATTTCAAACTCATTTACCAACCTCAAAAAACTTTTGCAACTGGCTTAGTCACTTATGTGGAATACAAGATCCATCCATAGAATCTTAGTTTGGTGGGCCTCCTCCATAGAATCTTGGTTTGGGGCCATGTTTGGTATCATTATAGGTACCACGTTATCAAACCACCCCCATCCTCCTTTATTTAGAGGACTGAAGTGGTGGCCTGAGAGACACAATAGTGTCTAAACACCATATTAGATAATTTGGGAAAAATCCCATTCCCATTTGAAAAATGGGAGCATGGTGAACTTGTCCAAAAGTTTGTCAAAACCCCCTCATGTGACATATCATCGGAAAGATCTTAAAGAGTAGAATCTAAATCTATGATCTCCGACAAATTTGGAGTTAGTATGTTTAAGATATGTCCAAAACTATATGGAGTAATTGATTCCCAAAATGTGAGATTTTTCCCAAATTACCTAATATTGACTTTCTACGTGTACCCCAAAGAGATTTGTCCAAGATACTAAGATTTGGTACACAGATCGTAGAGATCTAGGACACTCTTGCCTTTAGAGTTGTAGCGGATGTAGACTTGGGGCTTAGAGAGCTCGGGGGGTTCACTATATGTAAATCCTCTATATCACGTGCGTTCAAGGCCTATTTAAAAAGTCCCTTATCTGTGAATTTTTTAGTGAATATAATGTATCCTTTCCTATTCAAATCTGTAAATTTTTTTTAAAATACAATAAATAAATCCCCTCTGTAAATATATTTCTGTAAGTTTTAAATATTTAAAATGTCCTTCTGTTGAACCCACGTGATACTTACATATTTATACGAGTGACCCCCCTGAGTTAGAGAGATCAGTTCACTCCGTACAAAGAGGAACCTAGGATAGGAATGACACCACTGCCATTCTCCCTTACAATCAAGGGAGTGTGGCACTACTCCCATTCTCCTCAAGGTAGTGGTGCCATTCTCCCGTCCAAGAAATGTATGCAAGGGAAATGGCAGTGATGCCTCTCTCCCCCCTTACATCAATTTGATTATGAGGATGATGGCACCACTACCATTATCCCTTTTAATTTAGTGAATTCTTGTCTTGAAAATGTTTATTGAATTTATTTGGGATGTATGAGTGCTTTATCTGATTTTAGTTTTGTTTAAAAAATAAACAAGGACCATGGCTTTTAGAGGTGGGGACAAAATAAAGATGCTAGTGGTGGGTAATGAAGTTTTGGCAGTATATGTGTAATTGACTTAGAGGGCTTTTGCAATGGTGTGAAAATATGGATAAACAATGTATTGGTGACAATCGAAAAGGGTATTAATAATGATGTGCTATTACCTTTCTCCACTGGATGCAATGACAATTGGTGAAGCAATTTGGAGTGTTGTCAAATGGCCTAAGACCTCTCTCCAATGTGTTGGTGCATATTTGGAGGAGGCCACGGGTGAAGAGACTATAGAAAGTGATTCCATGTCCCCTTATGTTAAGGCAATGCTTATTTCCTCAGTGCAAAATGATAAATTTGTGATTCTTGGAGAGAGAAAAAGGTGGCTTTGTGGAATGATAGCATGACAGAGACCATTGGGAAGGGTGTGATATTATATGTTTATCCCTATGATTCCATAAACTTTGCTACCTTGGGAGAGGATTGTTTAGGTGTGGGAAAATAGAGAAGAACAACCAGAACATAAGGACTACTACCTCAACAAGAACTACACAAGAGATTGGTAGTGTAAGCTTCGTTAAGTGGCCAATCAAGCAAATTACCATGTTAGATGGAAGCCCATTGCGCACAGATATGTGCCCATGGAACATGATGACAGTATACATAATGTTTTGAATGGTGTATCGACACAAAAGATGTTTCATCTTCAAGGAAACAAAGGTACACTTTCACCCCAAGAAAAAAGAGCCACCAACATCAATATTCACAATGTCAATGGAATAAGTGCTACGAGTTTCCTCGATTGATTATTGTGAGTGCAAGTGTTGTCAGCATGCTGATCGAGATATGTTAATAAGAATTCCAAATAATTTTTGGGGCAACCCTCTAGAATCTAGCACAAACTATGTGTATGACATGTTTTCTATGGCTTTGCATCGTGTGACACGGATGGAAAGGCAAGCTATAAATTTAGGGTGAATGGTGTGGAGGTATGTTGCAGAGCATGGTAGGAGATACATGGAGTACAAAAAACATCATTTTACAGATATAGGGGAAGTTTGAGAATGGTGCACAACAATATGTGCATGGAAATACAGGAATCATGAGGAGGAATAGGGAGCACACATGTATGGTAAGGGCTCTTATGCAAGAGTTTGTGGAAAATAACTCAGAGCGTATGCGTCACAAAAGTAGAACCATGGATGGTTCTAGAGAGACTCAATTGGTAATACTTGAAGTATATAAAAAGGTAGGTATCCAACGTGAGATAAACAAAGGCCTATTCCATTTGGGTTTAGAAAATATTTCTAGTTCTTCTTTTAGTAGAATATGGAATGAGGACTTTAAGATTGTTTCCTTGGTCAAGAGTAGCGAGTTCTCCAAATGCAGTTTGTGTAGTGGGATAAAGGCACGCACAACTGGTAGCCATAAAGTGTCGAGAGGAGCGCAATATACTTATGGAGGAAAGAAATAAGCATATTATACAGCAATAGAGTTGTACGAACCTTTATTATACATGGTGCAGGTCCTCTGAGATGGATTCTAGTAAATACTTATGCATAATTCATGGCAACATGGACCAAAAGAAAACAACAATCCCAAGACTTCGGGTGAAGTCAAAGGACACTTATTCTTCTTAGCAATTACAAGTGTCTTTAATTGGTATGATTACTCATGGACATGGGCATGGTCATTATGAACACTTCACTATAAATGGCTTGTGGCCCTCAGATCTGAATCTCATAGTTGGCTCCCTTGAATTGTGTTTGTGCAACTTCGAGAGGATGGACATGCATGCAATTGGGGACATAGCTACTAATAGGGTCTAAGAAAGAAACAATGTTCTGAATCTCATAGTTGGCTCCCTTGAATTGTGTTTGCGCAACTTCGAGAGGATGGACATGCATGCAATTGGGGACATAGCTACTAATAGGGTCTAAGAAAGAAACAATGTTCTGAATCTCATAGTTGGCTCCCTTGAATTGTGTTTGCGCAACTTCGAGAGGATGGACATGCATGCAATTGGGGACATAGCTACTAATAGGGTCTAAGAAAGAAACAATGTTCCATTTCTAAATGCTCTAAACTCAAGCAGTTCCTTGGATTGTCATTATGCTTCAGAAGGTAAGGAACCTCTCCAGAGGGATGGGTCTATAGTTTATTACAAGAAAGTGTCACTAATACAAAGTGAGGGGATATAAATGCCACAACTTCTACTACAGAGACTACAGCAAGCACTGCCTCCTCGTTTCGTAAATTGCCAAAGAACTTGCTACTACAACTAGATAGCTATGCATTAGAGAATAAAATTCGGTACTTATTTGCATACCTTTCTCTACTTGTTGCAAGAGGTTTCTTCAAGACATGTTAATTACGCTTCTTGATGGTAGGGCACACTCATGAGGACATTAATGTAATATTTAGCATGTTTTCTGAGAAATTGAGAGTGGATAAAACATTGACTTTTCCACATCTAATGGATACATTTAGATGCTCTTCCAAATCCAAGCCAGCACCATTTCTTCTTAAAAGGATCCCCAACTTCAAGAGTTTTGTTGATGGTTATCTTAATGATGGACAAGACATGCTTGTGGGTCATTCTAAACCATTGCAATTTTGTTTCTTCATGCTTGAAGAAAAACCAATGATGCAATACAAAGTACATCCCAATTCACTTGATTGGATACCTACTAGGAAAGGAGGCATTTCAAGAGTTGTGGAAGTAAGGTTTTGATGGACAGCCACTTCTTCCAACAGGGTTTCCAAACATGCTACCAATGGTTGAATTTGTAAGGGATCACTTGCAAAGTAATGGCAGGCATAAAGGACTACATTAGGTTTTGGGAGAAGCGTGTAGATAAAAGGGGTGTTACAACATCATATGAACCCTATATTAGACCAATCATAGATTACTAGAAAAATATGCTAGAGTAACTTGATCATCTAATTTTATCAGAGACAAGAGTTTACTCAGAGTTCCGGCCAAAGACACAATTGGCAGATCATGTGGATAACTTAGATGTCAGGGGGGGGAGGGGGGGTCACTCATAAATATGTAAGCATAGCACATGGGTTCAACAGAAGGGGTTTTTAAAATCCCTTTTTTAGACATTTTTTATATATAGAAGGGTATTTACATACTGAATTAAAAAAGGTTGTGTTTTATTCATGAAAAATTTACAAATAAGGTGTTTTTAAATTAGGCCTTGAACGCACGTGATAGAGAGAGTTTACAATATAAATAATGAACCCCCTGAGACTTTGATAGGCACAATAATGAGTTCATAGGCTATGAGGAATGGAACAATCACTATTGTGGTCCTTTAAGTGGTAAGCCAAGGAAAGAGTCTAGCCTGATGACTCGGGGGGGTCACTATATGTAAATCCTCTATATCACGTGCGTTCAAGGCCTATTTAAAAAGTCCCTTATCTGTGAATTTTTTAGTGAATATAATGTATCCTTTCCTATTCAAATCTGTAATTTTTTTTTAAAATACAATAAATAAATCCCCTCTGTAAATATATTTCTGTAAGTTTTAAATATTTAAAATGTCCTTCTGTTGAACCCACGTGATACTTACATATTTATACGAGTGACCCCCCCGAGCTTGATGATAGATGTTAAGAAAGGAAAATTTTTCTTGGTGAGGCCATCTCATCCAATTAATCCTATATGGCTTGGTGTTGCCTAATCAGAAATTGAGATAGATGCAACATCACCTAATTTCAATAAGGTACTAATGCAGTGTTGGGCACCTTGTGCTAACAAAAAAAGTACTAAGTGATGCAAAAGTCTATGAGGATTATTAGAGAAAGTTTTTGGTAGAGAATAAGAAGGATCCACAAGTTTGGGAACGTATTGATGCAGTTGTATGGTCCTGGATGTCAAAAGTCACAAATACTAAGAGGATCAAGATTCCATAGAATGTGCGTACAAAAGCACAAGAAGGCTTGCTTAGCAGTGGAGACTTGCAAATCTCTTGACTTATCTGGTAATGTGTTCTTAAATTTACATTTCTTAAATTCTATGTAATTTCTTGTACATATTTTGAAAAAAAGGTCGTTCATTGATTTTATTGATGGTGTAGAAAAGCATTATAAAACCTTGATAGAATATATATTAAAAGGTGTTTATAAACACCACCCATTTGTGTGATTATCAACTTGTATTAAAATCCATCGTCCCCCTAAATGGTGTGAAGAAAACCATCCGATGTTTGATCATTCAATCTCCCAAAGTTGTAAAATTTTCCCAAATTTTTTGAAATTCACCAATTTCAAATTTCCAAAATATCTCCATTCGCCCAAGTAATCTAATACGTCCTTTGTGGTGAGCTCTATTTTCTTGGAAGTGGTTTCAAAAGCAAAGATGTGAGCATTTGGTTCCTCCTCACTCTTGCCTTTGAATTTTGGGTATTTGAGAGATCCTACCCCCACCCCCAATTCTTCCCCTCCCTGAGCTTCCAGCCTCCTCAGTGGTTTCGGAATTAGTATTTCGTGCTATTGTGGATTCATTTCCCATTTACTGATGATTTTGTTCCGTGATTTCTCTATTGTTCCGGAATCAGGCTATCATAGTCTAAATCCAGCTCCTACACTTGTACCCTAAATCTTAGCCCATACTAACACCACTAGTTGTTCTTTAATTGTCTCTAACTTTGGGATTTTCTCTTGTTCTTGGATTATAAATCTGATTCCACATCCAATTTATCATCCAAGGTGTCATCCTCTAAGGAATCTTTGTCTCTCTTTTTCTTCTCTTTCTTTGATCTTGAGCTATCCCCCTAAACTATGCTCCAATCTTTGAGTGGCTTTCACTAGCCCATCAATTCTATTAATGGTGGGATCAATTGGAGTCAGAAACTTTGGATGACATGTGAAGAATAAATATACACCTAACCTGACAAGTAGCAGTCCAAAAACAAATAGGTTTAAAGTCACACTAGCTGATAGGTACCGATGAGTGAACTCGGTTGTGATCGTGTGTGTGCTCGCTATCCGCTGAATGCTCATTGATTGTACCTTCTACAACACCAACATCTTCATGAAATCTCATCATCCTCATCAGTAGGTACTTTGTCTTCTTTAGCAAACTCTCATAGTCCTCATCCTTGGGGGCATTCTCCCATAGACTATCTAGTGCTACAAGGTGTGACGCGCCTGGCAAAGCATCATAACACTAGGTCTATTCCATTGTAAATGAATAATCCAACAACAAATATTAGACTAAAAAGAGTCATTTCCACACTCTTCTTGTAGAAGAAGTTACTCTTGCACATCCAATTAAGCATAGAGATGGGGAAGACTATTCGATAGCGACATAGAAGTGATAAAATTGACTTGAATACAAAAAATGGAAGATGTTCTAATAGATCTAGAGTGGAAACCCATGAAATGTGATCACTTTGACTCCATTAACTAGACACCATAAACAAATTAACAAAACATAGATATACGGAATAGGCAAAACCTCTTTACATAAGGAGAACACATCAACATGTCATATGGATTGACGAATGCCATCGAGGTTTGAGTGACAACAAATATGGACTGAAGGAAGTTCTAAAAGATAGTAAACAATTTGCAACTTAATAAGAAAAGGAAAAACATCCACCCATGCCATCTCCATACAAAGCTTGTATTACGTCCCAATCATAAACTAGAGGATGTGCGAGGAATCGATCGCATTAAGATCGCCAAAAGTGTTGGCGGATAATCCAACACAAAGTTTATGAATTCAACATTAAACATGATTGCAACATTATTGAACATATGAACACACTGATTATAGAACATTACACATAGTATGCATACATAATTGCAAAACAAAGATGCATAACTGACTCTATATTCCTTCTACATATATCTTATTTGTTTCTTGTCTCTCTATACATCAACGCTTAGTGCATAAATAATCATCTGAATTAAGAAACAAAGAGTCATATCTGATCCACTATGCCTAAATTGGGATTTTATTTCTACATTACCCTAAACTAAGGTAAGGAATAATAATGTTATGGTGGGTTATTCTCTAAGCTAAGAGCTCTACTAAGAGTGGATAAAGGTGCAAGCAAGTAACAACCTTGCATTCTTCTTCCTCTTTTCTCTATCTTGTAAGGTTGAAGTGTTCTCGAATAAGTGAACATGTACAAAGTGAGTTTATAATCTTAAGTATAAAGCTAATGTTAGCGTTAACCATTTACAAGGCAAGGCTTGTTGGGTTTTTCTTAGGAGAAAGGCATAAATTATGATGAGACCTTTCCACCCACATCTTGTATGACTATAATCTCTTTTATTATTACATTGGCAATGCATTATGGTTCAAATTCATATGATTTAGATATCTTGTATGACTATAATCAATTGTATTATTACATTGTCAATGCATTATGGTTGGAATTCATATGAATTAGATATCAAGGTGACCTTCTTGAATGATCATTCACATGAGGAGGTTTACCTAAGGCTTGTAGTTTTGTTGAGAAGGGTCACGAGTCTAAAGTATGCACGCCAAGAAAAGATTTATATGGCCTTAAGAAGGCTCCTAAACATGGTACAAGAAGATAAATATATACTTGGTTACAAAAGGTTTTTGTAGTAGTCTAAATAAGAGTACTCTCTATGTAAACCCTCTATGTAAAGAAGAGTAAATTGGTCATTGTTTTATATGTTGATGACATGCTTCTTACAGGTCAAGATGAGAAAAAATTAAATTACATGATTTGGGGTCATTGCATTATTATTTGAACATATACTTTATCCAACATAATGATGGTATTATGATATTGTAGTTAAAGTATGTACAGAGTTAAAGTATGTACAGATACTAGTAAGCCTATTCTCAAGGATGCATGTGAATTATTTGATGCATCACTTTATTAGGAGAGTGTTGGGTGTCTCATCTATCTATGCAATACAAGGTGAGTCATAAAGTTTTGGGTCTCCTAGTTGAGAAAGTTTATGCACAATCTCAAAAGTAACCATTGATAGGTTGCCAAGTGAGTATTCTAATACTTATAGGGCACTCACTCCCTTGGGCTATTATATAGTAAGGTGGTTATACTAAGTTGCATGATTTTAGTGATTCCAATTTGGTTAGATGTTATAACATATGAGTTTCCACTATTGGCTTTGCTTTTATCTTAGTGATTCATATCTATCCTAGCTCAACAAAACAAGAAGCAGCCCAATACGGGGTCCACTTCGAGTTGTGATGATGAAGATGAGAATTAACCATTGCGAGGAATCCAATGTTTCATGCTCACACAATGCACATTGAGGTGCATTATCATTATATTAGGAGGGGCTCATTGCATGAGAGATTAGCCTAGCTTATAACTCCATACATGCCAATGTGGCAGATATATTCACAAAGGCTCTCTCACGAGAGGAATCTGAAGCTTTTCACAAAGCTTAGGCTTATATACTTTTGGGAATTGATTAGCCACATGATCACTATATATGTTCACATTGGCACTATAGGGGGGGATTTGCAGCCAATATGGTAGTGATTTGTGGACACAGTTGTGGAGGTAGGATAATAATGGGTTGGGGTACCTTTTCCCTCCTTAGGACGTTTTTCTTGGAGTGGAGATAAAGGTAGTAATACAAACATATGTAGCAAGCAAGGAGAGAGAGAGAGAGAGAGAGAGAGAGAGAGAGAGAGAGAGAGAGAGAGAAGCACACCACTGAAAGTACTTCACTTATCATCATCAATCTACTTTGAGTGTTGTGCTTCTCTGTCTCACTCTCCTTGCTTGTTGCATCTGTGTGTGTTGCTACCTTTGTCTCCACTCCAATATATAGATTGTATGATGATGTAATTTACACCTCCCTTTTCAAGATAAAAAGAAGGAATCATTGCATATTTGAGGAGGTGATGATGTAACAAAGATACCTGTCTGCTTGATTAAACATGCCAACAACAGCACTCCATGAAAAAGAGCTAAGCATGTTTTGCATCTTATGAGAGATTGTGGCTTCTATGAACTTCTATGGACTCTTTAGAATATGCGAGACTTATTAGCTATAGCTAACCATGTGGAATTATAAAAACCAAAGCTTTACGCTAAAGTAAAGACCCGAGTGTACCATATTATTAGTACATTTATATAGTCAACATTAATCTATGTGGGAGATCCTAATGGATGGTAAAAGGAAAGCTTCTCTCATCTTGTTTATCAAAAAGCTATGATAGTGTCTTCACTAGGTCTCTTAGTGAGGATTATTTTGATTAGTATTCAACCAATTTGAAGCTATAACACATTTTGAATGAGTCAATTGCTTAGTCTAGATTGTGACATTAAGAGTCCTTAGAACCCAAAACATAATACCATATTTCTTTTGAATCAATAATGGCCTTGGAGATATAAAGATTCCAAGATTCCAACCGAAAGCATATATGATATCGTATTCCATTATTTTTTTTGAATTGATTGCTCGCAACCATGACTCTAATGGTTTTCTTAGTCTTGTTGGGGAACCTACTAAGCACACCCACTCTAAAAACATATTTGGCCGAGTATTCGAGAGATACATGAGACGTTTAATGACTTGGATGTGCAATGTCCCATCTACAAGTAGCACCTCCATTTAGTGTTTCACAATATATCTCTTGTGAAAATATAAAGATATGATATGGATTCTACAAAATTTATATTCTTAGATAATCAATCTACGGTGTATCATCCTCTAAACTCCTACTTTATCTAATTGTAAACTTTCTTCTTGTGGATCATATCATGAAGTCGTTATTCACAGAAACAAATAGTTATAGACTATGTCCTCTCTATAACCTATAAAGAGAAGCAAAGAAGCTATTTGTGAGTTTATCCCTTCTTACCTAAGCTCAATGCTTGAACCATGGTGTACTTAGTTCATAAATATTCTAAAAAAATATGTTGGGGAAAGTAGACTTCAAATTCATTTAGAACACCACCCATATTTGCTTTATTACTAAGACTACAACCATTTGTTTACTAAGACTTAAATTTTTTAATAACTTTGTTGTTAATTAGTTTATTTCAAGATGATAATAATGTTATGGATGGAAGCATGTTAACATGCTACGCTTTTTAAGGTTTTTAGCAGTGCTTTTGTAGTATTGCTAACATAAAAAATAGGCACATGGTAAATTTTTTGCAAATAAAATTATATTTTTTCGGAGATTATACAAGAAGATTCTCTTCTTCAAAAGATTTCCAATGATGTATAGCATGATAAGAAATTTTGCATTGTGGGTCATCTTTGAATCCAAAAATCATTGTAAAAAGTCATGCTAACTAGCACCTATCTCGGACACAAAAAAGTGTAGCATGTTAACATTCTTCCACCCTTATAGAGATTACAAATATGACAGGACATGATTCATGATCAATATGTTGTTGGCTACTACTAATAATGGCAAATAAAATTTCTCCTCACAGATATAAATAATCAATAAGAGAAAAGCTATTATGTTGTTTAGCAAGGTTAAAATATAATATATGATTTATGGGATTTCTACATAAACATCAAATTATTTAGTTGTAGACTAATATCATGCTTTGAATCTACTTATTCATTACTTCATTATGCCAAAAACCCTGATAATTCTACTTCTTTTTAGGGAATACTAAAGACTGGGAGAGAAGTGGCTATCAAAATGCTCTCTTCTAAGAGTCATCAAGGAGAGATAGAATTTATGAATGAGGTGAACCTCATTACTAGCGTGCAACATCGAAACTTGATTCAACTGTTAGGATGTTGTGTGGAAGAATCGAAATGGCTACTAATTTATGAGTATCTTCCAAATCGAAGCTTAGACTTACTCCTATTTGGTAATTATTTCAATATCAAATGATGATGCCATTTTAGAACTTGCTTATTTTATCCATCAAATTAGAAGTCGCTTAATTTTTTACTGTGATCTAATGCAGATTTTGGACAAAATGAATGGCAAAATGCCTTAGATTGGAAAACTCGATTTGACATAATAGTTGGCATAGTAAGGGGATTGAGCTACCTTCATGAAGACTCCCATGTTCGAATTGTTCACAGAGATATCAAGACAAGTAATATCCTCTTAGACAACAACTTGAATCCAAAGATTTCTGATTTTGGTCTAGCAAGGTTTTTTGCAGATAATATTACACACCTCACAACAGGCGTGGCAGGAACCTTGTAAGTCTCTTGATTTTCTTATTCAAATTTGAAGATAATTTTGGTCATTCTTTCTTAAAATAATGTGCCTACAAATGCACTAGAATTTACACACACACACACACACACACACACATATGTATATATATATACATATATATTTATATATTTATATATATATATATAGTTATATATTGTTAAAAGATAGTATTAATCGTTCTTTCTTAAAATTGTGTGCCTACAAATGTACAAGAATTTATAGCATATACACACACATATATATATTGATAGAAGAAGATATTGAGGCTTCTGGTGTGCTCTTGTCCAAGTGGTAACACCTAGAGCCAACAACGTGTGGGTCTAGGGTTTGAAGCCTGGCATCTACATATACTAATTAATCTCTCTCAAAAATGCAAAGTTTAGGATTTATTCTTCAATTTAGTTGTCACAATCTACAAAGTGGTAACACCTTGGTCTGGTGTGCTCTTGCCGCCCAAGTGGTAACATCTTGGTCCAACGATGTGTAGGTCTAGGGTTTGAACCTTAGAATCAATGTATCTATCTATTCTATTGAGCACAAGTTTTTCCCTCTGCAATGTGCCATGCTTTCTAGCATCTACTCTAATGTCCTCTAAAACCATCTCTTCTCTTCCCTCTCTAGCCACGTGGCAATAGTGTACAAAAGGGTAGACTGTGCACAAGTGAGGGCAGTGCCGTAAAGCAATGCGCAGGTAGTACTAATTAATCTCTTTAAAAAACATGCAAAGTTTAGGCTCTATTCTTGAAATAAAAATGCAGAGTTTAGGCTTTATTCTTCAATGTACTTGTATGGTCAGAATCTACAAAGTCACTTCCCAGATATGTAGATCTAGGGTTTGAAGACTCTCTGAAACAATGCCAAGTTTAGCGCTAGGATATATTCTTCAATTTGCTTGTACGGTCTCAATCTACAAAGTCGCTAATGTTGAGACTTTGAACCATATGTTAAACTGAGATTTCGTGCTTGTTTGCATTTGAAAAGGGGCTACCTTGCACCAGAGTATGCCATCAATGGGCAGCTAACAGAGAAGGCCGATGTCTATAGCTTTGGTTTGGTAGCGCTTGAGATAGTGAGTGGGAGAAAGGTCATCGAGCGCATGTTGGAATCGGAGAAGCAGCATCTGTTAGAATGGGTATGGCTTGTGTGTAGGTTCTTCTTAATGAGAGTAGTTCGTTATCTTTGCTATTCTGTCTGTTACATGTTTAACCTAGATTTTTTCTGGCGCAGACTTGGGCGTTATACGAGAGGCAGCAGCAAACGCGAATTTTGGATGCAAAGCTGAGCAGCAGCAGCAACACAGGCATGGCCGTGAATGAAGGGGAGGTAAACCGTGTGGTGCATGTGGCTCTTTTGTGCACCCAAACACGGGCAAAAGCAAGGCCAGCCATGTCCAAAGTGTACACAATGTTGTGCAGTCAATCAGACATCTTGGAGCTACCCACAAAGCCAACCATCGTCGGCATGCAGGTCGACGTCTCTGCAGCAGCTGACCATCAACAAACCACCTTCACGTCAAGATCCACCTTGAACTCCTACTCCGACGCTTCTCAAAACGCCCCCTCCAATGCAGCTGACCCCATCTCGGAAGTAGAACCTCGATAGAGGGTGGCGCCGCCATCTTCTTGCTCAAATCCCAGCAGCAGCCATTGAAATTAATCCTCTACTGCCTCTGTTTATATTTTTCGTACAATGAACATTAATATCAAAGCTCATTGTAAGCTAAGTGAGATGTGACCAGCCTCTTCTCCTTTAGTGTCAAGGAGCTTGCAAATGTGATTGGGAGATTGTGGAAACAATTAGAGTACATTGAGATTACAAAAAAGAACTGGAAATAAAAATCCTTTATATCAATAACAAATTTAGCATAAATCGGTACTCGTTGATTGTATTAACACCAAATCTTAGGATAGAGAACGTCAATGCCCGCCAAAGGTAATATATTTGCTCGTAAAGCACCCATACATTTGGACTGTGTACTATACTATATTTGCATTGTCTTATTCTTTCTTTTGGAACATAAAGTAAATATATTAACGAAAAGTAATCCCCTAAGGGCTGTACTTCTGAGGCTATGATTTTTGCATGTATGCAACTGGGGTATCATATTTCATGGGAGCAATCTTCATTTGTATGGGAAGCTGAGAGGTGAGATCTGATTTGCAGGCTACTACAGTGTGAAATGGGAGGAATGTAGAAAGATCTCTCTGTATTTTGTTGCTATATGGTGACTTGGTGTCTTATTCTTACTTAAGTGAAGTATAGGTAAACTATGCTACAATATTGGTGTCAAAACTTTGTCTCCATCTTATGAGAAAACCCTACGATCTTAGTCATTGTTTGACTAATACTTGCTATTGTGGAGAGTGAGTCTCCGACTTCTAAAGAACTTTCGTGTGAAAGTGTTCTCTCTACAAGGAGAAATTTCTAGTCCTTGTTGCCAAGGCTCGAGGCATGGGAACTATTTTGAGGGGTGAACATTTTTCATTATGGATTTCGTAAAGCTAAATTCATAGCTTGATACAACACATTCTCAAGCTTAATATTACAGTGTCATTCGTAAAGTAACTTTGATCATCATCTAGGTGGCCCCTGTTAGTGGTGGGATTCTTTCTAATACTATATTACTACTCAATAACCATTTGGTGGAATCCCCAAGGAGTAAAGGAAGTGACACAAATTTACGAAAAAAATAAATTTTGCATGGGTATTCATATCCTTTTGATAGAGATCTTTTAAGTGAGGAGTTCTTGTGTTGCACTTTCCTTGCATTTCCCATGATAATTAGCGGATAGTCTTCCCTCACCTCCAATTCCTTGAGAGTCTTCTCTCACCTGCACTTCCTTAACATCATTTTCTAAGTATTTTTCAAGACCACAAATCAACACATAATATTCAATACCATTATTGGTTTGAGCATTAATGAATTCTTCACTAAAAATCCATACTTCTTGACCTTGGGATTCTATAAAACAATCTCCTTATTCTCTCATTGATCATGTGAAGGTCTAAATGCTCCATCAAAATAAATGGTAAAAGTTATAGATGGCATTTTTAGGAATTTTTTTGAAGTACTTAAAGGTACTTAACAACTTTTTTGGCAAGGTTAGACTTGTGAACCAAACATTTTAAGGAAGGTTGACTTATTAAAAAATAGAGAAGACAAGTAAGACCAAAGCTTTCTTATTGAAAACACCAATGAGAGTCCCTCGTTCTTGATCTCTGAAATGGATGGATGCTTGTGCAAGCTATGTGATTGCATTTGCAAGCATTTCACAATGAACCGAGGAAACACTATTAACATTTGGATTTAAATATAAAATATTAGTGGCAGCAACAACTATTAATCTCAAAATGGGTTAATAGTGGCAGCAGCTATTAATCTCAAAATGGGTTAATAATATTCTCCCTTCCTAATGTAAATCACATCCTTATTATTAAGTACGAGACTCTCTTGTGGGGAGAATTGAGGTCCGAGGAGCTTAATTTTTGTTCTTAATAATGAGTGACTGCTCAATGGTCATTTTTCGTGCGAAAAGAATGAGGAAGGTTGATGAGGAAATGAAGAAGTTAGTGATTAGCAAGAGTACCTATATAGGGTGGGGGACTCTATGTTTTTTTTTCTCTTCCTGTTTTTTTGTGTGTTTTGGTTTATTTTTTCTCATGTTTTTTTTTGGAATCACACAAGCAAGGAACTTACAATGTTTTGTTATTGACATTAGCGAGGTAGTAAGCCTTCGGGACTTTGGAGGAACATGTACACAATCATTCGAATGAGAGTGTGGTTCTTAGTTCCTCATGTGATACAGTGAAGCAATACAAGGTAATAGCTTCTTTGGTTTGATGCTTTCCGTATTGCAGGAGTGTCATCAAATAAACTTCAGGAAGACTTGTCTCTACATTCTTTGTTTTGTGTGCTATTAAAAAAATGCATTCAAGAGATCTTTCAAGCATAAATACAATGAAGTGCATGAAGGTGAGTAATTTAGACTCTTGATGTAGTTATTGTTGAAGCTATAATGACAGAACTCATTTGACTCACAATGCTAATGGAAAGAACTCGTTCGACTTGTGAGGCTAATGGAGAGAACTCACTTGACTCAGAAGGCTAATGAAATAACTCATTTGACTTGTCGAAACTAATTGAGAGAACTCATTTGACTTGTGAGAGTAATGAAATAACTCATTTGACTTGAGAAGCTAATGAAAGAACTCATTTGATTGGTAAGAATAATGGAGAGAACTATTTGAGTAGTGAGGCTAATGGAGCACTTCTTCACCATACTTCAGATTAGAATGTGGGTTTCTATGGGAAAGATAATTTGTGTAGGGGCCTTCATACTACAAAAGGAGCCCCCCCTAAATGTCATACAATAAACGTCACAAGTCCGTTGTACACTCAAAAAAACTTATTTAAAAAAAAAACTTTGACGGGTGATATCACGAAAAAAAACCTTTTTTTTTTTAGAGGCAATTTTTCATGCACTAATTCTCCTGGGTGTAGGGTCTAGCGAACGTTTTCTTTTCTCTCCGGATGCTCCCGTAGTGGTTGGCCTTCTCTCTATTTCTTTGGATCAGCATGCTTCTCCTTGGTACAGGTTCTAGCAAGTTGTATTTTCTCTCCCCATGCTCCACGCTGGGATCAAGCTTCTCTCCATCTCCGTGGATCAACAATCTTCTCTCCACGTGAGCTCCCATCCTCTTCTCCGCCTCATACTCCTTCACTCTATACTAACGATTTTGATTTAAGTGTTTGATGCTTGCATATGTGACTACGATTGGCAGTAGCGTTTGTTCAGCTTACATTTGACAAGATTAGAGAAAATGATTAGTGTGATACTTGCATATTTGATTAGTTTTGGGATTAGAGGTTGTTTAGCTTCTCTCCATGTCTTTGGATTAGCACACCTATCCTTAGTGTAGGTTCTAGAAAGTGCTACATTTTCTCTCCACATGCTCCACGGTGGTTCGGCCTCTCTCCATCTTCATGGATAAGCAAGCTTCTTCCACATGAGTTCCCATCCTCTTCATACTCCTCACTCTATCCTCAAGATTTTGATTTAAGTGTTTGATACTTGCATATGTGATTAGGGTTGGTATTAGCATTTGTTTTGCTTGCATTAGAGAGTTTGATGATTCTCACATTGCATGATCTATGCATAGAATGCAAAACTTTTGAAGGCATATTGTAACACTTTGCAAAACCGAACCAGCACACAGTAGTTGGTGTGTTTTCTTGAGCAAAAAAATGAAAAATGACTTGCAATGAAGTCTCCCATAAGCTACAAACTCTATGCTTCATATACACCCCACTAAGTATTCATGAAACACTTGGCGAAAAATGCCATCAAAGATGTCCATTAGTGTGCCCATTGCCTCCATGTCTAAACATACATAAATAATGCCTCTACATGGGCCTACTGAAAGAGAGTGAACAGCTATGTCGTTTTACAGATGAACGATCGTGGATTCCCAAAAGTGAACGGTGAGAGATGCATGAGTGAATGCACGTGGATTCATGAGTGAATGTCCATTTGCTTTGATTATTTTTTTTGACACATTGCGAATAGGTTTTGTACCTTGGGACTAGATGGTGAATACCCCATTGTGGGTTTTGTACTGACTCCTTGCCTAATTGGCAATGGCGATGGCGATGGTGGATCCAATTAGATTTGGGCAAGGTGGCAGGTCATCTTGAAGCCTTATTGCCTCATGGGAGGGAACTATTTGATAGTGAGGGGTCGGAGAGGCAAAGGATCGGGGGAGGTGTATGACAAGGGTAGGTGGGGTAGCCGAGGTTGAGGGGATGTTACTGGTGGAGAAAATGGGTAGGGGCATGGCCTTGGCTTCCTTCAGGATCTTTGTTTTTCCATTATCCTATAGAGTGCTAGTGGTGGCAACAACTGGGGCTAGCTTTGGCCTCCATTGGAAGTGTTGCAATGCGGTGAACTTGGGGGGTGGAACATTGAGCATTGGGGCCAAGAAATGGTGTATCCGTGGTCGGGGTAGCCAGATTTGACAAATGTTTTTAAGTACCCACCTCTAAGAAGTTGCAGTGTGAGGATGAGGAGTCTTGTTCGTGCTTTTTACTTGGCCATTGGCTTGGGGCTAATAGGGCGAATATTTACGGTGCATGACCATGATTTCTTGTAGTAAGAATTGTATGACCTTATTGATGACATGGGTGCCATTTTCACTAACAAGCTCAAGGAGACACCCAAAGCGAGTGATGACATCCTTGTATGTAGACATCATTTACATGGAGTCTTAAGACATGGAAGAACATCTCCATGAAAGCTTGCTAGTAAAGACATGATTAGTATTGATGAAAAGTTACTCTCTTATATATCTATGCCCTATGTTCAAACTCACTTATACCTTGGCCTCCACATTGGACCATTAGGTCTTATAATTATCTTATATACATAATATGAGTTATTTATAATTAGGGCTTGTAATTGTCTTATATACATATACCCCATGTTCAAACTCACACTTATGCCTTGGCCTCCACATTGGACCATGGCCGTGGCCTCTTTATTGCCCCACTTCCTTTTACAAGTCATTTGTCCATGATCCTATTTGGCCAATTAATGATTTAGTCTTAGCACTTTCTTACAAATCATCCCCACTCGTAGGTTTCTCATTGAAACCTTATAACATTTAGGCCTTCCATATGGATTATATTTCCACATATAAGTGCTCGGGCACCATATCCACAAAGCATATGAATGAGTGACACACCAAATCAATATGTGAGTATCCTCACATGACTGTAAATTTCCTCCAATGGCTAAAAATTGGATCTTATGCCTTCGAATCAGCCCCAAAACTTGCTCCCCATGCTAGTACCTCAATTATCAATACTCCCAATTGCAAGTATCATAATCCCCAATTGGTATGAAGCTCTCTAACAATGATTTACAAGAAATTCCAACAAGCAAAATGACTGTTAAATCTCCTCATTTGGTCCACCAAATGCACCCAAAATGTCCTCATATCCTTTCAAAATCGAGGTGGGTTGCCATATGCAACCTATTTATTGGGTAAACCTCTCCACTTGATGAGGTATTCCACAAAAGAATGATTATGTAACATCTTTTCCCTAGTTCCCAATACCTTCTCCAACAAATATTGTATCATACCTTCCTCATTCTTTGGAGGTAACTCATCTAGTACTTCTCCCGGGGGGTGCACCTAAAAAAATGTAAGTGTAGCACGTGAGTTCATCAGGAGGGTTTTTTTAATTGACAAAACCTACAGGATTACATCTACAAGAGGGGGTTTTTTATTACACTTTTGAAAAAAACCCGTAGGTTCCTTAAGAAAGAGGGGTAATTTTATTAGTTGATAGCATGTAGGTAGAGGGGGTTTTTTATTATCCCTTGAACGCACGTGATACATATGATTTCTTAGTGGTGGACCCCCCGAGGTACTTCTACTAATTGTCCCATGTATACGTGTAGTTACCTATAGCAATACCTTCTCCAACAAATATTGTATCATACCTTCCTCATTCTTTGGAGGTAACTCATCTAGTACTTCTACTAATTGTCCCATGTATACGTGTAGTTACCTATAGCATTAGCTTTTAGGATACTTCCCCAACCCTTCTTTGAATCTTATATGGACCATAGTATCTATGTACCAACTTGGTGTTTGTGTTGCCCTTAAGAGATGCATATTTGAATTTTGGTATGCATAAAAATATCACCCAATCACCACCCACATTGAACTCCATAAATATTCTATGGGCGTCGGCATTTTGCATCATACTCCTTTGATAGTTCTAAAAATTGTTCTTACATTTGAATTAGGGTTTACTCAAAAATAATCAAAGAGAAATTTGGTCAAAATTTACCATGACTTTCGTACTCGAACCACCAAATCTCATCCCAAATAGACCACTTCTTATCCAATAAAACTTGAATTTGATATCAGTTTATAAAACAATTACCATTTGCAACACAATCTCAAAGTGTATCCCTTTTTTGTAATCCATTGTATCACTCAGCATACCGCAACAATTGATTGTATCATTCACCATACCACAATCAATAGGCAACCAAAATGCAACAAATATTGTCACCACATTGCCATTTGCATGACCTTTGTCTTGTCCAGTTGGTTGTGTATTTTGAAGAAGAGTGGTGTCGATGGAGAAGAGCTTTTTGCTTGCCGATCTCCCGGCCAAGCCTTCCTAACCTCTTACCGAGCTTATATCCAAGGCAAGAGTTGGGAACAATTCTTCACTCCGGTACACCTAATCCCCTTTCATACTACTTTACCAAAGCACTCACGGCACAAAAGGTTTAAGCCATGTTCCCCCTTGGCCTCTCCCTTGGGGGGGGTTCACTTAAAAATATGTAAGTATACCACATGCGTTCAAATGAAGGGGTTTTTTTAATTCAAAACTTTAAGATAAATTTATAAAAATACATTTACAGAACATGTTTTTTCAATTCGATTTTTAAAAAAAAAAACTCGTAAGTCCATAAATAAAAAAGGGTCATTCTATTCATGAAAAATTTACAGGTAAGGGTATTTTTAAATATCCCTTGAACACACGTGATACGTAGGGTTTCTAAATAGTGCACCCCCCCCGAGGCGTCTCCACCAATGCCAAGAGTACCCTCTCATCATACTAGAATTCTATTTGAATGTAATTAAGAGCTTGAAATCCAAGTATGTGAGAGAGTTCACTTAGAAAGGTAGTATGGGCTCATGCTTATCTCATTATTCACTCATATATACAACGAACTTTATTGCTTCCTATAGCTTCCAAAGCATGATGGATGTTGCATCAATCAATCCCAAAGTGTCTTGGCAATGTTAGCTCCATGTCAAATATATTCATGTTATTAATTAAGCCCTTATGCATGCACCAATTCTTGCCAAGGCTCAGCAATGGCTCATGCAATATATGTAAAAGCTTGGCAACACACTATGAAATCGAGAGCCAGGTTCTTGGTGTCAAGAAAGCTCAAGAATTAATAAGAATGTCAAGATTACACAATAGTAACTCCTCAGTGGCACTTATGAAGCACTATTGACAAGATTAACAGTAAATGTTGATGCAAGTCACTCAAGTTGTTGAAACTTGGAATCTTCATTATGCATGTGAAGAAGAAGACTATGAAGTTTGTGAATGCTTCAAATTTTTGTGAAATATCCCTTGGAAATCCTAATTTTGGAAAGAAAGTGGAGAAACCCTAATCCGTTATGCATGTTTTTTAAATGCAATCACATGTATGTGAAGAGGAAGTTATGGAGAAGAAAAAATTTAATTTTCATGAAGAAAAGCATGCTTGAAACCCTAATTTCTTGAGAAACCTATAATGTCCAAGACTTGAGAAAATGAAGCAAGACATTGATCAAGAAGAAGCTTAATATGATATGCAAGAGTTTGCGCAAGATTTACCTTCATTATGGCTCATCTTCTTTACTCCACAAGCTCAAAAGAGGAAGGCAAAAATTGCAGCCTGCTGACAGCACAATTTGGCAGCCGAATGTAGCAAGTAAGAGATTTATCAAAAACTTGGAAGCATGGCATTGCTTGCCCTAATATCTAGTAGCCCTAAAAGTTTGTGTAAGGGAGTCCATGGCTATGGAAAAATTCAAACGAGAAGAGGGAAAGAAGCTATATCAATGAAAGAAAGGGAGGAAAAGGAGACTCATTTACATGGAGTCTAGAGACATGGAGTCTAAGACATGGGAGACGGTTTCCATGTAAGCTTTCTAAGCAAGACATGATTAGTATTGATCAAAAGCAATTATAAGCTATTTATAATTAGGGCTTATAATTATCTTATATACCTATGCCCCATGTTCACACTCACTTATGCCTTGGCCTCCATATTGGACCATGTCCATGGCCCCTTTATTGGCCTCTTTCGCTATAGAAGTCTTTTTTCTATGATCCCATTCGACAAATTAATGATTTAGCCTTATTACTTTCTTACACCAATAAAGGGGCCATGGACCATGTCCATGGCCCCTTTATTGGCCTCTTTCACTATAGAAGTCTTTTTTCTATGATCCCATTCGGCAAATTAATGATTTAGCCTTATTACTTTCTTACACCTATAAAAGTTCATCCATATAGATTTGATTGCTCAAAATCACATGGCAGTCATCTACCTACATCTGCCTTTGTCGAATGCATCCATGTTACCCTTTATTCTTTGGCACATGCACATAACCTAACATTTTAGCTTTTTCCTTGTCCAATGCATCCATATTGCACTTTATTCTTTGACACATGCATATAACCTAGCATCTCAGCTTTGCCCTTGTCCATTTATGCATGTCATAGTGGACAGCTTATGCTGTGCTTTTTCTAATTACTGCCCATCAATTTTAGCTTGTATTAGATGAAGGGCAAGGAGATTCACATGTAAGCAAGGAGTTTTAGCTTGGTGTACTAGATGAAGGGCAAGGAGATTCACATGCATGCAAGGGAAAAAGAGGGGCTGGTCGTAAAGTAACAAAAGAAGAAAATCCATGTCTAAATGTTAAGGACAAAAAGTGGTTCATTGACTTAGTTGAAAGTCATGCCAATAATGTAGGCAACATGATTGATGAGGATGTAGAGGCAGATGCATCTAATCCACCATGTTGTGGTGGCATTAATAAAAGGATGCATCATATAGACAAGGAAGAAGGTATGCCTCAGAAGCTAGTTAATCACACAGTCTACAAGCCAAGCAGTACAGGCCAAGAAGTCCATGTATGCAAGCCGGTGTTCAGAAGTCCACAATCTGGGAATCCACAAAGCCTGAAAGCCAATTAGTTGTAGAGTTGGCAAGCTTGTAAGTTGAGAATCCGGAAGCCTATAAGCCTGCAAAAGCTCTTAAGCTTGCAAGTCAAAAATCTTGCAAACTAGATAAGTGGGAAGTCCGCAAGTATACAAGCTATGAAGTCCTTAGCCCATACGTACACAAGCCCATGATCTTGCAAGCCAGGAAGCCTATGATCTTGCAAGCCAGGAATCCCATCATCTTCCAAGTTGGGAAGGCGCACAAGAGCCGATTAAGTGTAAATTTTGCAAGTCGTGAAGTCTCGAAACATGCAAGTCAGCATGTTTGCATCAAGCATGCAAGCTGGATAGAATATCATGCATGGGGATTAATTGGGACGTCCATAACCAAGGAAGTTTGAAAGCATGCTACAAGAGGACATCATTAATAGCATTTTATGTTACGCCGTTATTAGCATTGTTGAGTGGCACTGGATAAACGCTGTTATTAGCGTCACTCTCAACGATGCTTAATAAATGCGGCTATAAGACCTGCCGTAAAAACACCAGTATAAATGCCGCTCTTAGTGACACTGGGAAAAAAACACAATGGTGGAATGGAGTGAAAATAAAATTTAAAAAAAATATCCAAAAAGCTTGACAAACATCCAAATATTTTTGAAATAAAACAATAAAATCACCAAATCGTCATAAACCGATCAATGTATACATATGTTAAGATGATATATATTTAATTAGTACCATCATCAAATCCATCTTGCAATAAATTCATGAATGCAAATTGGTCTATCTCTATTCAATCATTTCAATGGATCCTATATGAATATAAAGTCCTGTTCAACTACTTGAAGATGTAGAGGTATTTGTCAAAATGCATAACGAAAAAATAGGACAAGTGCTGTAGAGAACAAAATACAGAAGTGTAGAGAGAGAGAAGCTCTATAAACGCTACTATATACACATGAAATCGATACAAAAATAGGTGTGGGGGCAAGGGTGGTATTTATACCACCCTCCAGTGCAGGTTGGCCAGGTCAAAACAACCGACAAGGTGCTAATGATGTGCACGACTGAAGAGAAGTAGCTGGCCAGCAAAGGTATAGTCAGCCAACAGAGGACATCAAGTCGGCCAAGATACAAACACCAGTCGGCAAGTAGAAAATTGTCCTACAACCAGAAAAAAATAGGAAAAATATGAACAAATGGAAAAAAATGAGAAAGGCTTCTGGGCTTGCACACCCACAACAAAGGCCCTCACTATACAGACATGAGATGATTGTTTACACCCCCTCTCAGCTCCTAGATGTGCAACCAACCCCAGTGAGCTGGAGTGCTACTGGAGCATAGCTTGAGGTAGAGGCTCCATGAAGAGGTTTCCCACATTGTCCTATGTCAGAAAATAAACAAGCAAGATGTCACCAACCAAAATCTTCTCACAAACAAAGCGATATTGTATCTCTATGTGCTTGGTCTAGGCATGGAAGACTGGGTTTCGAGCAATAGCTATACAAATTTGGTTATCGCAGTTGTTGATGACCCCATGGGTTTCTTGTGTGGAAACCCATCTCGCCAAGAAACCTCCACAACCACACAATCTCACAAGCAGTACCACAAGCAGCCTGATACTTTACCTCTGTAGACAACAAGGCAATAGTTGGCTGCCTCTTGTTGATCCATGAAATAACTCTTGAGCCAAGGATAAATCCTACCTTGATGATGTAGATATCCTTGTGTGTGGATCTCCTCCCCAATCTGAGTCACTCTGACCTTGGAGTCGAACTCCATCTGTCGTTCCTCCTCTAGTGTCATAGAAGAGTCCAAGATCCTTCGTACCCTCCTATAGATACTGCAAGATCTGCAATCCTGTGTCCTAATGATTCTTCAAGGCATCTAGATGCATGAATGAGCTCAACAGCCCCACTGGAAATCTCAAGTCTAATCTGGTGATCAACAACCAAATCAATGAACCAACAAGCTTCCGAAACAAAGAGGCATCAACTTGTTCAATCTCAAGGATCATCAATTGTAACTTTGGTATGCCAAGTCCTAGGAACCTATTGAAGACCATACAAGGCCTTCCGAAACCTGTAAACCACCCCCTCTAATCCTAAAATCTCAAATCCTGGAGGCTGCTTAACATACACCTCCTCTTGCAAGTCACTATCTGCCACATGCATGGCTTTCCTACAAGTCCCTTGGTAAAGAGCTTCCTCAAGTGTAGTACGCTCTTTGTCCCAAATGATAGTAGACATCAAAGCATAGACCACCTGTAAAGACTCCTCTGGCTGACAAACACAAGAACTGGAATGTTCCTACCACCTACTACCAACATCTAGCAAGCCATCCACCATCTAGTCCCGAAAAGCTTGCCACCGCAACATATTCACATTCAAGTATTCATGACAAAACTTCCACAAATCACCTAATTAAGAACCTATAAGAGAGAGTGCTGCAATTTTGTACATTCCATTCTCCACTCTACCTTCCATACATTCCCACTTCATCTGTGGAATGTCTAGGGGATGCAACTTTCCTGGCATCTTGACTCCTTACATTTGTTAAGCTTATTGCAATCTATTCTTTTGGCTGAATTAATGTAGCAGCTGCTCCATGAGTACATATCCATACTCATGCATAGGAGAACATTTGCACCAAAGTCTCACCATTGCCAACTTTGAGCTACATTTCTAGATAGGGGGACCATGGTGGGCGGAAGCCTGGTCAATGGTACAACCCATCACCTAGAATTTTTCTTCAAATTACAAACCTCTCCAAACAACACTACCATCTCACAAATCAATGATCTTCAATCCTTCCTGAAGATATCCATATTAGTCTCGCAAGTCGACGTAAATCTTTCAATCCTCACCAATAAGTGGCTACTTCAACATAAAGCAATTCAATAAGAGTCTTTATGACTCAAGTCTTATACTGTATATATCTCTGCTTCATAAGAGCACTTAAATATACATAAAAACATAAAAAGCACATGGGCAAAAGAAGACAGGAACAGGTCCTCCTCAACAACAATCGACAAGAATCCTGCCACACAAAGGGACATCATCGAAGGCCAATTTCTACAAATGATGAATGTCGCTGCAATGAATCAAATGAGGAATTGAGAATCACCATCTCGTTCTGATGATTAAGTCTATGTTCCTCCAGATCCTTCCCTCTCTTCTCTCCCATTATTAGCATCTCTTAGTGTCCCCACTAACAAAAATCACATGTAACCTTGCTGATGATTGCAAAAAACAATCTCAGCCAAAAAAAAAGAGACTCACACAAATATAAAAATGCAACCATTCGCAAAAAAACCCACCCCCCACCCGGTTAGGAATTCCCAATAAACCACTAATCTCTTCATTCACTAACTAGATTTTCTTATTTCTTTCAGAGAAACAAAGATTATTCTCATGACTTTCGGTTCACCAGGTAATATCTTTTTGGACGTGTTTCAAGGAGGGTTAGGGTGAGCCTTAACACTAACAAAGTGCAATCGATTTGGCTCCAAAAAAGTTTGAAATCGCATGGCCTGGCGGGAAGGAAATCTTCATGAAAATTGATATTATCAAGATTGGATTGTTGGCATTGTCTTGCTCAAACAATGCCGGTTAATGCTAAAACTTAGCCACAGATTGCAGCCCTAATCATTCCAAGATTAAGCATGAAGAAGAGGAAGAGTAAAATATTTTTGGATTAGCAAACTAATCAAGATTAGCAATTTTTCTCCAATTTTGGTTCCTAGATTCAAATTTGATGGAGCTACCCCAAAAAAATTTGGTTCACAATAACCCATAGTCCCCAAAAGCTTAGGAAATAAATCAAGAAATGGAACTCTACCCAATCAAAATCACCATATCTATCTTCTTGATCAAGAAAACCTAGAAGTTTTTAGAAAATTTCCAAGAAAGTGGATCAAAATCAAAGCTCTGATACCAATGCAAGAAAGAAAAATACCCACTCATGACATGGAGTAGATAATATGGATATAAGAAAGGTAAAGTCAAATGATCAAAAAGGTACCATGCCCATGAGCCCTATGTCTAATATATCCCAAGGTCCTCAAAAATACACATGTAAATGACCCTAATCTACTTCATTACAAATTGCATCTTGTGGTGCATTTGGTTGATGAAGTGGTGCTTTGTGGTGTTGTTCATATTTGATGGATGTTGTTCATATTCGATGGATGTTTTTTCTTAAAAGGTTTATGAAAATCTTAAAGGACTTTATGAGACAAAAAGCAAGCGCAGAAGCAAGCATGGCAAAGGGATGGTTGATGCAAGAGTCTCTTGTGTATATCTCAAAACATCTCTCTCGTATAGATCCTTCCATGCCACAATTGTGGAGCAATGAGGAGAATGACCGACTAATCACTAATTTGCCACAAGGAAAAGGAAGGCAACGAAGACTAGATGAAGAAATAACGCAAAAGGATAATGGAGAAGTGGATTGGGAGATACAAGGATATGCAATCAATAGATGAAAGGATGAGAGAAGAGCTTTCAAAAGAGCAAATAGACGCTTATCATTCTCACCCGATTTAGAACCTCTACCAAATGCAATCAATATAGAATGGCTTTGTATGGCAATATCGATGGTATCGAAAAATGGAGAGATGATCATCACAAGAGAAGAGCATGAGGATGTGGCCCTCAAGTAAGTATATTCTTCATCTCTGTCGCATGCTTCGATCATTATATACCTTGTTTAATACACTATACTAAATATCATGCTTTTGTTTAATGTTAGTACAAACTATATAATGCAATATGGTCATGGGAAGGCACTTTCGCACAGAGCATGTGGATTCTAAAAGAAACACATTTGATTGTGGTGTGATGGTAACTTTTGAGCAAGAAAGTCAAGCTAGTAGACATGATATCAATGTCATAGAGGACGATCTTGAGTATTGTAGAACTATTCAAGATATTCTTAAGGTTGGGTTTATAGAATTTAGTCTATTCATCTTTGATGTCATTGGTTCAAGGTGATATATAGAGGTGCTCAAGCAACCGTGAAGAAACATCCAAATTGGTTCTTTCAAATTGATTCCACCAAGTTTTGGAATGATGAGAAAGATACTTTCATACTACCTTAACACTGTCAACAAGTTAGTATCCCAACCAATTACTAGTAGCTATTGATGTAGTTTAACAAAAGTGTAACCCCTTTGCTTTGACATAATTTTAGGTTGTGTTTCACGCCGATCAAATTGATCCAAAGTGGTGTTATGTTATACAAGTTTTCCCTTTGCTCTCTGGTTTCCTAGTTGCTAATAGTGTGTGTTGTAGGCCATGCAGGATTGCGTACACCTGAGCCTCGCATGGTTCTTGCGATCAACTTCAGCTCTTTGCATAACCATAGGCGTTCTATTTCTAATCCACCCTTGCCCAGCTTTGGGTGAACAAGCCGTAACTGATTATGTGTATGGCTTCTGCAACACGGTCACGTTCACCAGCAACAGCACCTTCGCCCACAACCTCAACGCAGTGGTGGGCGCTCTCATCCAACAGGCCTCCAAAACCTTGTACTCAAAGGCCACAGTAACCTCTGGTTCTTCCAAGGATTCCTATGTGCATGGCATGTACCAGTGTGCCGGGGGGACGTCTCCCTGTCCGAATGCTCTTCCTGTGTTTCGTATGCTCCAGTGACGAATCCTGTATGTGGTACGGCAAAGGTCTGCGAGTGCAGTATAAGGGCTGCTACCTGCGCTACGAGAGCTACAACTTCCTAAATGTTGCGGAGGACTCTCTGGTGCATTCGAATTGCTTCACCACGCACCAAACCAACTCTCTTTTCCAAGCCAATCTAGCGACCGTGCTCAACGACACAGCCGAGGCTGCTCCTTCACACGCTGTCTTTGGCTACAATGCGTCCAGCGTGGGCAAAGGTGGTAGCAGAGCCTATGCACTAGCACAGTGTGTTGGCTATCTCTCCTCCTCACAGTGCGCGAGCTGCCTCTCTCAGGTCTTCGACTACAATATTGTGTGCAATAATTCTGAGTCCGGTGATGTCTACTTTGTCACCTGCTACTACCTCTTCGAGTGCTCTCTGCAGTTAAATTTCAACCTTAACGTGTATGGGAAAATCAATTAACTTGAGTTGTAACATTAGGAGGAGCTGCTCTATTGGACCCGGGCCTGCTTCTAAGTCTTGGTTGGATAAGTGTGAAATAAGTTCATGTGTATACGCCAATCTCTCCAATTATTTGATGTAAGCTTGACATTTGATCTCTTCCCTACGTTACTAATTTGCTTGCTTGAGTGTATGCATGCATGAGCTTGAACTAGTGTGCATGTAGGTGAGTATGGGAGGCTACTGGTGTGCTCTTGGATTATTACATGCTCTCTGCACTATTTAAGCCTATAGTTTTCTTGGATTCCTAGTGTGCTCTTGGATTATTACATTAGGGTCAATGGGTTCCATTAACTTGGGGGGGTGGTCCTGTTGACCAGGAGGGATTTATTTGTGAACTGCTTTTGTCATATTTGGTTGAAGTGTTCAGGTGCTTCAACTGCCCCTATGTATTTTAGACTGTGGGTGTCTGAATTCGGTAGGGAGAACATAGCGTTCTTGCCCAAGGAATCCATCAAGTTTGTGAGTTCTATGTGAGTGGGACGTTCCGTGATGGTTCCACTTTATCGGCCTGTTCATTCAAGTTCATGAGTGGCGACATCAGGCAGGTATGCAGTGCTAAGCATATAGGGAGATGTGATCACCTGCCCGTCAGCTCTCGCAAACCTAGTTCTCATGCATCTTGGAAGTATGTCCAAGGTAGCAAGGATATGCATATACACTTCTTCTTGCAAGTCGCCATGCGAAAATACATTTTTTACATCCACCTGATGTAAAAACCAGCCTTTAGTTGTAACCACTGCAATCACAACTCTCACAGTTGCCATCTTTGCAACTAGGACAAATGTCTCCTCATTATCAATCCAATGTGTCTGCGCATATCGTTTGGCTACCAATCTAGCCTCGTATACGCTTATGCTACCATCATTGTTACGTTTCACCTTATACACCCACTTACAGCCAATAGCTTTCTTGCCTTCAGGCAAGAAAGCTTCATTGTTACGTTTCACCTTATACACCCACTTACAGCCAATAGCTTTCTTGCCTTCAGGTAATGGCACCGAATCCCAAGTCTCATCATTTCTATACAATGCATCCATCTCCTCATCCATTGCTTTCTCCCAACACACATTTCCAATAGCCTCATCTAAACATATGGATTCTACAACCTCCATAACTTTTGCCACATAAGCATAGTGATATGCCACATAACCATCATAAGTCAACCTCTGCACAAGGTTTTTGACTCTTCCAGATCCTCATAACTTTGCATTCATGGCTTCCATAGCCTTCTTCACACCAGATGACCTCATTGCTGGAATCCCAAGCTCCTCATGAAGGCTCATCTTCGAGCCACTAGACTCTCCATCAACAAGAGAATGCCCTGCAGAAATATCAGGCATACCAAGGGCCTCAACCACTTTCTCTTTGCCTTTATGTGATGTACCAACAACATTTCCACGACTAGTATTATGATGCAGCCTACCACTCCATGGTCTATTAATAGAACCACTGGATGAGGACTCTTCTGGTCCACTCAATGATTGTAATTGTTGACTTGCATTCTGTGCAACCATGTTTTAACTTACATCAGTCCTAACATCTTTTTCAGCAGCATACAAGCTACTCTTCTCATCAAATACAACATCCCTGCTTACCCTCAATTCACGTGTAGCAGGATTATAACATCTATATCTCTTTTGCTCAAGGGAATACCCAATAAACACACAATTTTCTTTCTTTGGATCCAGCTTAGTACGTAACTCATCTAGCACATGCACATATGCAGTACATCAAAAAACTTTCAAGTGAGACAAATCAGGTTTCTTGCCAGTAAACTTTTCCTCTGGCGTTACATCATGTATGGTTGCAGTAGGAGTCATGTTCATGATATAAGCTGTTATAGGACAGAGCCTCAGCTCAATAGCTATGTGGCATATTCTTCTCTGCCATCAATGCTTGTGCTATCTCTGCAATGTGTCTGTTTTTCTACTCAACAACTTCATTTTGTTGGAGTGTATCTACATGTAAATTATCTCTGAATACCATTCTTTCGCAAGATTTCAAAGAACTCATTGGAGAAGTATTCTCCCCCTCCATCTAACCTTAGACACTTCACATGATTTCTTGTCTATTTTTCAGCCACCATCACTTTAAAATTCTAAAAATGAGTGAACACTTCACTTTTCTCCTTCATGAAATACAACCACACTTTCCTCATGTGGTCATCAATGAATGTTACGTAGTACTTGTAGCCACCCATAGACATAGTCTTCATCGCAGGACCCCATATATCTGAATGCACAACATCTAGTACATTCCTGCTCACATTTCTATGATGTAGAAATACATGCTTTGTTTGCTTTCCAAATTGACATCACATACTTTCTGCATACCTTCAACTTTAAACTTCGGTAATCCTGTCACAATTTATTTAGTCTAAATAGACTTCATTCTTTGCACATTTACATACCCAATTCTCTTATGCCAAATGTCAAGGCTACGCTCACCCGTGCCGCAGGAGCTCGGCTACCATGAGGAGTCGGAGTACTAGTCGAGGCGGCTGTCAGTGCATCTAACCGTGTGGAGATGCTCTGTAGCATCGTGACTAAGTCAGCCTGGACTTTACCCATATTGTTCAGTTTTGCATTAAGATATTTAAAAAGTCCACTAGAGAGCTCCGTCTCTGTCAGGACGTCCGCGACAGGGTCCAATAGGTCATAATCATCGTCGTCATATTCCAAGAGGTCCTCCTCAGTTCCCTCGATGACGTCGGTGTTCATGTCATCTAGCTCGTCGGCCAGAAAGGGGTCATCTACTATTATGGCCACTGCGGGCTCGCTGGGTCCTAAGGCGGGGTCAACAGACGAGGAGGGCTCTGGCGGATCACGCGTGATCCACGAGCGCACTCCGGACCGGCGGTCGGGCGTATACGACCTGAGAATTTGGTCGGGGTCAAACCCGTGACCGAGGACAAGAGACCTGAAAACCCTAGAGAAGTAGAAGGCGGTGGGGACACACTATGCCTAGCAGACATCTTTAATTCTTGCACAAATAATAATGCAAGAACTCAAAAATTACAAAAAAAAAACGCTAAAAAAATAAGCAGTGGTGGAGAGAGAATAGTCACCCCCCTTACGGTCGCCTACAACTGTCGTCGACTGCCAATTTGTGTTGCGCTACGAGCCTCTACAAGCGTCGCTACTCCGGGATGCTCCGATCTGAGAGAAAAGTGTCTTCAACTTACTAAAAAAATTTAATCCCCGTGGGAACCTGTGCTGCCTGAACCACCTTGGATTATCCCTTTACCTCCGGGATTATCCCTCCACTGCCGGGAGAGAGGTGTTCGTTTTTTTTTCCAAAAAAATAAAAAATAAAAAATAAAATTTAAAAAAATAACTGGCTGCCGCCTGAGGGCTGGCTGGCTGGCTGTGGGCTGGCCGTCGCGCCGGTTGCGCTAGCCTGGCTGGCCGCTTGTGGGCTGGCCCCCTGTGGGCTGGCCGCCGCCGGTTGTGGCCTCAGCCTTCCACAGCTTCAGACAGCTCCACGACCCTCAGCTCCAAACACATAGTCGACCTTCAGCTCCCCACAGCTCCAGACAAAAAGCTCCAGCCGCCTCTCTCTCTTCATAGTCGACTTCTCTCTCTCTCTACACCAGATGAAAAGCTCCAACCGCCTCTCTCTCTTCTCATAGCCGACCTCTCTCTCTACACCAGATGAAAATTTTTTCTTTCGCAGACAAGCTCCAAAGCAAAAAAAAAAAATGAAAATGCTTACCTGCAATGGAGTGCTTGGGTGTGTGCAATGGAGAGAGAGAGAGAGAGAGAGAGAGAGAGAGAGAGAGAGAGAGAAAATTCTTGCAATGGAGTGCTTGGGTGTGTGCAATGGAGAGAGAGAGAGAGAGAGAGAAAGAAAATTCTTCCTTCCAGCTATGGCCGCCTCCCTCCACACAGTCGATGGTGGAGATAAGGATAAGATTTTATTCAATGGTTGAAAACCATTGAGTGGGCTCCGGTCCCCGGTCACGCATGGACGCTGACCCGTTGCTCTGATACCAATGTTAGATTATCGTAACACCACTATGACGGGCGTTACCACAGGAGGGGACGGCCTCTGGCTCACCACCCAGCCATAGAGGAAGAATGAGGATTGCCCCTCATCCCCCCCAGGCTATATAGTGTGTGGCCTACCGTCCACACTAGCCTGGCCGCCCATGACTCCGCATGGGCGTCCTCTCCCACCTAACCCCGGATGACCACGTCCTCGACGCTCTGGCCGGGACGTTGACGCTAAAGCCCCGTCTGGCCATCCGGTCTACCGTTGGTCACAGGCATTACAGCCTACGTGACACAAACCCTAGAGGAGAACACACAAGGTAAGAGGAGAACACACAAGGTAAGAGGCTGAAAATTCTTCTTCTTGTTTTAGAGGAGTGGGTAAGTGTGGACTAGTTAGTGTAGTCGAGTTGTAGAATCTCTGACGAAGATATGTCGGTGCCAACTACCAAACTCGCTAGTGATGTAAAGGTCAAACAATCATGCAGGTGCCTCGTGAGTGGTGTCAACTCATGTTGAGCTTGACATCTCAACAATTTCTGTAGCATGTCTTGTTCGTATACGTGTCTTTCGCAAGTTTATACGAACAATTTATCGAGCTCAAATAAGCATGAACATCAAGCCTATGATCATATTTGACGTGAAGAATCATTGGACATCGACAGAGATCTCAAAGTATATCGCAAGGTAGATAATTTCAAATTCATTACCTCATTTGAATCTAAATTACATTTCATTCATGAAGTCATAGGATTTTCGTGCTCATTTGTGTGAGTGAAGTTCAAAATAAACATAGGAGAACGTGCCCTTCCCCCGTTTCCCAAATAGCACTTTCGATGTCAAAAGTGGACCAAAATACCTTCAGTGTTGAAGGTGGCCATTAGTCCCTACGTATTGATTCATGATACAGAACTCATTTTCAATGTGGTAATGAATTTGTAATTTTCTCATGCGAGGTAGTTTTGAATCCCCATCGAACATAAGAACAAGCTTCAAGCTCATCGATTGGCAGATGTCAGTCTAGCATTGCTTCCAAGCATGCTTTCAAATTCATGTTCATTCGATCATTTTAAAGCATTGCCGTATTTTACTGAGAAGGGTACGACCGTGGCTTCACAATGGTATGGTCGTACCCTTCACAACATGTGTTCCACTAATGATGGCCACTACATGGAAACATAAACACGGTTGTTCATCAGCATAGAATTAGCAATGGTAGCTTTAGGCAAAATCATTTCGTAAAGTTAACAAATCCAAAGGGCTCGAGCAAGAGTGAGAGAGAAAGAGAGAGAAGTACCTTGAGCTTTTGTGCCTTGATGTATTCCCAGACTTTCATGAGTATCGCCGAGATAATTCGAGCGGGTAGATCTGAGCAGCCTGGGTCCACGTTTCTTCATCACACGGCAAAGCACGACAGCATTGTTGAATTGCTTAGGGGCATGGTCTGCATTGTTAGTACTAAGCTGATACTCGTGCATGACCCAATCTATCCGTTCGCCACTCGGTGCCCGGCCCTGGTAGAAAACGAGGGTCTACTTGGTGCCAATCTGAGTCATATTGTGGAGCACCTTGCGGTCCACACATGTGGCCTTCCAGTAGCCCGAGTGGGTAGCACGGTTGATGTGGTGGCTGTCGCGAATACTTCTTGTCGGGCTGATTGAGGAAATACCACTCGCTCTATCGACCCTTCCTGTACTGGGTAGGTGTGCCAGACCCAGCAATTCCCAATGCTTGTGCTTGTACAGCTCAATGTCCATGATCACGCTATGCACGCCCACTCGCGTACGCCCATCAGCTCATCATCATTGAACATCATCACTCTCCTCCGCAGATAGAAGGCCACCAGCTCTTCATCCATTGGGTGAAACCAAAACCCTGGAATTTTAGGCCTAATATTCTTTATGAGAGAGTCCTACTGGCCCACCACTCCGAAAAGGTCAGCGCTCTCATGACTTAATTGTACATACTACACTGGGAGTCTAGTCTTTGGATGTGACGTGTCCACATCCTTGAAGTTGATGTTTAACAGCTTTACCAAATCACGAAAGGCTCTTCTCTGTGCTAATTGGCATTTCACTCGAGTCTTGGAATCGGCCTTGAACATTCTCATCATTCCACCCTTTGTGCCGTGCATGATAGAGATCCCAATCTAGTGCCTGGTTTCTTGAGATTCGGTGAGTGAGAGACAAACAGATAGAGAGATGGTAGGAAGCCCAATCTGGATACCCATTTTGACTACTGGTCAGGAGAAATCTACACTAGATCTCGACAACTCCTCCGTCGTTCTGCAGGAGAGACATGGTGATCCTCTTCCCACTGCACCCGAGAGTAGCACCAAAGATGGGGGCAACACCGTACCAGGAAACAAGCCACAAGCTGCTCGTAGGAAGAAAGATGCCGTATTTGAGGCATATGATGTAAGGTTGAAGAAACAACTTGAACTGGTTCTTGGGGTTCTGTGCTCTCACATTGGCGTCGACGATGATCTTGGGTTGGCTACTTACCTCATTGTCTGAGCATGATTACTACTCTGTGATAGCCTTGTTGTTGTTGCTGGAGGCACTGCGGCTTGCTGTAGCTATACTCTTTAGGCATCGGAAGCTCATCTATGGCAGCCCAAGAAGCCGGTGTATAATGATTGTCTTTGGCTGACTGGGATAAATCGCTAGCTCCCCCGTTGTCGGTGGAAAGGGCGTCAGGGCCGCCGGCCCAATCACTTTTTGGGCTCGGTAAGTTCGAGCGCTCTTTTTTTTAATGCAATTAGGTTTTTTAAATATTATATAATTTTTTTTCAAAAAACAGGCAGTTTATATTAAGAAGAAGGGAGGAAACTGGTTACAACGTGTTGAATAGCAGCTCTTTTGAAAATCCACGTGGCAGCTGGACATGCAACTGCATTCTATCTTCTTACGCCTCCTTCTAACTTCTCTGCTCTTCCTTAGCTTGATGGCTTACGGCCTCTCCCAGACACATGCACCATGTCAAAGTCTTCTTGCTTGCCACCCACACAACAGGAGAATCATCAGAGTGTAGAAAAGCGTGATCCCAGAAGATGAAGGGCGGAAGCAGGCCGGTTCTCGTGGTCCTTTATCAGCAGGTCTCATTGCCTTATCTTTCTCTTCAAATTGCCTAGTTTGGTCTCTAATACCTGTCTGTATGTAGTTCCTCTTCTGAAACTCTTGGGCTATGGGAGAGAGGTATGATTACTGTTGCTTGTTGATTGCTTCTATAAGAGCTCTATCCTTGGTTAGAATAAGTAGAATCTTGTCTCTGGTTTTTTCTAATTTTCCCAGGGTGAAGTCTGAAGCTCTATTTTGGAATTTATGCAATAGCCTTCTCTCTAAACTGAAGAGGTCTTGGGTTTGTTTAATCCAGTACATGTTGCATGTAGTGATTAAACAAACTGTGAGAGAGGAACCCTTGATTTCAGCGTTGTTAAATGTAGCTGATAACCTTTGCAGCCATGCATGCCATAGATACTCACATCTGATAACATTCCAGAGTGCTATTGAACATCCTATGTTTTCCCCTAACATTAGATTCTTCCAGTTGACATCCTTTCCCCACTTCTGAATAGTGGAGTGCAGCTCTTTGAATGTGCTGGATATGTGTATACATTGAATGAAGATGTGAAGGTCGTCCTCTAGTAGGCCGCATCTTGCACATTGATCAGAGGAGATGTGCAATTTTGCAGCCTTGCCCTGGGTCCATATGGCTTTGTAAACTGTCAGCCATGCTAGGCATGACTTCTTGGGGTCGATATGTGTGCTCCACAGCTCACTAAGGATGATGTTACACTACAAGGGATCGGGCTCATACCCGCGCTCCTAGCCGCTAAAAATGACTTGTGAAAAAAAGTAGCGGGCCCGTGTATCAGCGCGTGTATCATCGCGGCCACAGACATGCGTGTAAAAGCGCGTGTATAGCACCTCTCAGACGCGCTTATACACGGGTGTGTAGCCGCGTTCTTTTTACAGACGCGTTGATACATGCGGCTATACACGCTTTTTCTTATTTTAGACGCGCTTATACACGGGTGTATAGCCGCGTTCTGTTCAGTTCAGATGTCTCAGACACGTTTATACCTGCGTCTATACACGCGTTTCTTTAATTTAGATGCGCTTATACACGCGTAATTACCAGTTTTGACGCATTAATACACGCGTATTTTACAGGGTATTCGCGTAGATACACGCGAGTTTTAGCAGTTTTGACGCGTTTATACACGCGAACAGAGAGCAAAAAAAAAAATCCACAGAGTGCTATTTGGTGCCTGAATACTGTTCCAGCATTCCAGCACCCAATAGCACTCTCTGGATTTTTTTTTTGTGCATTAGACCATCCCATTAGACCATCCACGAAGAACATATGCACGAGGGAGATTAAGACAAGAACGACATGAATGCATACATTGTCAATACACGATTCAAGACAGACATGAATGTAATACTATCGATCAATCAATTCAATATTACGATCAAAATTTCATACATGTATACAAGGGAGTCCATATCTCGAAGTAGCCCATGGCTTGAGTTTACAAAAAAATATATACAATCACATCCTCAATATGGAATGTGATACTATAAGTGTGAGTACTACTCAGACCCAGATGATGACTCGGTGCTCCCTCCATGCTCAGATGAGCTCACATCGGTCGGAATGTCCGATGAGTAGTGCTCACGTCCACCCTCTGCAGCGGCGGCCGGTGGATCATCAGCAGCTTGTGCCTGTTCAAGTAATATATAGTATATAAGTATATATATATGTAATTCAATAAACCAAAACCATTCGTTTAGAATTTTCAAGTACCTGTCGACCGTATGGTCTCATGGCCATCTCAAACTGCGCGTCCGTAATACGTCCCTCGGCTCTGAAGATGGCCCACGTGTCACGTCTGCTATGCCGGCGAGCATACGCAGTATCGTGGGTTGTGGGCTTCCTCCCCGTAGCCCGTCGCTGTATCATAATCAACACAATTTGTAAGATTAAAACAATCATAGAATCAATGAATTAAGTAAACAATCAAATAAAGTGGCAAGATACTTACGAACTCTGCCTCCCATGACTCGACGCCGCCAGATCCGAAATGCGAAGATCCAATGGTCTCCATCTGGATCCGTCGTGCCTCCACATGCTGCCTGCTCTTCACGCCACCCTCTGCTCGTTTCTTTGCCTCCTTCCACTCGCGTTTGTGCGCAGTGGCAGGTTTCTCGGCAGGATAGCCACCCGCAGCTACATTTAGCCGGTCATCGTACGCGAGTTTTTTAGATCTTTTATTACTTAAGATCTCCCTTATTCGCGTCCTTCCCCATACATCCGAGAATGTAGCATGTGGGGGATTGGGGTACCGACTATGTACAGCCTCTATCACCTCCCCAACTAATCGGCTATTTTGATCTTTAAATTTAATAAAACAATTTCTATATGAGTTTGATACTACCCCACGCATGTACTCCATTACCTCCCTCCCCCTCGCATCCATCACTATCCCGCCCCTATCCGTCACATCATAGCAGACCACTCTCTCCATCTCTCTCATCTCCTCCTCTTCCGAACTGTCTCCTCTAACTCTTCTCCCTCCCCCTCGCATCCATCACTATCCCGCCCCTATCCGTCACATCATAGCAGACCACTCTCTCCATCTCTCTCATCTCCTCCTCTTCCGAACTGTCTCCTCTAACTCTTCTCCCTCTATCTCCTCTCTCACCGCGTGCCCTACTACCTCCCCCACCTCCCCCACCAAAGCACCCCCCGCATCCTCCACTCCCACTCTTCCTACTGCTGCGGGTGGAGTCACGACTGGGGGATTGTCTACGTGACGGTGGCTGTGAGCCCTGACGTGACGGTGGCTCTGAGGGAGCACGTGATGGTGGCTGTGAGGGTGTACGTGAGTGTGTCTGGGACGAGGTATGTCTCCTCGGGGTGGACGTGGAAGAGGAGAAGCTGCATGCCATCTCGTCGGACTCGGAGGAATAGACGGCACTGGAGTGCCCTGGATACTCGCGATAGGGGTATAGACACCAGGCAGGGAAGGAGGGGGATGGGCATACATATACTCTGTAAGCTTAACCGGACCAGGATGGCGCCCAAAATGATTCAGCATCTCCATCAGCCAATTGCTGTACGCAAATGGATCGGATGAAGAACCTGGAATATCCATAAAGAACCTGCAACAAATATCTTCATGTACATCATGGGCTGTCTCTTGACTCACACAAATATCATCATTCAAGTCAGTTGTGTTCCTGCAAATCATGAATTTTGAAACGCAGTCTCTGCAGAAACGCGTGTATACACCCGTCAAAAAACGCGTGTATACACCCGTCCAAAAACGCGTGTATATCCGCGTGAACAGACTCTGCAGACAGATTACACGCGCTTTTACACGCGTTTCTACACGCGATCTGCGAAATTTTTTTTTCAAAAAGATCGACCCCCGACAAAGACAGAGTGTCCTTATAAAAGGACTATTGTCGCCCCTGTCAGGATCATTCACCCAATCGTGTGCAAATAGCATAAACAAAAGGACGGAGACAAACCCAAAGAGCAAAGAGCAAATAGCATAAACAAATCTGAGGAAAGAGACAAGGCACAGGACAAAGTGACTCACCTCTGAAAAAGTGAGTCTTCTCTGCTCCTTCTCTGCTCCCTCCTTCTCCCGTGTGTGTGCTCCTTTCTCTGCTCCCTCCTTGCTGTTGGAAGAGGCGAAAACAGGCGAAAACGCAAGCAGTGTTGATTTGTTTGTTCAAAATCTATATTTGGGAAAGGCGGGCTATTTTTAGTTTAAACATACTGCCGCGTTTATATTCGCGTTTATAAACGCGTGTATATTCGCGTGTATGGATTTTAGCTGCGTTTATACACGCGTTTTGCAAAAATTACCCGCGTTAATACACGCGATTTTTAGGAAGTAGCCGCATTAATACACACAATTTTTAGGAAATAACCGCGTCAATACACGCGATTTTTGTGCTTTCATTAGAAACATATTATGATTTTGTGTTTTCTGATTTGTACACAGGATGTCATCAACCTCTTCAAGCAGTTTTGGGGAAGATGAGACAATGCGTCATCGTAATCGCGATGTGTGGTTGGGACAACGGATCAAATGTATGTGTAATCGATGTCAAGGATGCATTGTACGAGCACGTCGAATTACCTTGAATCACATCTCCATGTATGGAGAATGGAATCAAACAGGTTTAGAGGTGAGTAGATGTAATTTGATGGTATTCAAATGACTCCTGGTATCCAAATTAAATTAATAGAGTTGTAATATATAAACTCTAATTGAAGCAGGATGCAGTACCACACCCTAACATGGTACCCTACGCGCGACGAGAGCACGTAAAGCGTCGACAAGATGATGCTGGAGCTTCGGGATCTATTGTCAGAGATGAGTGGGAAAGGGATGACAATAGCCCTGCACCCCACGAAGTTGTGGAAGAGGAGGTGCTTGATGATATGGTGCGGAATCTTTTTAAGGATGATCCCAAAGGTATGGACGATGATGATATGGAACAAGAGCATCTTTATAAGGCTTCATCGACACCGGTGTTTGAAGGGTGCACATTCTCAGTTTTACGTGCTTCACTTGAACTACTTAATATACAAACAGTTTATGGATGGAGCAATGCAAGTCTTGACGCATTGTTGAAGTAAGCATTCTAACTTACAAATTTGAATTAGTGGTTTAAGGTTTAGGATTTAAGACTAATTATAATTGATGATATTGGATGCAGGCTATTATCAAACATGCTTCCAAAGGAAAATAGGCTACCCACCTCAAGAGACATAGCGAGGCGCTATGTGACATCTCTTGGAGGACTGGATTATGATAAAATACATGCATGCGTCAATGATTGCATTCTCTTTCGTGGGACGCATAAGGAGGCTCTACATTGTCCCACTTGTGGTGAAGCAAGGTACAGAACAGATATGAAGAGTTTTGATGTACCTCGTAAAGTCTTGCGACACTTTCCTATAATTCCTCGCATCAAACACATGTTCAAGTGCAAATCCATAGCAGAGCTCATGTCATGGCATTCCTCACATCGATCGGATGATGGCATGTGGAGAATTCCCGCAGACACTCCTGCTTGGAAGCATATTGAAGATGAGTGGCCTAGCGTTAAAACAGAGCCCAGAAACTTGAGACTTGGCCTGGGTATGGATGGAGTGAATCCATTTGGTTTCAAAAGCACCGCATACAGCGTGTGGCCAGTTGTGTTGGTGAATTACAACCTTCCACCATCAATGGCGATCAAGAAGGGACATCTTATGTTATCCCTTCTAATTCCAGGGAAACATAAAGTCAAGCATATGGATGTTTATCTTGAACCACTGATTGATGAGTTGGAGGAACTATGGAGAGGTGTTGCGGTGGTGGAGATTAGTAGGCCTCCCTCCTCTCGACACTTCGACTTAAAAGCAGTGTTGATGTGGACAATGCATGACTTTCCAGGATACATCGATTGTTCTGGTAAGAATTCTAATTACCTCCCTACTCTATTACTATTGGCTATATATATTAATTAGACAGTTTGACTTTATTATTCTAACTTTTATTTATATTTTAACAGGTTTGAAAACATCGGGTAAACATGCATGTCCTGTTTATGGCCCTTCGTTAGTACATGAGTATGCTGATGGTTTGTGTAAGACTATATTCGATAATCATCATCGATTTCTCCCCTCAGATCATCCTAAATATGTTGCTAGTAAGAGTAACATTCCTCCACAAACACTTCGTGCAAAAGATTGGAAGCGTATTTGGGAGTCTATAACTATTCTTCCTCCAGATGGCATGAACAGGTATAGTGATGTTTTTTCAATCTTGTTTTGTGTAGTCTCTAATTGGATTAAAGGTCACATAGAGCAATCCCTTGTGTAGGTACTCCATTTTTTTTCGGCTGCCATATTGGACCCATCTTAAGATCAACCATCTTCTTGATCCCATGCACATCTTCAAGAATGTGGGATCTGGTATTTGGGAACATATTATTGGTAAATGAGACAATGTTAGCGTACGTGAGGACTTGCGGGTCGCAGGACGTATGCATCAAGCTTGGCCACGAGAGGTGGGTGGGCACGTTCGTCTTCCGCCTGCACCATGGATTATATCAAAGAAAGAGGAGAAGCAGGTAAAGCAGGCCATCACCACTTTGCGTACTCCCACTGGATGCATGAGATCATTGAAGGGAGCCTTTACAACCACTAAGAAAAGAGGCGCTGAGCAACTATATGGGTTGAAGTCCCACGATTGGCACAAGATGCTTCAAGTAAGTGTTTTCCAAGTCTTGTACGTATGTTGAAATTAAATTTTGTAATGCCATAAACCATAAATGTGCTCTTATGTGCGCAATTCATACTACCTACTAGCATCGACCATTGTGCAAATAAGAGTTTGAAAAAATATATTTATAAGATGGGCGAGCTTGTGAGGTATGTAAAACCCATGCTCAGATTACCCTTCATTATACCTTGCAAAATGAACGTGCATGAGGTATAACGTACTATTTATTTATTTTTCAGATATGTTAGTTCCAAAGCAATTGATCCAGCCACGTTGGATGATGCGCGTGTTATGGCAGTGGAGGTGGTTTGTTTGGTAGAGGAGACTTTTCCGCGAACCATTCTCACAAGTCAACTACATCTCATTGTGCATTTAGTGGACGAAATTGCTTTATGTGGTACTGTGCATGCACGCTGGATGTTCTTCCTAGAGCGCTTCATGAAGACCTTAAAAGACTTTGTGAGGCAAAGTGCAAGGCCTGAAGGAAGCATGGCCGAGGGTTGGTTGATACAAGAGTCTCTTGTATATATTTCAGAATTTCTTGGTCAGGTGGACAGCTCTTTGCCACGACTATGGAGCAATGAAGAGGACTTGAGGATGACCTCTATTGTGCCTCAAGGAAAAGGACAGAGTAAAGTAATTGACAGAACATTGATTGATGATCTCAATTTCACTTGTATCCTTAATAGTGATGTGATGAGCAGATGGGTTACAAGATATGAGGATGCAAAGACAAAAAGGCAAGCAGAAAGAGCTCTCTTTCGGAGGCAACATGGCTCTCGGAAGGCGTACCCTAAGCATCTAGCAACACTTCCGAATGATATCCATGTTGATTGGTTGCATGAGGAAATGGAGAGAGCAGAGAGCGACGAGGGGCTGCATATCACGGCGGAAGAATGGGAGTATGCACGAGGATGCATGTCAAAGGTACATAGAACTAATGTTTTGCATTAGTTGTAAGTGATTTGCTTTTAATATTTATTCACATTGCTTACACAAATATTGCTTCTATTTTGGTCCAGTGCACTATGTTCAATGGTATATGGTGTGAAGGCAAGCATTTTCGAACACAAAGAATTGATAAAAAGAGAAATACACAAGATTGCGGTGTCATTAGTAGCTTTGAGGGAGCTAATGGAAAAATGGATGATTATTGTGGCATAATCCAAGACATATTTAGGCTTGACTTTCGTCGCTTCTTTGTGTATGTTTTGGATGTCAAATGGCAAATGAACGTGGTGGAAAAAGGGCCTGATGCAACGATAAAACGCCATGCAAGTGGATATGTAACTATTGACTCTACAAAGTTCTGGCAAACAAAGAAAGATAGGCTCGTATTGCCACAACAATGTGAGCAGGTATGCATTTTTTTACTAATGTGTTTCATGTACATATATATCTAAGCTCGCGTACCCCTTGACTTTTGATATGCTAATTAATTACTGTACTGTGTGTATTTGAGTAGGTTATCTATCTACCAATGGTGCATGACATCAAATGGTGGTACGTCATTCCTATTGCACCACGTTCCAAAGTGATGTATAATACATTCACTGATATGGAGCATATGGAGGATGTAACAAGCCGCAATGAAGATGATGTCGAACATGCCATTGAAGATGTTGTGATCGATGATCAAGAAATAAGAGATGATCATGATAATGAGGATAAGCATGCCATTTCTCATGATCATGAGAATGACCCTACCATTGAGGATGATGGTGATGTTGATGAGGATGATCAGGACATCGATACCATTATCAATGGAGTACAGAATATCGATAGTGGAATAAATTTAATCGTAACCTTACCAATTGATCAAATGGATATTGATGTTGATCGTTTGGCAAGGATGGATCTTATTGAAGATGAGATCGAACCCTAACCAATCCGTCACTGTATGTTCTAAATTGATGACATTTCTATCATCTCATATGCATGATTTATTTTTGAATATATTTCATTGTTGTAAATGCATGTAGTGGGATTGTGTAATGATGTATACTGTAATGTACTATGAGATGGTTTAAGGAAAATAGTTTTTAATTTTGTAAAGGAATTCAGTTTTTCTCTGCCATGCGTGTATTAATCCGTGTATAGTAGCGTGTATTTATCCGTGTATAATAGCGAGTATTAATCCGTGAATATTCCCGTGTATAGATGCGTGTATTACTGCGTGTATATAAACGCGTTTATACACGCGTTGATAAATGCAAATATACACGCGAACTTAAATGCTAAAATATACGCGCCCGATTCTATTCAAATACAGGCGCGACCATACACGCGTTCGTAATTTATCGCGTGTATGAAACGCGTGTATGGCAGCATTGTGTTGTAGTGTTATACCATTTTTTCATATCCCAGTTGGTGTTCCATCGGCGGTTGAGAGTGACGTGGATTGCAGGTGCTCTTTCGAAATTAGGGATTGGGAGTAGAGGTTTGCTCTCTACCCATTGAAAAGCTGAGATACTGAAGGTTGGAGGTTTGCTAATTTTCCAAATTTCTTGTTGGTTCCATTGAACTGCTATGCTTTGTTGGAATTAGGGTTGCAGGAATGCACACACAACTTCAAGAAGATGAGGAAGCTTGAGCACAACACAGTAGTGTATTATGAGTGCCAAAAATGAAAGATAACAAGCCCTAGAAGATAATGGGCGTATATACAATGCACGGGGGAAAAAACCTCCTAGTGAGGGAAAAAGTGCCCCGGCGGTCCTAAGTGTGTTCACACACATCACTACTATAATATGGTAACAAATCCCCCCTGGAGTGATGCGGTGAACAAGAGCTAGCACTCATGTATAGGGAAGTGTCTAGCTATGTGGACGAATCCACAAAAGGGAGTAAGCCCAAAGCTTTGCGAAAAGCTTCGAACTTCTCACGAGGCAGAGCCTTTGTGAAAAGGTCTGCAAGGTTATCCTGTGTTGGCACATAAGCCAAACTGATCTCTCCTGCAGAGAGTCTCTCCCTGACATAATGGTAGTGCACCTCAATGTGCTTCGTACGAGCATGGAACACTGGGTTCCGCGCAACTGCCAATGCGCTCTGACTGTCAGTGAAGATGGTGGTGGCAGATGGCTGCCCAACACCCAAATCAGCCATAAGGCGTCTGAGCCACACACACTCAACCGTAGCTGTGAAAGCTGCCCTGTACTCAGCTTCACAACTAGAAGTGGCCACAGTAGGCTGCTTCTTGCTCAACCATGATATGCATGAGCTTCCAAGCATGAAGCAAAAACCACTCGTGGACACGCGTGTGTCATAACAACCAGCCCAGTCAGAATCTGAAAAAACATGTAAATCTGGCGGCAATGATCCCCCCTTGGGATAAAACAACCCAAGATGCCGAGTACCACTCAAATAGCGAAAGATACGCTTCACTGCCTGCCAATGCTTAATGCCTGGGCTATGCATAAATCTGCTCACCTGTGAGACTGCAAACTGAATGTCTGGCCTCGTAATGCATACATAAATGAGGCAACCAACAGCTGTCTGATAGAGTGTGACATCAAAGTGATCTCCAGCATCATGAAGACTCAACTTCAAACCTGTCTCCATTGGAGTAGCAATAGGCTTGCAGTCTTCAAGGCCAAATCTCCGCAACAATGTTTCAATATACTTTGTCTGACACAAAGCAATACCTCCATCACACTGCTTAAATTGTATCCCCAAATAATGATGCAAATGCCCCAAATCTGACATCTCAAAAGAGGCATTCAAATCAGCCTTAAAATCAGCAATATGACTCTCATTTGGTCCTGTGAGCAGCATGTCATCGACATAGAGAGCAATGATTAGAAGTACACCATCCACACGTTTAACATACAAAGTGCTTTCTGTTGGACTATTCTGAAACCCATGTGCAGTCAAATATGCATGTATTTTTTCATACCAAGCTCGTGGAGCTTGCTTTAAACCATATAAAGCCTTTTTTAACCTGCACACTTTGTTTTCCTGCCCTCTTTGAACAAAACCACGAGGCTGCGATACATACACCTCCTCATGCAAATCTCCATTTAAGAACGCAGTCTTTATGTCCAGCTGATGTACATTCCAACCATTATGAGCTGCTAATGCACAGATGCTACGAACAGTGGTCATACGACATGTGGGAGCAAAAGTCTCATCAAAATCAATGCCCTTCTCTTGAGCATAACCTTTTGCAACAAGCCTAGCCTTATGGCGATCCACTGTGCCATCAGGCTTACGCTTCAATTTGTATACCCACTTAGTGCCAATGGCCTTCTTGCCAGGGGGCAAGTCACATAAAGACCATGTACCATTCTTCATAATAGCATCGTATTCTGCTTGCATAGCAGCCATCCAATTTTTTGAACTTTGTGCCTCATCAAATGAAACAGGCTCACTTTCATCGCACATACTAGAAATAGCCAATGCATAACAATCTGACGCATAAGAGGCACCATGAGAGCCAGAACGAGTGCGACTAGACAAAGGGGCATCCAACTTGCTGTCACGCAAAGTCTGCACCAGCCATCTAGGCATGTTCCTAGAGCCCTCAATCTCTTGTCTCTCATCCTCAAGTGCATCATGCACATCTGCATCAGATATAGGCTGATCTGTGCCATCATTTAAAACCTGCATAGGCTGAAAAACTGCCTCATGAGGTATTGCACTTGACTGTGCACCACTGAAAAGAGGCAACAATGTATCATAGACATCACGTGAGCTGATATCTGTCTCCTTAGTACATGAAACCAAGGGCTGAACTGCATCTTCCACAAATACAACATCACGGCTAACCAAAATGCGCTTTGTCTGTGGATGATACAAACGATAGCCTTTGCTCTCAGCACTATATCCAACAAAAATACATTTGACAGCTTTGTCATCCAATTTTCTGCGATGTTGCACAGGCACTAATGCATATGCCAGGCAACCAAAAACACGTAAATGGCCAACAGATGGCTTGCGGCTATGCCAAGCCTCATATGGAGTGACAACCTGTAATGCTTTGGTGGGACACCTGTTTAGTACATAAGTGGCACACATGACAGCCTCAAGCCAAAAACCATGTGGTAGACTTTGACTCTTAACCATACATCTTGCCATTTCCATGAGAGACCTGTTTTTTCTCTCAGCCACACCATTTTGCTGTGGTGTATACGGCACTGTACATTGGTGTTTTATCCCACGCTCAGCCAGAAATGCATTAAATTCTGAAGACATATACTCCCCCCCTCGATCTGAACGGAGGGTGCCCATCTTACTTTCTGACACATTTTCAGCCATAACCAAAAACTGTTTGAAGCACAAAAACACTTCGGACTTTGCCTTCAAAGGATATACCCATGCATGCCTGCTAAAATCATCAATGAAAGTCACGAAGTAAAGGTAGTTTCCAAATGATGGAGTTTGCATGGGACCACAAACATCACTGTGAACAAGCTGCAATCTGCGTTCAGCTCTCACTGATCCATCTTTGGGAAAGGAAGCACGCTGCATTTTACCCAATATGCAGCCCTCACAAACATGCTTGACAGGTGCCTCAAGCTTAGGCAAAGAAGACACCATTTCAGATTTCTGCAGGCGCAGCAAACTTGCAAAATTCAGATGACCAAAACGTGCATGCCACAGTTTTGCATCTGAAATAGCCTGCGTATCCATAATAGCACATGCTGAATCCTCTACACATTTGCCATCCATATTGAGCTTATACAGCCCTCGACATAGTGAACCAGATGCTACAATGATGTCACCACAAGAGAGATCATGAACAGTACATCTGTCATCCACAAATTTTACAACCAAACCTGTTTTGGCAAATGCGGAGACTGACAGCAGATTCTTTTTGATCCCTGGCACATACAATGCATCAAAAAGTGTAAAGGTGTTGCAATTTGCAACATTCAGCACAATCTGTCCAACTCCTTTAACGGGATAAGAGGAGTTATTGGCACAAGTGACAGTATTCCCTGTGGGAGCAGACTCAAGGAAAGTGAATAAACTGCGCTGCGAGGTGATATGCTTAGTGGCACCACTGTCAAAGTACCATACATCTGAATCTACTGCAGACATACATGTGTCATGCAAAGATGGGTCATAACTGCACTGCGCATTGAATGCCCATTCTGTATCTAGCACAACATTAGCAGATTCATTGTTAGAAGGAGAGGCATCTGCAACAGCCATACCAGCCTCTTTCTTCTTAGCCTCTTTCGCAGCCAGCTTAGGACACGCTTTGATGACATGATCATTTCCCTTACAGTACTTGCAAAATGTCTTCTGTTTGTCACCCTTCTTCTCATCTTTGTCTTCCTTCTTTGGTTGCGCAGCATTTGCAGATTTCTGCTTACTAGAAGAAAAGCCAGCTTTACCTTTCCCGCTTCTCTGACTAGCAACGAAAGCTTGATCTGCGACACGCATAATATTCCTGTTTTGCCTTGACTGGTCTTCTTGCAGCAAAACAGAAACTAACTCCTCAAATGATAAGGCATTGGGATTGCCTTTCATCATCAAGCGAAGAGTGGAAGCAAAACCCTGATAAGAATCTGGTAGACCATTCAAAACAGTCTGCACAAGTGAGCTGTCTGACAGGATTTCATCTGCAGAAATGAGCTGCTCTTTGAAATCCTTGATCTTTGTCAAAAAGCTATCCATAGAATCACCTTCGTTCATATGCTCACTCTCCAACTGTTTTCGGAGATAAGCAACACGAGCCTCATTTCTTGCCTGATACAATGTGGCAAGTACATCCCAAGCATCCTTAGAAGTCCTGCAGGAGCGAATATGTGGGATAATGGTACGTTTGACAGACAGCGCAATCAAGGCATGAGCCTGCGCATCTCTACCATCCCAACGAATCTGCTCTGCTGAAAGTGGTGGTTCTCGAACAGCTGCTACAGCACTTGTGCCTGCACCATCATCAACAGTACCTGTTTCTGATGTATTTGCAGCATTCCCAGCCACAATAGGACGTGCATCAATACCCTGCACAATGTTCCATAACCCCTTTGCTACCAATACATGTCGCATCATATATGCCCACAATGGATAGTTGGTGCCATCTAACTTATCCTCAGCAGCCAACATGCGGAATACATCATTGTTGTCAGCCATGGCCAATGACTGTACTACTAGATGTAAATGCTGTCTGTAAGAGGGAAACCTGTATAAAATCGACCCGTGCTATGTAGCACAGCCCAAAACAGACGAATGGGCACCTGTCCTGCAGATTTTAATCTTGACAGAAAATCTGCACAGTAGGACGATTTTGCCTGCGCAGTACTTGGAATGCAAAAACGGAGGGCGAAATGACTTCAGATCAAAATTCTGAAACGACCAAGCCCTACTGGCTCTCCCACGGCATATACTAACCTGCAGACGCTCGTGAAACCTCGTTGCAATCGGAGGAGATGAAGCGGCAGGTGCCGGTGATGCTGCCCGGGAGGAGGAAGCCTGCTCTGATACCAATTGTTGGAATTAGGGTTGCAGGAATGCACACACAACTTCAAGAAGATGAGGAAGCTTGAGCACAACACAGTAGTGTATTATGAGTGCCAAAAATGAAAGATAACAAGCCCTAGAAGATAATGGGCGTATATACAATGCACGGGGGAAAAAACCTCCTAGTGAGGGAAAAAGTGCCCCGGCGGTCCTAAGTGTGTTCACACACATCACTACTATAATATGGTAACATGCTTTGGATTAGATTCAACTCTGGTGATCTACTGTCAAATTTGGCTACAAGTTCAGCTCTTGTTAGCCAGGTTCGTTTGTGGTGGTTGAATATATCTGCCCAGGTAGCTAGTCCTTTTTTGTGCAGATTTAGAGCTATCTTCTCTTCCTCTGGTTCAAGGGGGGTCAGGGGGAGAATAGACCACCAGCAAGAATCGTTGGCTAAAATTCCTTCTGCTTTGTTGTCCTTGGGTATAATGGATAGATACCTCTTGATTCTGAACCAGGCTTTCCATATGGATGTTACTAGTCCCTTTGGGGGTTATAGGGTGCTTGGATGCCACGACGGTGCTGATGGGGAGATTGCACCATTTATTGTGGCCTGTGAATAGTGAACCTAGAGGTGTCTTTGAGCAGTAGCTGTGCCCAATCTTCTGTGAGGTTCTCTATGGCTCTGATGATCCATTTTGAGGCCATTCTGTCACCAGCATAATGCCTGATATCTTTAATCCCCAGCCCTCCCTTGGTTTTGGGGACGGTACAGGTGTCCCATTTTACTTTAGGTCTGCTCTTGTTCCATGGGTCCCCTCCCCATAGATAATTTCTGCATAGCTTGGTGAAGTCTTTAAGGTCCAACAGCTGAGGAAGTAGATAGTAGATGGGATGATGAAGTGATTCAGCACCATGATTCTCCCTGCTATTGACAGTTGCTTTTTTTTCTATCTTAGTATCTTGCTTTCTATTTTCTCCAATACCCAATGCCATTTCTGTCTCAATGTCACCTTGAAACCCATGGGGATACCAAGGAGCCTGAAGATCTCACCATCCTGAATGATGTTACAGCCTGTCTCAAGGAACCAAGAAGGGGGGGGATCAATGAGGGTTTTGATTCCTGTCTTGCTGTGATTTATTTTGGAGCATGAGGCTTCATAGTAGGTTTGGAGGCATCTCCAAAGTGCCTTGATATTCTCTTCATCATTTGCTATTAGGCTGTTAGTGTCATCAGCAAACATCTGAGTGCACATTTGTTCTCCATTGGGTAAAGTGATGCCAATCAATTCTCCTTTGCTGATCTTGTCCTTGATTAGCCAATTTAGTCCATCTGCAGCTATAGCATACAGTAGGGGTGCTAAGGGGCATCCTTGTCTGATACTCTTTTCTAAGGGGAAGGGGTCAGACAGTTCTCCATTAATGATAATTTTGGCTTTGGAATTTCCAAATAAGGTTTTCACCATGTGGGTGAAATGGGGGCCCAATCCCATATCTCTAAGTGATTGGAGGATGTAGTCCCACTGTATTCTGTCATAAGCTTTATCAAAGTCAATCTTAATAAACATGAAGTCCTGATTGGTTTTTTCTGCATATTCAATCCCTTCCCATAAGGCAATGATGGAATCCAGGATATACCTACCTTTGATAAACCCTTTTTGTTCCTTGGTTATCCAGAGTTTCATGTGTTTAGATAATCTGAGGGCTAAGGCTTTGGCAATGATTTTATACACACTGTTGAGCATTGTAAGGCGTCTCCAGTTACCCATGTTTTCTCTGGGGCCTTTTTTGTCGATGAGCTTGATAAGGCCTTCATTGATTTTTGATGGCAAGGCTCCATATTTCACAGATTCTTGCCACACTTGGATTATTGGTCCTGTTAGCAAATCACAAAAAGTTTGGAAAAATTCAGAAGGAAGTCCATCCTCACCTGGGATCTTTTTGATTTTGAGAGAGAAGATGACGTCTTTGATTTCATCATGAGTGATGTCTTGTTCCAGTACGGCAGCTAAATTGGCTGGGACCGTTTTGGATCTGGCTACTTTGATAGCCTCCATTGCAGCTGTTTTGGTTGGGGAAGGAGGACCATCTTCCTGAAAGATGCTGTGAAAGTAGTCAGTGAGGAGTTTTTTGTTCTCCTCTTTGTTGGTAGCCTGGATTCCATCCTTGTTTTTAAGCAAGGGGATATGTTCTTGCCTTTGCTTGACCTTCAGCATTTTAAACATTTCAGGGCAAGGCCTGTCTATTTTTCCTGCCCACCATTCCCTGGTAAAGAGCTTGGTATGTTGGAGGGTAATTTCTTCTTCTCTTTTAATTTTGGCTCTGAGCTGATTGACATTAGTAGGGTCAGTGGAGGATTCTTTTCTTGAAGCTGCTCTTGGATTTTTTTAATCTGCTAATTCTGTGAGCTGTAACTTCGTTTCTGACCTGCTTGAGCAAGTTCTAGGTTGACTTAACTGATAGACTCCAAGCTTTAGCTGGGGAAAGATTGTTGCTGAAGAAGAAGTTCCAGATGTGTTTGGTTTCTTCTTGTACTAGGGGCAGCTTAAAAAGTTCAGGGTCTGTGTGGAACCAGCTAGATTTGTGTCTGTTGTCTTGATCATCCATGGTAGTGATGATGGGGTAGTGATTTGATATGCAGGTAGTAATGTCGACTGAGCATTCACACCTATTGTATTTAGTGTATATTTCACCACTTGCATAAGATCTATCTAATCTGGCTTTTCTGGAGAGCTCTCTAGAAGAGTAGTTTTGCCATGTGAAGCTTTCTTCTTGCCCCAAGTCTTGCAGATTGAATTTGTGTTTAACTTTTTCCCAAGTTTGTTTCTCTGTTCCAAACAAGGTTTGTCCTTTGGAGTTGAATCTGTCCTTGAGGGTTTCAACCATGTTGAAGTCCCCCATAATCAAAACAGGTGCTTGTATCCTTAGTAGAGAGTTCCATGTTCTAATCCTCTGTTTTTGTGGGCCATGAGCATATACTCCTACATAGGTGAAGTTGTTCATGCGCACTACTATCCATTGATTGTTGTTGTCAATGTGAAAGTCTTCTAGGTCTTGGATGTAGTCATGATATGGATGCCCATTGCTAGGCCTCCACTTCCATGAGTGTGTAATGAGTATAACCAAAAGTGTTCAGGGGAGATGGAGTATAGCCTTCTGTTCAACTCCTCACCTGTAGTCTTTATCTCCACTAGAGTGATGATATCCAGATGACCTTTGGATTTACACCATTGTCTGACTAATTGGGCTTTCTTTGGGTTGAAAGTCCTTTGACGTTGAAGCTTGCGAATTTCATTATCTTTTGTTGGGGGGTTTGTTGTGACCTCCTTTAGTAGCAGAATGGGGGGTGGAGGTTCCAAGGTGGGCTCTGTCCCTCTTGAGTTCTTTGCTTATCTCCATGTTATTGGAGTTACCTGCTTGTGGTTTGGAGCTTTTTTCAGGAGCTGGGATGACTGTGGTGTCCATGTCCGCTGAATCCAGGTTGTCAACTTCCTTCTCTAACCTCTGTTTGTTTATAGGGGTGCTTTCTACACATTCATTTTCTTCTTCTGTATCATCAGGGTCTGGTACAGAGGCTAAAACTGAGTACCTATTGGGCTTGAGAAAGGTCTGAGGGGGTTTGGGTCTGTTAGGAGGTCTCCTTCTGTTGACTTGGATGAACTCTGTTTCTTTTGGGTTTTCATTAGAAGGTTGAGGGCCAGGGGCTTGGCTAGGGTTGGGGGGGATTTTCTTTCAGGAACTTGGGGTAGGATGATCTGAGGGTATTTGATGGGGCAGTTTTTGATAAGGTGTCCTTGTTTTCCAGAGTGGAAGCAGGAGTTGGGAAGGTGTTTGTAAAGAACTGGCTGAATAAGGGAGAACTCACCACACCCTATTGCAATCTCATCTGGGAGAGGGAGGGAAAGGTCAAGCTCTACTAGAACTTGAGGGTGCCAAGCAGGGTTGTAATCAGAGATAGCTTTGGTGCCAAGGACTTGACCTAGGGGTGATAATATGGTTTTGATCCAGGGGGTCAGGTGAATGGAAAGGTTAGGGAGTTCTACCCCACATTGGATAAGCTGAGGATTTGGGGCCCTCAGGATTGAAGTCCCTTGTCCATCTCATGAAATAGAAAGGGATATGCCTATACATCCATTGCCCTGAGCTAATAACCTTCATTGCCATACTTGGTTCTTTGAATAAGAATAAGTAGTAGCCTTTGGCAAGAGCTTGAGTTAGGGTGACCTCTATTCCCAGAGGTGTCTAGCTTTCCCTTATCCATGCTCTCATTGATTCCTTAGAGGGTCTTGGTCCAAAAAGTAGTCCAACCAAGAATCTTTCTGAGTAGTCTTCAACCTTGCTTCTGACCTGATCTATTGGTAAGCTTACATGCACTGTGCTGGTAGAGGAAATACCCGGTGAGGTGTTATTGGTTGTTGCTTGGTGTTGGGCTGCTGCTGCTGCTGAAGGTTGGGTAGGTTCTATTGCTGGCATGAGGGAGGGCTGTTTGATTTGTTCCTGGCTTTTCATGTGATGAAGTTGGTCTTTGGCTTCTTTTAGTTCCTGAGCCAGCCTGGAGTTTTCATCCATTACTGCATCAATGATGGCTTCTCCTCTCCATTGTTCTTCTGAATTGGGTTTCCAAGGGTTTGAGTGAGGGATTAGGACTTGATGGGAGGCTGAAGGTAAAGCTAAGGGAATGTGACTGCTGAGCATTTGGTTTGATCTTGCAGGTGAAGCTGTTGATGTTCTTATAAGGGACGGGCTCCTCCACTCAGTGCCCATGCACTTGGGAGGGCAACCGCCCGAGGAGAAGGAAAGTCTTCGATGCAGGTTTAAAGAGAGGCGGGAAACTGGGGAAGATGAAGCAGCGTGAAGCGGCAATCCAAATATATTATATTTTGTGTAATGGAAATGTCTATGAGTTTAATGGAGGAAGTACTGGTTTCAAATTTGACTAAGTATCTATAAATTTTCGTTGCTTTGAAGTGTGTATATGTGTGTGATTGAAAGGGTCTTGTGTTCACGTGTTATAGTGTGTGTGTGTGTTAAGAGAGAGTGTGAAATAGTGTGTGTGTGAGAGAGAACAAAATCCCACGTCGAAAAAGGGTTTAAATGAGGGTTGAAAAGGGAGGGGGCCTCAATAAGACAAGAGTGGGAGCTTGAGATCTATGCACAGCCGTCTCTGGCAGGGGTTGAAAAGGGAGGGGGCCTCAATAAGACGAGAGTGGGAGCTTGAGATCTATGCACAGCCGTCTCTGGCAAGGCGTCCTGGGGGCAACCCGGATTGTGGACCGAGCAGTTCAACTGATCGTAACTGCAGGCCATGATTTTCTTTGCCATCCTCGTCGTCATACTGTCGCTGATCGTGCCCTAGCAGCATGAATCCGTAATCTTCATCGTCGTCGTTCCTTCAACGACACCACCCCTGCATTGCGTTTGCGATGCTCTTCTTTGCCATCCCCGTCGTCATACCGCTGATCGTGCCCTAGCAGCTTGAATCCGTAATCTTCATCGTTGTCGTTCCTTCAACGACACCACCGCTACGCTGGTTTGATGGAAGAGGACAAGGGTAGCCGAGGAGTTGAGCTGTTTGACGATGCCGTAGCCTCGCATGCCTCGAAAGTCACCGGTGCCACCCACGACGGCAATCTCGTTGGTGCTGGCGTTGTTGAGGCCCTGCAGGCTGATAGTGTCGTTGAGGGAGCCATCGTCATAAGAGAGAACATCCACCTCCGCTGCCCTAAGAGAGAACATCCACCTCCACGCCGTGGGCAGCGGAGGTGTAGCTGACCTAGACGGTGTAGGCCCGGATGAAGCCCAAACGATACGTCAATGCCCTCTGTCATGTTGACGTCGATGTCCAGGATGAGAACGCCTAGATCCTGGCCGCTCAGCTCTACCTTCACGTAGTACTCCAGAGACGGTAGGATGCTCCAAGGGGGCACCGCGGCTACGGCACACATAAACGTTACACATGGAACCTCTCTCTTCCTCTATATGTGAACTTTTTGAGCTATTTTTAGGACGCTATTTTGATAATTTAGTTTGATTCACATGATCGATTGATTTTTTTGAACTATTTTTTAAAATTTATTTTTTTATTCACATGATCGATTGATCTTTCGGAACTATTTTTAAAAATTTGATAATTTAATTTGATTCACATGATCGATTGATCTTTTTGAACTATTTTTAAAAATTTATTTTCATAATATAATTTTATTTACATGTCACGTGATTTTTTTTCCTTTCATGTTTGAGAAGTTATTTTGAAAATTTAATTTGATTTAAATGATCGATTGATCTTTTGGAACTATTTTTAAAAATTTATTTTTATAATTTAATTATATTTACATGTTACGTGATTTTTTTTCCTTTCATGTTTTTTCAAGGATGTTATGTTAGCCAAGGTAAAAAAGTGTTGGCAGTAGTGAAGGTTCTTAGAAGAGTGATACCATGAAACCTTGGGCAACACTAATGCAAGGCACAATGTTCTCAGAAGAGTGATACCATGTGAAAACTATGAAAGCTTGAGCAACATTAATGCAAGGAAAAACAAGAGAGTTGATTAGGGACCCAAGTTGGGTGATTTATATAAGGTTACAAACGGTTTGAACCGTTGGTGGACAGTTTGTTACTTTGAACCTAATCTACCAAGAAGTAAATTTTAATATAAGGTGGACAAAAGTCAAACCTTAGCAGAAGACTGGGCTAGTGATCAATGTTGGCGCTGTTGAATCGGTAGAAAACGCGCTGTTGAATCGGCAGAAGACTGGGCTGGTGATCAATGTTGACACGATTGCGCGCTGTTGAATCGGTGGAAAACGCGACGGCAACACGCGTTCGACCAGATCTTGGCTAAAGGATTGCTGCTCTCTGTTTTCCTAGTTGCCATGGAGGATTGCGCACACCTGACCCTCGCATGGCTCTTGCGATCAACTTCAGCTCTTTGCATAACCATAGGCGTTCTATTTCTAATCCACCCTTGCCCAGCTTTGGGCGAACAAGCCGTAACTGATTATGTGTATGGCTTCTGCAACACGGCCACTTTCACCAGCAACAGCACCTTCGCCCACAACCTCAACGCAGTGGTGGGCGCTCTCACCCAGCAGGCCTCCAGAACCTTGTACTCAAAGGCCACAGTAACCTCTGGTTCTTCCAAGGATTCCTATGTTTATGGCATGTACCAGTGCCGGGGGGACGTCTCCTTGTCCGAATGCTCTTCCTGTGTTTCGTATGCTCTACTGACGAATCCTGTATGTGGCTCGGCAATAGGCCTGCGAGTGCAGTATAAGGGCTGCTACCTGCGCTACGAGAGCTACAACTTCCTAAATGTTGCGGAAGACTCTCTGGTGCATTCGAATTGCTCCACCACGCAGCAAACCAACTCTCTTTTCCAAGCCAATCTAGCGACCGTGCTCAACGACACAGCCGAGACTGCTCCTGCACACGCTGTCTTTGGCTACAATGCGTCCAGCGTGGGCAAAGGCGGTAGCAGAGCCTATGCACTAGCACAGTGTGTGGGCTATCTCTCCTCCTCACAGTGCGCGAGCTGCCTCTCTCAGGTCTCCGACTACAATATTGTGTGCAATAATTCTGAGTCCGGCGAGGTCTACTTTGTCACCTGCTACTACCTCTTCGATCATACATCCTTCCTCTTCACGAGCACCACAACACCACCACCAGCATCACCACAGCTGAGCATCTCTCCAATCACCAGCTCTCACCCCCACACAAGATAGATAGATAAGTACTTACAAGTACTTTAGATATAGATATGGAAATAAAGTATTGTGAAATGAATAATGCTCATGTAGACCGGATTGTTGTAATAGCGTCAACTACTTTGCTGAATATCTCCGTTATCTTTTTAAGGCACCTGCCTCTTACTTCTGCAGTCATTCAACCTTAACGTGTATGGGAAAGTCATTAACTTGAGTTGTAACATTAGGAGGAGCTGCTCTATTGGACCACGGCCTGCTTCTAAGTCTTGGTTGGATAAGTGTGAAATAAGTTCATATGTATACGCCATTTTCCAAAGATTATCACAGAAGATCTCTCCAATTATTTGATGTAGGCTTGACATTTGATCTCTTCTCTACGTTACTCTTTTGCTTCCTTAACAATGGACGTTAAGCCTATAGTTAGTGTGGGAGGCTACTAGTGTGCTCTTGGATTATTTCTTATAGTGAAGGGAGCATTTAATAATCCAAGAGCAGACCAGTAGCGTGTGCTCTTGGATTATTTTTTTTTCTTTTTTTCTTTCTTTCAAAAAAAAAGGCAGAATTGATTAGAAAAGGAATCCGAGCTACAAGGGCCACGTGTCCAACATGGAGTGGACACGTGGCCAGAGGCAATGGCCAACACGTGTCTATGCATGTGATTACACGTGTCGGCACATGCGGTGCAGTCTCCTATTGGCTACCAATCTTTTCGACTCCTACTCATTCTGCATGCATCCTTCTCTTCCGAGCAGTCGATCTTGCAGAAAGCTCTGGCCTTTTCGATGCGCAGAGGAACGGCGGGAGGCTTGGCGCAGAGGAACGGCGGGGGGTAAAAACTCGTTCGCCTCCTACTCATTCTGCATGCTTCCTTCTCTTCCGAGCAGTCGATCTTGCAGAACGCTCTGCCCTTTTCGATGCGCAGAGGAACGGCGGGAGGCTTGGTGCGGTGCTCATCCTTGCTATTGAACGGTCTACCATTTTGGTGGCGACCCGGAGAGGGTGATGGAGGCCTCTTCCCGTGGCTGGAGTCCTTCATCTTCCTTGTTTGGTATTCTCTTTTGTGTTTCCTCCTTGCGGGCTCGAGTCAGGGCTGCTTTTACATTCAGGTAAATCTGTCTTGATGTCATGCAGCAGCTTGTATCTCTTTGGTTGTTATTAACTCTTTTGCTGGAAGAAGTGCTGATGAATCCCCTTACCAGCAGAGGTGCCCCTGTCCTACTCGTCATCGCCATCTAGATTTGATGAGCCTTCTTTTGTATGCACTTCCACTCAGATGGTGACGGTGCAGTCTCCTCCCCGCTAAGGTATTGATTGGCCTTGAACACAGCTTCTCTGTTCTGATGCTATCCCACCGTTCTTGCAGAAGGTAGAGAAGACTTCGCGGGCAGCTGCACCTTCATGTTATGGTGTTTCGATCTCGATTATGGAGAGGCTTGAAGTCGAAGGTGATTTTGAGGGCCGGTACCTCTCGTGATGCGATTCTGCCTCGGAGGAGGCTCACAGCAGATGGAAGACGGGGTTTTCCTATTGGGGCATGGTCTGGCACTGGCATGTCTGTGTCCTGCAGGTCACTTTCCGAGGCTTATCCCTCATTGTCTCTGTCTTCTTGCAGGGATCTGGTTGGCATTTATATTGTACTTTGAAAGTGTCCTGATTCAGGCGTCTATTGTAACCTGTTGTGGGGGTTCGCAATGAAAATACTGATTAGAGACATGATAACTGCATGTAGAGCGTCTTTACAGACTGCAGATTACATCAATTAGTGATCTGTCTTTGGTCATGACTAGACTGATTTTTTCTCTGATTGAGTCCAGTTTGTACTTGGTAAAGTCTGAGGCTTTCTTGTTGTATTTGATTTCTAGCTTTTTCTCAGAGCTGATTAGAGAAGGCAATCTTTTAGACCAGTATTTGCTGCATGATGTGCTTAGGCTAACTGAAAGCGGAGGACCTTTGATTTTTGGATTGTTGAACGTTGCTGCTATTCTAAGCATCCATGCATGCCATAGATATTCGCTTCTAATGACGTTCCATAGCGTATCTGAACATCCTAAGGCTTCTCCCAGTAAAATCTGTTTCCAGGTTAAAGCTTTGCCCCATTTAGATACTATGTTTTGAAGTTCTTTGAAAGATTGAGAGATGTGCTGGCACTGTAGGAAAATGTGTATATCATCTTCTGGGAGTCCACATCTAGCACATTGATTAGATGACACATTGAATTTAGCTGCCTTGACTTGGGTCCATAGGGCTCTATAAGCAATGAGCCATGCTAGGCATGACTTCTTGGGGTCAGTGAGGGGGTTCCAGAGGTTCTTGAGGATGTTGCACCATTTTTCCGGTCCCACTGAGTGTTCCATCTACGGTTGAGGGGTAGGTGGATGGGTGGAGATTTAGTCATCTTAGGGATGGGGAGAAGAGGTTTGTTGCATGTCCATTGGTAAGCACAGATGTTGAAGGCAGAGGGGTTGTTTAGCTTCCAGGTCTCATGCTGATCCCATTTCGAGGTTCTGCTTTGCACGAGGTCCAGCTCTGGGGTCCTGCAGTCGAGTTTAGCCACCAGTTCAGCTCTTGAAAGCCAGGTTCCGAGCTGTTGATCTCTGAGATCTGCCCATGTTACAATGCCTCTCTTGTGAAGGTTTAGCGCTAATTGGGCTTCCTCTGGTTGAAGGGGGGGGAAAGGGAGACTGGACCACCAGCAGGAGTCCTCGGCCAGAGCGCCTTTTGAAATGCGAAGGTTTGGGGCTGGGTTTAGGAACATTTTGATGTTATTCCAAGCTTTCCATATTGAGGACACTAGTTGACTGCCTTTGGGGGAGATGGGGAACTTGGAGATGACTATGGTTGAGAGGGGTAGGTTACTCCATTTATTGAAGCCCGTGATGACAAACCTGGGAGTATCCTTGAGGAAAAGTTGAGCTCCCAAATCCTATAGGATTTAGGTCTTGATGGAGAGAATTTAAGAGATACATTGGGTCCAATGTATGAGACTAGCATCAAAAAAATACAAGCATCGATTGATATGATGTGGGAGAAGCCAATCACAAGGGAAGCTCCCTTGTGCATTCAAGAGTCAGAAAGAGTGGATGATCCAACTCCACCGACTTGCAAAGGCATAGAACTGGTCGTAGACGAGCCACATAAGAAGCTTCACCCTATATGACACCGGTAAGCTCTTGTACGTATATGCATAGTGTGCTTATGAGACTAGGTTTGCATATGCTCAAGTAGGCGTATGATAATTAGTAGCCATATTAGTGCATGAGAACCTTATCATGAGGCCTATTTAGAGGCTTATGGATAGATAACATTCATAGGGCCTACACATAAAGCCCATGCATAAGCACTAGAAGGGAATGATGGGTTTACCGGTGCATATACCGACACAAGAACATGGCATTCTAAATGTCACAAGTGTCATGCAACGATATACGTGCGGGTTCATATTCACTAATATAGGCATCGATATAGAAGTCAATATAGGCACATGTAATTGCATTATATCGACACTCATACCAATGGGCATATCAGCACACATACCGATGCTCATATCAGCGCATATATCGGCGCCCATACTAGTGCCTATACGGACGCTCTATACATAATCTTTCTTGGTAGAATGGTGTATCCAACTATAGATTATAGCTGGATAAACCATTCTAGTTGAAGAGTACTTTTCCACAATTGTACTCATGGTTAAGAGAAAATCTGTGTTTTATATTGTGTAAGAAGAAAATTACATATTTGCAAGATTATATTGAGGTGTTGATCCAAGGTATGGATAGCAACACTATGTATATGCCAAAACATCATATATACAAGTCAAAATAACATGCCAAAAGAGGTGTGCAGAGATAGCAACACACTACTAGTCATTGTGAAGAGTTTTCCGAAAACCCCAAAGGCATGTACAAGAAGAGCTGAGGTGGACACATAAGGCTTTTGCTACCTCGAGTGTGTTTTTTTAAATCTTTGTGTAGTTCAGTTTAAGTAGATGCATGGTAGAGAATTGTGCCTGAGTTAGATGCTTGCATTGTCATTCTCATTTGTACATATGTAGCATGCTTGCCTGTTTCTTTAAGCCTTTTTTCAATCTTCTACCAAGGGAGGTGATGACAATGATACAGTCCCTCTTCTTCTCATGGTTGAAGAGCACTCCTTAAGTAATGGAAATGGCGATGGAGAAATGATGGTGGTCTTGGATGTTTCTTAAAGCCTTTGGGATGAGGTGGTGGAGGTCCCCAATACCAAGATGAGAAGGAAGATGCCTTGACAGTTCCAGATGGTACTTGTGGCTTTGTTAGAGTGTGGGAACCTTGGCTATGCAAGCATAAGTGGCATAAGAGGAATTCAAGATATGTGAACCATGGTTTATTAGGCCTAAGTGGTGCGAAAGAGCCAAAAGCATGAGAACACTTTTCTATCGCACAAAATCAAATTGCAAAGCTTAAGGCTTTGAACCTTAAAAGAAATGGCATGACTGCATGGCCGATGGCACCGATTTTGGAAACCACATGGGCGTAATGATGGCACCGACCTGGAGTGGAGATTTTGGAGGTGTTTGGAAGGGAAATTGGCCATGGTAGCAAGGTCCACGACGCCATCATGCATTGTGGGCTATTAATAGAATCTTGTTGGCGTAGGTATGGAGGTCGGAAGAGCCAACGACTACAAGATCATGCATTGGGAGCTGTTGCAGTGTTGTAGCTTGGGGATTGAGGGGAAACGCTGCTAAAATCACGTCTGAGAAGAATAAGCTGTAGAACAGAGAGAGAGAGAGAGAGAGAGAGCAAAGGCATCCTGGCTATCGACAAGTTTGAGGCTTCTTCATCTTCCGTTGCCAGAGGAAAGGCTTCGAGAGAAGTGATTGCCATCCTTTGTCTTGCTGGACTTACTCATTTGTCTGATCCCTATACTGGCACAAGATTATATGTGTGTGTTGTATGTTGTCAGTTGAGTTGTGAAATTTAGAGTTGGGTATCATCATATTCCATTATCATTGTATAATTCCCCTTTTGTAAAACTCACACGAGGGTGTTGTGTTGTGAGTTGTGTGAACCCCTTGGAGTAAGGCATTGAATGTGGTTGCGCGCCACTTCAAGTTGACAGGATTGCGATGAGATGCAATGTGTGGGTGTGTGATCTCAATAATGTGAGTTGATGTTGGTGGTTGTATAATTCAATCTCTTGAAAAGCTTGTGATGTGTGGGTGTGTTACAAGAAGCAGTCACAATATGATCTTTTCCTTGGTTTTAGATCCAAGGATATGTAGAATCATTTGCCAAGGATTTTCTTGTGAGGTGGTTACCTCGTTGCAGACGAGTTGGGAGAGGTTTGTGTTGCTGAAGTTGCTAGTGGAGGGAAGTGCCCGCTTGAAGAGATCTATCACATTGAAGTCTGTGAAGAAGAGGACCTTGATTGAAGATACCAGTTCCATCTATTTGTTCCCAAATTTTGTTTTGTATGCACTTTGAGAACCACAAAAAAGGTACCCACTGTGATATTGTACCAACAAGTTGTATTCACATTGTACATCTTATTCTCTCATATCCGTTTATCTTATGTTGGATTCTTCCCTATGTCTATACCACTTATAAGATACAACATAAGAGAGATGTGTCAAGATGATGTGAAAGGAAGAGCTCCTCTTTTTTACTCAATCCAATCATAAGCAATAGAAGGTTCCGTCCTAATACAAAAGGTGTTCACTGAGTGAAGTTTTCATTCCAATTGGTTATTCTGCTGGTGCGGTGGCTGTTTTGCTAGGTCTTGGTGTAAATCTGGTGATATAATGGTGGAGCTTGGTACACTATGGAGGCATTTCATGTTCTTTGCTAAGTCTCACATCGTCATTGCTAGGTTGGGGCATATCATCCTACATCAATGCATGTGAAAGAAGAAATTATTATGCAATGCAAACATGGGAATGCTAATAAGTAAATGGATGCAAATAGTAGTAGGATACTTACCGCATTTGTTACCGCTTCCCCAATAACAATTGATGTGGGCATGCCCCTCAGACACTCCAATTGCTCGAGGAGCACCTGCATGCCAAAATTGTAGCTATATTTATCTCTTGCAGAAATGGGGGATGGCTCACCTATGCTCTTCCACATCAACAAATTCCATAAGGTTAAATGCATATCATAGATGCAAAACTATAGTAATATGCAAAAAAAACTTATAAAGCACTCGTGGAAGGACTCATAGCCCTCCACTACCAAAATGTGAGCCTACACTCTCCATCCAAGATCGTGTGACCTCCTTCTGCTAAGTGTGTCTATCAGGTGTGTCCCTATGCTCTACCTTGATCATCTGCCACAAGAATTTTTATATTTTTCCCAATTCTCGACGCGTATATGTGAAATTATGCACAAGCGGAAGCGATCATGATATTTACAAAGTAGAGAGAGTTAGAGAGAGGGAGAGAGAATAGGTAATTATCAACTTCTATTATCATAGCATAAGATTACAAGGGTTGAAATAGTCGCTTCAAACAATATGCGCTAGGATTGGGTTGATTAGCAAGTGCGAGGGAGACCCTTTATATAGGAAGGCCATGTAGCTAGCTGATTGTGCCAAGAATAAGCTGATAGCAGCCCATGGCCTAGTAAATCAGCCCAAGTAGCTAGAAATCTAGATCTCATTAGAATGTGCTTATAGTACACGTATTATTTTGCGTGTGTGATCATGCCACTTGTCTATTAAAGGCACACCACAGGATCTTAGGTGGAGAGCACTATTTATGGATTAGGTGTTTGCAAAAGCTAGAGTGACCAAATGAGCCCTAGGAACTTTGGTTTCCCAAGAGTGTAAACCCTAGAAGCCACACATAAGAGACAAAATGTAACTCTCATTCTTTTATGCTAATTCAATGGAGTGCATGTTGCTGGCTTACTTGTTTGAGCTCTTATGTGTGATTGCTTTCTTATATGTAAGAGAGTGAGTGTGTGAGATTAAGTAGTGAGGAGGGTCGAGCTTCCATTAGAGTGCAGTGGCAGTGGAGTGGAGCTTTCAAGTCTCGGGGGGTGCACCTCAAAAAATGTAAGTCTACCACGTGCGATCATTAGGTGGGGTTTTTTTAATCCAAAATATTGGGTAAATTTACAGAAATACAATTACAAGAGGGGTATTTTAATTGTACTTTGAAAAAAAACCCGTAAGTCTATAAAGAAAAAGGGGTAGTTTTATCAGCTCAAAATTCACAGATAAGGGGTTTTTTAAATACCCCTTGAACGCACGTCGTAGGAGGGGCTTCCATATAGTGCACCCCCTGAGTTTCAGGTGCGGATGCATGACAACAATGCTACCTACGGGAATCCTAAGCAACCGACATTTACGAGGTGAGTGACACACCGTGATTTTATATTATGGGCTATGCCACAATAAATTGGTTTCTTGGTTGAGCCGTTTGTGCTTTCAAGTGTGGTTGGGAAAATCCCCATGACATTCGGTTGTTCCCTACATTCTTTCCATAGCACCACGACCTCCCATAAGTGGCGCCGCTACCGGGAATAGCCCCACTGCATAGCAACAATGCATTTTGAAAGCTCGTGAATGGTTAAAATCATCATATTTTTTGTTTTTTCAAGAAGAGTGAAAGCACGTATAGGTGGCATGTTTTTGTTGCTTAAAAACTTACATAGGACTTAACCACTTCTTGGGATCCTTGCCACATGACCGAAGGATATCTTCTATTACCTGATTCACTCTTTCAGTCTGGCCATCTGTTTTGGGGTGATAGGCTGTGCTGTGATCCAAGAAAGTTTCTACTGCTTCGAAGAATGCACTCCAGAATTTTGAGGTGAATTTGGGATCTCTGTCACTTACTATCCTCCTGGTGGGTAAGCCATGCAATCTGAAGATTTCTTTATGGCAACACTGTAGTATATGTTTCTTTCACTGTAATCAAATGGGCAACTTTGGTTAGTCTGTCAACTAACACAAAAATGGAGTTGTAACCTGATTGCACTGAAGGTAATTGAGTGACAAAGTCCATACTGATACATTCCTCGGGGGGGTCACTCGTATAAATATGTAAGTATCACGTGGGTTCAACAGAAGGACATTTTAAATATTTAAAACTTACAGAAATATATTTACAGAGGGGATTTATTTATTGTATTTAAAAAAAAATTTACAGATTTGAATAGGAAAGGATACATTATATTCACTAAAAAATTCACAGATAAGGGACTTTTTAAATAGGCCTTGAACGCACGTGATATAGAGGATTTATATATAGTGACCCCCCCGAGATACATTCCCACTTCATTTGAGCAATGTCTAGAGGCTGCAGTTTCCCTGGCATCTTGACTCTCTCTACCTTGACTCTCTGACACATTAAGCATTTTAGGGGGCATAAGATAGCAGCTTATCCCTCCATCTTAGTCCCAAGCCATCTACCTTTTAACTAGACATGAGAGTCTTCCCACCAGATCCCTTATGAGCTTAGTCCATATCTCCTCTTTCTGAAGACATGTGGGAAGGAATAGAGCAATCGTGGTTGTAGCCTAAGTAGGTAAGTGCAAAATACCAATACCTCCTTCACTCTTGGGTAGGCATAATGTGTCCCATGCAAGCTAACCTGATAGGTTTTTGTTAGTTTTCCCATTCCTCTATAAGAAATCCCTTATAGGTCCCACAAGCTTCTTCGAGTGACATTTTTCAAAATCTAATACAGGACATGAGAACATGATGTAAGCATTTAGAACAATATTGCAGATTGCTACCCTATCATGAAAGGGGACTCTAATGCCCTCCCACTTCTTCAACTTCTGGCTAAACCTCTCTAAAGCCCAATCAGTTAGTTACTTATTTGTAACCTCCACAGCAAAGGGGACTACTAGATGTCTAACAATTTGACTCCTCTTACACTACTAGAGGTTTAGGGCATACCGACATTAGAATACCGACGTAAATGTCGACGAACGTCGGTATGCCCGTCGTAAACTTGGAGGCGAAAAGTCAGGCGAGCAATTTTTAAAATTTTAGATACCGACGCTCGTAAGTTTTTTACAGCCGAGAACCTATTGTTCTCTGTTTTGCACAGCGTCGAACTGCATCCAGAGAAGGTATGCGTCCGTCCATCTCCTTCAAGCTTTTGTCTTTTTACATTCAACCCACTCTTGTTGTTGTTGTGTGTTTTTCTCCTCTTCTCCTTCTCCACTTTAACTTATCCTCTTGCTTTTACTAATATGCTCTTGCTTTTGCTTTTTAGGATATAGGGTATTTAGGGTTTTGTGATCTTTTTGGCTCTCTATGCATGTTGAGAGCTCTCTATGTATGCATAGATCTCCTAATAACACCATATTGGGGAATATGGGAATTTCCCACTAGTTTGGGGCACATGGTCAAATCTTTGGATTAATCATAACTTGAACACCGTTACTCCAAATTGAGCGCTCTATAGCTCACTAGATTCCATTTTCCAAGCGCTTTCCAACAATAGGTCACATGATATGGTTTTGAGAAACTTATAGGCATGTTATCCAGGTCCCACCTTTTTGGTATTCAAAAAATGGGAGTTGGGAAATTCCCAAACTCACTAATATAGTGTTTAATGCATGCATAGAGATTTTAGGGTTTTGTATTACTTGTGTATTAGTTCTTATTCTTATGTTTAATTTACTAATTACTTTGTTTAATATTTTATTTTGCAGGTCTTTCACCAATCTTTCACCAATCCTCTCCTTCAGCTTCGCAAAAAAGAGGTAGTCTCTCTTTCGATTTTTCTTGTTTATGCTTTTTTCTACGTATTATTGCACCCTTGGGTGCCAGGTTTAGGGTTAGTTTAGGGTCCTTGCAAGCTTATACATAGGATTATTGCAAGATCTATGCATAAAACCTATCTATAAGCTTGCAATCTCTATGCATAGCCTTCTTGCAAGCTTTATGCATAAGCTCTATGCATAGGCTTGTATGCATAGAGCTTGCGAGCTTATAAAATCTCTATGCATAAGCTCTATGCATAGGCTTTATGCATAGAGTTTGTAAGCTTATAAAATCTCTATGCATAGGTTTCTTGAAAGCTTGCATGGACATTATACATAGAGCTTGCATAGCCTTCTTTCAAGATCTTTGCATAGCCTTCTTGTTGAAAGCTCTATGCATAGCCTTCTTGTAAGCTTAATGTATAAGCTCTATGTATAGGCTTTATACATAGAGGTTGTAAGATTATGAAAGCTCTATACATATGGTTGTAAGCTTATGCAAGATCTATACATAGAGTTTATGCATAGAGCTATATGAATCTAGCTGAATGCATGAATTAAGATCTATGCATAAAGCTTAATACATAATGTTTTATGTATAAATCTTATGGATGAGCTTTATGCATAAGGCTTCATGTGTTATGTTTTTATGCATAAAGCTTTTTTTGATGTAGAGTGCCTTGCATGGATGGAGAGCATAAGCTTTTTGAATGTTTATACTATCTTTTTGAATGTTTATACTCTCATATTTCTTATGCTCTGTTTTTCTATGCATAAGGTATTCTCTTTATTCATAGAGTTTATATATGTATAGACATAGTGTGTTACTAATCACTTTTTTTCATGTTACGTTTTGTAGGTCTTAGATTGTTATCCCCTCCTTCAGCTTGACATTATCAAGGTAAGATCTTTTATCCATGTAAGACAAGATCATGTTTATTACACCCTTGGGTGATGGGTTTAAGGGTTAGCATAGTGCATAAGGCTTATAGCATAGAGCTTATGCATAAGACTTATGCATAAGGCTTATGCATAAGTCTTGCAGCCTTATTATGCAAGCTTATACTTGAGGCTTGCAAGCCTTACTATGCATACGATTGCATAAACCTTATTCACAAAGCTTGCATAAGACTTACATATAGAGCATTACACATAAGCTTATGTATAGATCATTATGCATAGGCTTTATGCATAAGGCTCTATGCGTTCAGCTTTAGGTGTAGGTTTCTATGCATAGAGCTTAATGTGTAGGCTCTATTTGCAGAATCTATGCATAGAGATTTATGCATAAGGCCTTTATAAATAGCTATTTATGAATAGAGCTATCCTCTCTCTCCATCCTTCTTCTAATTACCTTCTTAATTTTGTATGGAGAGAAGATTTGTATGTGTGTTGTGAGAGATGTAGAGAGTGAGAGAGCTTGTGTATGTGAATCTATTACTAATGTATGCAATGTGTGTGTAGGTTTGTTTCTTCCACGTGTGTCCTACCTTGCAGATCTGCTTCGAACATGCACTATCCAATTCACATTTGAGAGGTAAGCATATTACCAATTATGTTGTTTTATTAATATTACTTCTCTTTTTGTTCTCAGTATGTGCTTATTTGTCTTTATACACACATACACACTTTGAAAGAGAGAGAGAGAGGGAGAGAGAGAGAGAGAGAGATTTTCTTCCTGGCGCTTACCCAAGGCGTTTCGCTCTCTTTTTCGACTTGAAATCTAACGTCTAAGACATGCATGTGAACGCTATGTCTATATGTATATACTCTAATGTATTTGCCTAAAGCACATATCCATAAGCTAATGTATAAGTTATTTTTAAAATCTCCCTCAACGGCTGGGGAAAAGAAGCCTGTTTGACGCTTTTTTTAATATTTTTAAAATCTCCCTCAACGGCTGGGGAAAAGAAGCCCATTTGACGCTTTAAATGTTATTTTTAAAATCTCCCTCATGGCTGGGGAAAAGAAGCCCTGTTTTATGATTTACATAATGCTTTGTATAATGCATAATGATTTTAATAAGCTACATATACATGTTATCCTGCTAGATGGAGCCTCTCAATCTTGAATAGAGAATAGCGTGTCCATGCATGCGATGTAAGTACCAAATCTTTCAAAAACGAAGGATTTGCAACCAGCATATTCATGACGCTGGCATATTTCCAATGGAGCACTTACAAAATTTACGGTTTCAATCGTACAACCAAGCAAGTGTGCAGCCGCATCTTAATAACATTGCGCCTATGAATTCTCATCCCCAACAAAGGATGAGAATATCGAAGGAGGGAGTGACAAATGGAGCTCAATTAACAGCACCCGAGGGAATGGAAGAAGGTCAGGAAATGGAAGAAGGTCCAATGGAGGAAATGTTGGATGCCTTCATCGAGCAACAAGAAGCTCTCTTTGAGGAGCATGAACGCGAAGATCATCAACCACGACACTCTCAACGGTCAAATTATGAACCAGAGGAAGAGGCCATGCGTAAACTTGCACGCCTTCCACTATACAATGGTGCCAAGATATCTGTATTGCGTGCATCTCTTACGATGCTAAATTTACAATCAATTTTTGGATGGTCTAATACAAGTGTCACTGAACTCTTCAAGTAAGGATTTTTTGGAGATTACACCTAATGTTGAAATGATAAATTTTCAACTTGTATTTGACTAAATCTTAATAGTAACGATCAGATATTGCCATACTTGCAGGCTTTTGAAAGACCAGATATTACCCCCTGACAACGAGATGCCTCCATCTCGTGCAGATGCCAAGAAGTTATTGAAATCCATAGGCATGGATTACAATAATATTCATGCTTATCGCAATGATTGTTGTCTCTTCTGCCATGAATATGAGCATTTACAGATGTCTCCATTGTGGCTCTAACATATACAGAGAAGATGTTTAGGGGGAAGCTGTCCCGGTAAAGGTTCTTAGGCACTTTCCAATCATCCCAAGATTAAAAAGCATGTTCAGGTGCAAATCTATAGCAAGCTTGATGACATGGCATGCCACAACTCGATCCACAGATGAAGTGATGCGTGTGCCGGCTGATTCACCCGCATGGAGACACATTGAAGAGAAATGGCCGGCTTTTAGGGAAGATCCTCGTAACCTCCGTCTTGGCCTAGCAATGGATGGTGTAAACCCTTTTGGTTTAAGGAGCTCTTCATGGAGCACATGGCCTGTTTGCCTTGTGAATTATAATCTTCCGCCATGGTTAGCAATAAAGAAAGGTCATTTGTTGCTCTCATTAATAGTTCCAGGAAAGTACAAGGTGAAGAACATGGATGTATATTTGGCACCACTTATTGATGAGTTATGCACCTTGTGGAACGGAATTGAAGTGAAAGACATGTCAAAGCAGCAGAGTGGCCAAAGACTTGCAACTGTGCAAGGTATTCTCATGTGGACAATGCATGATTGGCCTGGCTATGGAGAATGCTCAGGTTTGTCTATATCGGGTTACAATGCATGTCCTGTATGTGGTCCTCAACTTGATTCAAGATACTCAAAAGCATTACGAAAGAATGTCTACCAAGGACATGTTAGGTATCTTCCAGAAAATCATGAATTGCGGGATGGTAATCTAGGAAGACCTTCTCCAAGTGCACTGAAGGCAAGAGATTGGAAGATCAAATGGGAGGAATGTGGCAACTTGGCATGTCCTGGGATGAAGAGGCTCTCTATCTTTCACCAACTCTCCTATTGGGGTGATCTCCTTATAAACCATTTGCTTGACCCGATGCATATTTTCAAGAATGTAGCTGACATTCTGTGGAAGACCATGACAGGAAAAAAGGAGACTAAAGGCCAAAGAGACGACTTGGAAGAGATAGGTTGCATGCAAGAGTTGTGGGCTCGCACTAGACCCAATGGAAAGGTGCTACTTCCATGAGCCCCATGGGTTTTTAGTAAGATGGAGGAACAACAAGTGAAGAGGCCAATTTCAGAGTTTCGGACTCCTACAGATTGTATGCATTGCTTGAAAAGTGCATTTACAAAGGATGTGGCCTCAAGAGTCATGATTGGCACAAGTTTCTACAATTTGTGCTACCCATAGCAATAAAAGATTGCCTCACTGAAGACATTAGAGCTACTATCTATAAGATTAGCACATTGGTGCGCTGGATTTCTTCAAAAGAGATAAAGAGGGACACTTTGGAGACAGCGCGTTTAAACTCCATAGAGGCAGTCTGCATGGTAGAGAAGTTTTTCCCTACAAGTTTATTAACAATCCAGATGCATCTGCTAGTTCATGTTGTAGATGAGGTTGCAGTTGCTGGAACAGTCCATTCAAGATGGATGTTCTTTTTGGAGAGGTTTATGAAGACATTAAAGGGATTTGTTCGCCAAATGGCCCGCCCGGAGGGCAGTATGTCAGAAGGGTGACTGATACAAGAGTCCCTTGTTTACATCACTGAATATTTAAGTTCTTCAGATCTAGAGATACCTCAACTATGGTCTCAAGAGTCTAACAGGCGAGTCATTGGTGAGGAACCTCAAGGCCAAGGCATTAAGAGAAAGATGGATAACAATTTGAGGAAAAAAATCAACAAATTTTGCATCTTGAACTCTCATGTAATGGAGAAGTGGATTCAGACATATGAAGCTCTCAAGCGACAACAGCGAGTACAAGATCGTTTAAGTTTTAGAAGGAATCGCACTACAAGAAATCTCCCATATCCAGAAGGTATGCAAGCTCTTCCGGACTTTCCCACAGGTAGATGGCTAGAAGCTACAATTTTAGAAGCCAAACGTGCTGGTTTAACTATAACAGAGGAGGAGGAGGAGCTTATAAAAGGATGCGATTGGCATGTAAGTGTTTAAGTTCTACATGTCTCTCTTTTTTTTCTCTACAAAAAAGAGAGACAAACAAAAACTGAGACATGTAGAGAAAAAAAAGAGAGACATGTAGAACTTAAACACTTACATGCCAATCGCATCCTTTTGTAAGCTCCTCCTCCTCCTCTGTTATAGTTAAACCAGCACGTTTGGCTTCTAAAATTGTAGCTTCTAGCCATCTACCTGTGGGAAAGTCCGAAAGAGCTTGCATACCTTCTGGATATGGGAGATTTCTCGTAGTGCGATTCCTTCTGAAACTTAAACGATCTTGTACTCGCTGTCGCTTGAGAGCTTCATATGTCTCAATCCACTTCTCCATTACATGAGAGTTTAAGATGCAAAATTTGTTGATTTTTTTCCTCAAATTGTTATCCATCTTTCTCTTAATGCCTTGGCCTTGAGGTTCCTCACCAATGACTCGCCTGTTAGACTCTTGAGACCATAGTCGAAGTATCTCTGGATCTGAAGAACTTAAATATTCAGTGATGTAAACAAGGGACTCTTGTATCAGCCACCCTTATGACATACTACCCTCCGGGCGAGCCATTTGGCGAACAAATCCCTTTAATGTCTTCATTAACCTCTCCAAAAAGAACATCCATCTTGAATGGACTGTTCCAGCAACTGCAACCTCATCTACAACATGAACTAGCAGATGCATTTGGATTGTTTAATAAACTTGTAGGGAAAAACTTCTCTACCATGCAGGCTGCCTCTATGGAGTTTAAACACGCTGTCTCCAAAGTGTCTCTCTTTATCTCTTTTGAAGAAATCCAGTGCACCAATGTGCTAATCTTATAGATAGTAGCTCTAATGTCTTCAGTGAGGCAATCTTTTATTGCTATGGGTAGCACAAATTGTAGAAACTTGTGCCAATCATGACTCTTGAGGCCACTAAGATCATCATCCTTTGTAAATGCACTTTTCAAGCAATGCATACAACCTGTAGGAGTCCGAAACTCTGAAATTGTCCTCTTCACTTATTGTTCCTCCATCTTACTAAAAACCCATGGGGCTCTTGGAAGTAGCACCTTTCCATTGGGTCTAGTGCGAGCCCACAACTCTTGCATGCAACCTATCTCTTCCAAGTCGTCCCTTTGGCCTGTCATGGTCTTCCACAGAATGTCAGCTACATTCTTGAAAATATGCATCGGGTCAAGCAAATGGTTTATAAGGAGATCACCCCAATAGGGGAGTTGGTGAAAGATAGAGAGCCTCTTCATCCCAGGACATGCCAAGTTGCCACATTCCTCCCATTTGATCTTCGAATCGCTTGCCTTCAGTGCACTTGGAGGAGGTCTTTCTAGATTACCATCCCGCAATTCATGATTTTCTGGAAGATACCTAACATGTCCTTGGTAGACATTCTTTCCTAATGCTTTTGAGTATCTTGAATCAAGTCGAGGACCACATACAGGACATGCATTGTAACCCGATATAGACAAACCTGAGCATTCTCCATAGCCAGGCTAATCATGCATTGTCCACATGAGAATATCTTGCACAGTTGCAAGTCTTTGGCCACTCTGCTGCTTTGATATGTCCTTCAATTCCGTTCCACAAGGTGCGTAACTCATCAATAAGTGGTGTCAAATATACATCCATGTTCTTCACCTTGTACTTTCCTGGAACTATTAATGAGAGCAACAAATGACCTTTCTTTATTGCTAACCATGGCGGAAGATTATAATTCCAAGGCAAACAGGCCATGTGCTCCATGAAGAGCGCCTTAAACCAAAAGGGTTTACACCATCCATTGCTAGGCCAAGACGGAGGTTACGAGGATCTTCCCTAAAAGCCGGCCATTTCTCTTCAATGTGTCTCCATGCGGGTGAATCAGTAGGCACACGCATCACTTCATCTGTGGATCGAGTTGTGGCATGCCATGTCATCAAGCTTACTATAGATTTGCACCTGAACATGCTTTTTATTCTTGGGATGATTGGAAAGTGCCTAAGAACCTTTACCGGGACAGCTTCCCCCTGAACATCTTCTCTATATCTGTTAGAGCCATAATGGGGACATTCTTACAAATACTCATATTCATGGCGGAAGAGGCAACAATCATTGCGACAAGCATGAATATTATTGTAATCCATGCCTATGTATTTCAATAACTTCTTGGCATTTGCACGAGATGGAGGCATCTCGTTGTCGCGGGGCGATATCTGGTCTTTCAAAAGCCTGCAAATATGGCAATATCTGATCGTTACTATTAAGATTTAGTCAAATACAAGTTGAAAATTTATCATTTCAACATTAGGTGTAATGTCCAAAAAATCCTTACTTGAAGAGTTCAGTGACACTTGTATTAGACCATCCAAAAATTGACTGTAAATTCAGCATCGTAAGAGATACACGCAATACAGATATCTTGGCACCATTGTATAGTGGAAGGCGTGCAAGTTTACGCATGGCCTCTTCCTCTGGTTCATAATTTGACCGTTGAGAATGTCGTGGTTGATGATCTTCATGTTCATGCTCCTCGAAGAGAGCTTCTTGTTGCTCGATGAAGGCATCCAACATTTCCTCCATTGGACCTTCTTCCATTTCCTGACCTTCTTCCATTCCCTCGGGTGCTGTTAATTGAGCTCCATCTGTCACTCCCTCCTTCGATATTCTCATCCTTTGTTGGGGACAAGAATTCATAGGCGCAATGTTATCAAGATGCGGCTGCACACTTGCTTGGTTGTACGATTAAAACCATAAATTTTGCAAGCGCTCCATTGGAAATATACTAGCGTCATGAATATGCTGGTTGCAAATCCTTCGTTTTCAAAAGATTTGGTACTTACATCGCATGCATGGACACGCTATTCTCTCTTCAAGATTGAGAGGCTCCATCTAGCAGGATAACATGTATATGTAGCTCATTAAATGCAAATCATTATGCATTACACAAAGCATTATGTAAACCATAAAACATGGCTTCTTTTCCCTAGCCGTGAGGGGGATTTTAAAAATAACATTTAAAGCGTCAAACGGACTTCTTTTCCCCAGCCGCCGTTGAGGGAGATTTTAAAAATATTAAAAGAGCGTCAAACGGGCTTCTTTCCCCAGTCGTTGAGGGAGATTTTAAAAATAACTTATACATTAGCTTATGGATACATTAGAGTATATATATATATATAGACATAGCGTTCACATGCATGTCTTAGACATTAGATTTTAAGTCGAAAAAGAGACCGAAACGCCTTGGGTAAGTGCCAGGAAGAAAATCTCTCTCTCTCTCTCTCCCTCTCTCTCTCTCTCTTTCAAAGTGTGTATGTATGTATAAAGACAAATAAGCACATACTCAGAACAAAAAGAGAAGTAATATTAATAAAACAACATAATTGGTAATATGCTTACCTCTCAAATGTGGATTGGATAGTGCGTGTTCGAAGCAGATCTGCAAGGTAGGACACACGTGGAAGAAACAAACCTACACACACATTGCATACATTAGTAATAGATTCACATACATAAGCTCTCTCACTCTCTACATCTCTCATAACACACATACAAATCTTCTCTCCATACAAAATTAAGAAGGTAATTAGAAGAAGGATGAAGAGAGGGGATAGCTCTATTCATAAATAGCTATTTATAAAGGCCTTATGCATAAATCTCTATGCATAGATTCTGCAAATAGAGCCTACACATTAAGCTCTATGCATAGAAGCCTACACCTAAAGCTGAACGCATAGAGCCTTATGCATAAAGCCTATGCATAATGATCTATACATAAGCTTATGTGAATTCAGCCAAATTGAACCTTGAATATTCTAGAACTTAGTTGGACTCAGTTAGTGGCCTCCCTCACCTATAAATAGACTCTCATTCTTTTGTATTCTCATCTGTGAACTAGACCATGCCAATATTACATTAATATAAGCATATTTTCTATTATCCCCTAAAAATCCTCTACAATTTGGAGATATTGGGGCTTATCTCTCTCTTAAACCTTCCTTGGAGCTCTCCTTCAACATACTTTGACTCCCCACGCCTCTAAACTGGCCTCTTCCACCTGTGTGTTATTGTTGTGAATCCTGGGATTGTTTCTACTGTTGAGCATAATTCTGATTACCTATTCGGCCACCACCTTAGCCACATCCACGACCTCTATCTCTTCCTCTACCTGAGCTTGTGTAGAAGGCATGGTGCTCTAAACTGTTTTTGTTATTTGAAGACTGTTGATCTTCACCTAGATGCTTCTCTTCAATGATCAGCATTGACCCCAAATCTATGAAGTTGGAAATGTTCTCACGAGTTTGAATAGACGTCTTGAATGCCTTGTATTGTGGCCTGAGACCACCTAGACACACTTCCACCTTATCATCATCATCACAACAGAAACACCAATTGATGCAAAGGATTCCACAATGCCCTTGATCTTTAAGGCATAATCATTCACAAACATATTTTTCTTCTACACAGTATGAAGCTCATTCTTCAACTAAATCTTTCGTGCGTTGGTGTTAGTTTCATACAGTTTCACTAAGGTATCCCATGCCTCCTTAGGTGACTTGGCATCTTGTATATGCCAAATCATAGTGTCATGTATGCTGATAGAAAGCCAATACATGACTTTCCTTGCTTCTTGATTCTAATCCTTGAATTCTTTTACATCTACAGCAGTTGGATTAATCTCCGGTATCTCTGGTGCCTCCTCATGTTCACCTTCAATGTAGTCCCAAATAAGCTTTTCCCATCAGGAAATTTGTCAATCTAAACCTCCAAGCATGGAAGTTGTTCTTGTCAAGATTCTCTGCAAACAATCTGGTTTATTCCATCATTTGACATCTTGTCTGCAACACAAATTTACCAAAAATAGCACTCTTGTTTAACTTGCACAAACTGTTGTATTCTCTGCAGCGGTACTATACTGCACCCAAACTATCACAACCAATGACCTCAATTTACATACATACACCCAATGGCAACCTTGATACCTCTTTGTAGTACACATAATGTCTGCACAGCCAATCGCCCTTCCTACAGTTCCAAAAAAGGAGTTATGCATAGAATCCAAACTTACCCGAAGTGCTCGTGAATGCCTCTGAACTGAAAAACGGAGGTCCAGACATGCTCAAAACGCATTTTCGGCCTGAAAAATGATGTCCAACAAATTATATAGTTTCCCTGTAGCTTTTCTCCGTGAAGAAAGCTCCTCAATCAAAGTTCATTTTCCAGTGCCTCCCGAAGAGCTCCTGACAAGGGTGTAGTAGCCAACACAAAGGGGGAAGAGTAGATGAAGCTCTTACCCTTATACCGCTTCCTGTTCTTGTCACTTAGCCCTTAGCATGAACCAGGCTCTAATACCATGAAAAGATGCAGGGGAGAAGAGAGCTTGAGCTCTTGCAAGCACACACACACACATAAACCCTAGAAAAGAACACACAAGTTGAGAGGCTGAAAATTCTTCTTCTTCTTCACCCAAAAAAAGAGGTCTACCAAGAAGATAAAGTGACTAACACACATAATAGAGTATATACAAGCAGTCCGTAATGTGAACATGCTAAGTGGGGTGGGTAAGTGTGGACTAGTTGGTGTAGTCCAGCTGTACAATCTCTGGCAAAGATATGTCGGTGTGCCAGCTACCAAACCCGCCAGTGATGTAAATGTCCAACGGTCATACAGGCGCCTCGTAAGTGACAGCTCATGTTGAGCTTGACATCTCAACAAACATCCCCCAAAGTGCTGAAGGGATTTGAGTATTTCAAAGGGGTTAAGTTAATTTGGGATTTTCTCCCTCTAGCTTCTTTGGCAGTAGGTCTGTTTTGGGCCTTTCTTGCCTCTTCCTTGGTCTGCTGTCCGAGGTTAGCTTTCTCCCTAGTTTTGATCTAGGCTTCTTCAACCTGACCACCCCCTCTTTTTCTAGTACTTCTTTTCCTTTTCCTTCCTTTAATAAGTCTGTGTTTGTTAGAATTTGTTCTCAGAAATGCTATCCCCCCACTAGGTTCTCCTGCTTTCCTCTCCTCATTTTGAGGTTTTATATGCACCCCCCCATTGAAGTTTTTGGCTATATGCCCAAAGCCGCTGCATCTAAAGCAAGCTCTTGGGAACGGGCAAAATTTTAAGCTGAGATTCAGCTTTCCTAATTCATCCAAATCTGCCTCCAGAGTTTTGGGTGTTTCTTTTAGAGTATTGCATGTTATGTAAAAGCTATTCACCTCGTGGCCGCCAACTTCATCTTTTGGAAGATACAGCACCGAGCCAAGTGCACATACAAGTTCACCGAACGCCAGCCTTAGCCAGGGTGGCAGGCCTACTACCTCCACCCAGGCTAGACAAGCCTCTAGTAGGATTTTTTTCACATTAAAAGGAGGATCAAAAGGAATGGCATGTACAAGTGTTAGCCCAATGAACGTCACTTGCGAATAGCTCAAATACCGCTTATCCTTTTGTGAACAACACATTGAACAATCCTTTACCAAGATAGAAAACTTGAGATACCACCTTGTCGATCGTGGAATATATCTTCTTGCAAAGATCAACTTTGGATGGCCACTTGCCATAACAGAACACTATGACACTACACATTGAGAAGAGACCTACCTGTTTTCTAGTCAATTTTAGAGAGACTCTTATGCATACCTTATGCGAGATTGATTGCAATGAGTCTGAGTTTGCACATTGAGCCATGCTGTAATCCAATCGAGAAGTATCCTCTTTCCTTCTCTCTCCCCATCTTCTGCTTCGCACATATATTTCATATCGTTAGGGTCCTGCAACTCCTAGTCCCCCCATCCGCCAAGGCCCTTTACTATCTCATGTGCCCATGCATTTTCCATCTGGCTCACCAGCATGCATGCACGCGTTATCGGGCACTTGCCTACTGTACGGTGTCATGCACATTAGAATAACTCTCCGTATGCCCACTCTCTTCACTTGCTCTCAATATTAACAATGAGGTGTAAGACTTAAGTATAGGGGCTGAAAAGTGGGGCTTGGACGTGGTCATCACTAGCCAATCACCTTGAGCTCACATGGCCAAGTTTAAAAACGAATAATATATTGGTGGCTAGGCAAAAAGTGAGGAAGTTTGGTGGTGTGAAAGGAGTATTGCAAGTTTCTTTTCTTTCCCTCCTTCTACTTCAAGCTATTGCTTTCGTTGCCACCCATCAATATTTTTATCTTAAAGTACATAATTCATCCACAATATTTACATCCTTAAATTTCTCTTAAATACTTAGATTTGCACGTTAAAAGGTTTTTGAAGCATAGTTTGAAAATTGAAGGTTATTTTGAAATTTTATCTTTTACAAAATTTAAAGAAATCTTTCATGTGGAATGTTTGTGTTATCGTTGTAAAGAATGTTTTTGATGAACATAGATCATAACGTAAGTTCTTTTTACCTTAATCCAAATTCATCAGTATTTAATAGAATTAGCATTAAAACCATCGTAATTGGTTGATGAAGGAGGCCCGACGTGGTAGGCCATCCTTGTTCTTTCTTTTATAGAAAATTTAACTTACCGTTTCTCTATCCATAGAAATTTTCTTTTTTAAAGGATAAAATTTTTGATGTTCTTATATGAAGGGTAAAAAGCCCTAAGAAGGGTAGGGCTGGCTGTACACGTCAAAATACGAGACATTTCAAAAGTTCAGATTGGTTTTATGGAAAATAGGACGTAACCTCGCACATTCGAGCCTGAGCCTGGCTCTTGCGAGCTACTCTTTGCATAATTATAGGCGTTCTATTTCTATTTCACCCATGCACAGCTTTGGACGAGCAGGCCGTGACTGATTATGTGTATGGCCTCTGCAACACGGCCACTGTCACCGGAAACAGCATCAACGCAGTGGCGGCGATCTCACCCAACACTAGGCCTCCAAAACCTTGTACTCAAATGCCACAGTAACCTCTGGTTCTTCCAACGATTCCTATGTGCATGGCATGTACCAGTGCCGAGGGGGCGTCTCCCTGTCCGGCTGCTCTTCCTGTGTCTCGAATGCTCTAGTTGGCGATCCTGTATGCGGCTCGGCAATAGGCCTGTGAGTGCAATATAAGGGCTGCTACCTGCTCTCCGAGAACTACAACTTCCTCGACGCCGAGGAAGACACTCTGGTAAAATCGACCACTCCGCGTCGGGATATATACCAAGCTCCCCCATTTGTCCTTTGGGTCCAATGACGTGGCATCGTTTGACTTGCGGGCCTTCCTTCGACGGGTAAATCACGAGCAGGGTAAAAGGTATGGGTCATGGGCATGTGCATGTCATGGCCTCGGAGACATGACATCCAACTAGTAGTAGATATGTACGATTTTTTTGGTGCATGCAAAACTGAAAGCGCTAACCTGCAAGGTGCATGGTTGCAAGCGACTTCGACCACCCAAATGTGTGGGTTAGTGGGAAAGAGGGAGAACACAACGATTTCAGAGAGCAGCTCTGGGTGGAGGTGGCGAGTGGTTTGGAGGATGAGGCTTGTTTGCTGCTGCTGTGCAGTGCATCAGCGAAGGCAACAAAGAGCGGAGGGGGGCAACGAGTAGAGCAGTGACGCAAACTCACCGTGGGGTATAGAGAAGAAGCCCATCGTGCTCGAGGACTCCAGGTTTGTTTCCACCCTCTCGATTTGATTGAACCATGTTTGTCTTCCCTCTCGATTTGACTTTCATGCTTGAGCATGGCTTATCTTCATAGATCAGGCTACACACTGTGTGTAAGATTCCTCCTCCAGCCCTTCATGATGTCCAAATTCTCCCCCTGTAATCAAATCCCTCTTCAGAAATATAAATGATCTTGTTTATACCTATTTTGGCCTAAAGAGAGAAAATCTTCTAGAGAGAGGTGATTTAGTTATTAAATATTTTTGGATGAAAAAATATCTCATCTTATTAAAATAATTTTTCCTGAAACAGAAGTTCAAAAAGATTTTCAAAACGTGCATTAGAAATCAAGTATAATCTGTTCAAGAGGCCTTATCTTAGGGGTCCAGATTTTTTTAAAATTTTAAATTAAAGTTTCAATGGAACCAATAAGATTCATCCAAATGTAGGGAGGAGATAAATGGAAGAATAAAAGGAAAATCCCTCAAAAATGAGTAAATACTCACATAAGATGAAGAGTTGACTAAGGACAAGGTTAATAGTTTAAAAAAAGAGATATTTAGAAGAAATGATGCATTTTTGACACCTCAGTATGGGGGAATTTCCCTCATGAAGGAGGCGCCTATTTCACATGTGTGGGAGAGTTTTAAACTCCCAAATAATGAGATATTTTTATCTCTCCTCTCTCCTGTATCAACTAGATCCAAAAAGTGATCTAAACTGACCTAAAAACAAAACCATGAGGCTGCAATACATACACCTCCTCATGCAAATCTCCATTCAAGAACGTAGTCTTTATGTCCAGTTGATGTACATTCCAACCATTATGAGCTGCCAATGCACAAATGCTACGAATGGTAGTCATACGACAAGTGGGAGCAAAGGTCTCATCAAAATCAATGCCCTTTTCTTGAGCATAACCCTTTGTAACAAGTCTAGCCTTATAGCGATCAACACTACCATCTGGCTTTCGTTTCAACTTAAAAACCCACTTACATCTAATGGCCTTTTTACCAATAGGCAAATCACACAAAGACCATGTACCATTCTTCATTATAGCATCATATTCACTTTGCATTCAGCCAACCAATTTTTTGATTTTTGTGCCTCATCAAATGAAAGAGGTTCTTCCTCTTCACACATACTAGACACAGCCAAAGCATAACAATCTGATGCATGAGAGGCATGCTGAAAAGTACCTGAACGAGTACGACTAGATATAGGTGCATCAATTTTACTATCACGCAAGGTTTGCACTAGCCATTTAGGCATACCTCTAGCCTGCTCATTTTCAACCCTATCCTCATGAATTACATCCAAATCTGCATCAGAAATAGGCTGATCTATGATGTCGTTTGAAATCTACATAGGCTGAGTATTTGCCTCATTAGGACTTACATTTGAATTCCCACCTGTAAATAGAGGCAACAACGTATCAAATACATCCTGTGAGCTCACACCTGTCTCTTTGGTACATGATAACAAAGGCTGCATAGCATCTTCCACAAAAACAACATCTCGACTAATCAAGATACCCTTTGACTGTGGATGATACAATCTGTAACCCTTACTCTCAGCACTACTGTAACCAACAAAAATGCATTTGATAGCCTTATCATCCAATTTTGTGCGTTGTTGCACAGGCACTAAAGCATAGGCCAAGCAACCAAAGACACGCAAGTGACTAATAGGTCTCCTGCCATATGCCAAGCTTCGTATGGAGTAATAGACTACAAGGCCTTAGTGGGACACCTGTTGAGTACATATGCAGCACACATGACAGCTTCAAGCCAAAACGCATGTGGCAAAGCTTGGCTCTTGACCATACATCGTGCCATCTCCATAAGTAACCTATTTTTTCTCTCAGCAACACCATTTTGCTGAGGGGTATACGGCACTGTACATTGGTGTTTTATCCCACGACCAGCCAGAAATGCATCAAACTCTTTAGACATGTACTCCCCCCCTCGATCAGAACGAAGGGTGCCCACATTACAATTGGATACATTTTCAACCATAAGCAAAAACTGTTTGAAGCACAAAAACACTTCGGACTTTGCCTTCAGTGGATATACCCATGCATGCCTTGAGTAATCATCAATGAAAGTCACGAAGTACAAGTGTTTACCAAATGACGGAGTTTGCATAGGCCCACATACATCACTATGTACAAGTTGCAATTTGCGAGTGGCCCGCACAGAACCATCTTTTGGAAATGCAGAACGCTGGATTTTACCCAAAATACAGTCTTCACAAACATGTTTCAACGGTGCCTCAAGAGGGGGCAATGAAGCAACCATATCAAATTTCTGCAAACGCAGTAAACTAGCAAAGTTCAGATGACCAAAACGAGCATGCCATAGTTTTGCATCTGAAACTGCCTTTTCGTCAGAAATTGCATTTGTTGAATCTTCCACACACTTGTCATAAGAATTGAGCCTATACAGCCCACGAAACAAGGTTCTAGATGCAATAATCGTATCACCAGAAGTCAAATCATGAACAGTACATCTATCATCCACAAATTTGACTACAAATCCAAGTCTAACAAGCGCAGAGACAAACAATAGATTCTTCAAGAGAAGTGAACATATCACGATGCGAGGTAATGTGCTTTGTAGCACCACTGTCAAAATACCATACATGAGAGTCAACAGAAACTGCCAAACATGCATCATGTATAGACAAGTACAGATGGGTCAAACTGGCAATACACGCTAAACGCCCATTCTGTATCCTACACAACATTTGCAGAATCTGCATTTGTAGAAGCATCCGCTATTGTGGTTGCATTTGACTCTTTCTTCTTTGCCTCTTTAGCCTTTAGCTTAGGGCAATTCTTAATGACATGATCAGTTGCCTTATAATAGTTGCACCTGGTCTTTTTCTTGCCTTTATCAAGAGCCTTCTCAGACTTATTGTTGCTACATGTGGATGGCACCGTTCATGATTTTGTGGGCCATGAATTGATGGTGACTACTCACTGTGTGAGATGAGAGAGTGGGTTGATCCTTGGTTGTAGTAGGTGTTGAGGTCAGAGCAAGGAGCATTATCCCCCACCACTTTTGATCCTCTCACACTACCTGATGGGATAAATCATGATTCTTTAATAGATATTTTGATAGTGGGTGAGGTTTTTGCATTTATTTCCTAGGAGGGCAATGAGGAGGAGGTGGACTACTACATTTTGAGGCGAAGTAGGCCCAATTTCACCCTAGAGTGTGATGTGACTGATGGTTATGGATTCTCATTTGATGCCCAAAACATGATAGTTTCATGTCACTACTATGGGCATTGCCAAGGTGTGATGTGACTGATGGTTATGGATTCTCATTTGATGCCCAAAACATGATAGTTTCATGTCACTACTATGGGCATTGCCAAGGTGAGATGTGCAACGGCGCCATTGAGTTTGTGCAGTGCGAGTGGAGAAAAGAGGTGATCATATACTCGCATATAGTTCTTGCTGTGAAACTCATGCTTCAGCAAGTTAACAGTAAGAAGGGAGGACCCCCATGATGGACCTTAGCCTAGCACAAGCATGTGAGCGTCTTGGAGACCCTCAGAGCTAGAGAGTGTGGATTGATATTGTAGCCTCCTCCCTCTTAATTGTTGTATCTATTTCCCTTCATTTTGTATCTTTCTCTCAGTTTGTATCTTCTACGCGTTATATTATGACATGGATTTTCAGTTTTTCCCATATATTTTGTATCTTTTTGTTAATGGTTTGGGGGTTTGGGTGGGGCATCATTATCATACGATGTCCCATGCAAGTGAAACTTTGAGAGGGTCCATGGGGCTGCTACCCACTCGCAAAGTTTGTTAATGGTTTGGGGGTTTGGGTGGCGCATCATTATCATACGATGTCCCATGCAAGTGAAACTTTGAGAGGGTCCATGGGGCTGCTACCCCTCCACTCGCAAAGTTTCACCACCATCGAATACCAAATGGGTGGGACGATGTGCGGCCATTCGCTATTTTTTGCATAATGCTCGAGGGGTCCCCTATGCAAAAATAGCGATTTGGGTAGGGCATCATTATCATATGGTGTATGATGTAGGTAAAACTTTGCGAGTGGGTCCATTAGGCTGCTACCCCTCCACTCGTAAGTTTTCACCACCATCGGACACCAGATGAGCGAGCTAGTGTGCTTCCACCCATTATTTTTTGCATAGTTTCCAAGGGGTCCCCTATGCAAAAAATAGCAGGTTTGGGCTGGGCATCACTATCATACGGCATCCTATGTGGGTGAAACTTTGCGAGAAGGTCCATGGGGCTTCTATTCCTCCACGCGCAAAGTTTCACTCCATCAGATGTTTGGGTGTGGGACGGTTTGTTGCCACACCTGCTATTTTTTGCATAGTGCCCAAGGGGTCCCCTATGCAAAAAATACTGGGTTTAGGTAGGGCATCATTATCATATGGTTCCCGATGTGGGTTAAACTTTGAGAGTGGGTTCATGGGGTTTCTACCCCTCCACTTGTAAATTTTCACCACCATCAAACACTAGATGGGAAGGACGATGTGCTGCCACCTGATATTTTTCGCATAGTGCCCAAGGGGTCCCCTCTGCAAAAAATAGCGGGTTTGGGTAGGGCATCATTATTATATGGCGTACGATTCGGGTGAAACTTTTTGAGTGGTTCCATGGGTCTCCTCCCCCTCCACTCACAAAGTTCCACTACCATTGGATGCTAGATGGGGAGGACAGTGTGCTGCCACCCGATTTTTCGCATAGTGCCCAAGGGTCCCCTATGTAAAAAATAGCGGGTTTGGGTAGGGCATCATTATCATATGGTGTCCGATGCTAGTGAAACTTTGCAAGTGGGTCCATGGGGCTACTACCCCACCACTCCCAATGTTTCACCACCATCGGACGTTGGATGGGCAGGACGGTGTGCTGCCACTCGCTATTTTTAGTATAGTGCCCAAGGGGTCCCCTATGCAAAAAATAGTGGGTTTGGGTAGGTATTATATGTACATTATGTGTGCTATGTTATATGCACATTATGTGTGCATATACTAGGAGGCTTACCCACATTAGGCTTGTGAGCATGGGAGCATGGGAACAAGCTCTAGTGGAGCATGGGTTAGGACTAATCTTAAGGATTAAGGTTAGGGTCAGGCATCCAAGGGTCACACATGGGGAATGGAAAGTCAAGAGTCACTTGAGGGCCCTCCTATATAATAGGGGCATGGGGCACACTCAAGGGGGCTTGGGGGCTTGGAGGCTTATGCTATGGTCTCTTGTGTAGAGGTCCATTTCTACTCATCTACCATTTCACACTATAGCTACATGCTATTGGATTGCAGTTATACCTCTTGATAGTATGGGACATCAAGGTTTCATTTATAATTCATGTGTGCATCCCTTGGGATCGGGGGTGGTTGGGTGGTTGAGTTTATGCCTGATTTATGCATGTTTATGCATAACATTTATCTAGAGAGATCTTAGGGTTTTAACAGTGGTATCAGAGCAATCTCTATTTAATTGTTGTTGCTTTTTTTTAGTAAATTTTATATTTACTAATAAAATGTTATTTTGTTGATTTGTGTTGATGAATTGCACGTGGATCATTGATATGGTGATTGGAACGTGTGTTACTACAATTCAATGGATGAATCAACGTTGCGGGGGAATTCCGTGAGCTTAATGCTATTTTTTTCTATTTTTATGGTTTAAATCAAGCATTAATGGAATTTTTTACAAAAATACCACATATTTTATGGTGGTTATTTTTGGTAGATTGGATTCCCTGAATTTCTAAAATTTTTAGAAATTTTTCCTAATTTTTTAAGAATTTTTAGAGCATTTTTATGATTAAAAATGTATTTTTATACATTTTTGTGATTTTTTCCATGGGAATGCGATCAAATTTCTGTCGATTTTATACTAAAATTCAGTAAGGGACAGCGTGATGGTGCATGAATTGCTCTCTCGTGTGCATGGAGTCCTCTTCGTCTCTCAAATCTGATTTTTTCTTCTTTTTTCCGTGAGAAATTATCTTAAAAAGGATTTTTTTAAAAAAAACATTAATCATAATTAATGTTAATTATGATTAGAAATGTTTAATTAAAACTTTAATCAAAGATTAAAGTTAATCTCTGATTAACAGAGAGAGGAGGAAAGAGAATGGAAGGAAGAAGAGGGAGAGGAAAGAGGGGAGAAGAAGGAGAGGAGGGAGTTTTCTTACTTCCTCTCTCAGCTTTCTGCGCATAGGCAGGGGGTACGCAGGGGGTACGCAGCAGCAGCCGACGGAAAAAAAACGTCCCCCCCCTTAAAAAATCAAATTCCCTCAATAAGCTTAAAATGCTTATTTTTATTTTTTTAATTATTTTTTAAAAAATAAGTTTTTTATTATTAAAAAAAAGCTTTTGATAATATTTCAAAAAAGCCTGAAAAAAGGCTGAAAAATAGTGAGAAATCACGGGATTTGAGAAAAAAAATCTCTGAAAATTTTTGGAAATTTCTTCTTGAAAATTTTTGGCTTTTCATTTTCCTGAAAACCTTTGGCTTTCCGTTTTCCTGAAACCTTTTGGCTTTCCGAATTCCGGAAAAACTTTTGACCTTCCGTATTCCGGAAACGTTTGACCTTTCACATTCTGATTTTTTTTGTCTTTTCATTTTGCCAAAACTTTTGGCTTTCTGTATTCCTGGAAAACCGTTCGAATTCTGAATTTTTTTGACCGTTCGTATTTTAAATGTGTTCGGGGTAATTTAAAAATTTTAAAAAAATCATGAAAATTAGTGGAAAATTAGACAAAGGTTATTTTAAATTTCGGGAAAATGTGGGGTTGGTGTTTGGCATGTGGTGTGTCCATTTGGCACCCGTACTATTCAAATTCCTTTAAAATATATTATTTGACCCAAAAAATAAAAAAAAATCCATTAAAATTAAAAAATTTCATTGGATTTGAGAATTCTTGGGCGGAATTGGAAATTTCGTGAACGATGGGATTCTCAAGAAAAATTAGGAATATTCTAGATATTATTTTTAGAAATCCTAAAAATTGATATTTTTAAAATATCAATGGTATTCTGGCAAAATTAATTGCTAAAAATTTTCTTGAAAAATATAGGTTTGGAATGCCATAAGATAGGTTTGGTGGAATTCAAAATTATCATATTTTGAGGCCTTAAAAAATTAGGGAAAATTAAGAAAAAATCATGATAATTTTTTTTCCCGAGAATTTAATATTTTCGCGAGGGTTATTTAATGTTGAAGTACGTTTTCTCGTGCTAACATTAGATAGATGTGGGTTATTCGTATATTATTAATACGATTATATCTCGTATTAATGGATATTTATGTTTGGATTAATTGTAAACGATGTATTCATGATTTTTTACCATTGTTTAGCCATTCTTTTTGGACATGTTCCTTAATTTCTTTTGATGGCTATAATTTGCGTTCAAAGTGTGTTTCACCTTTGACACTTTTCCATGATAACTTATTTTGCACTTGTTTAAGTGTGGTTTGTGCTTAATTTCTTAAGCCTAAAACAAATTCTATCATGGATTAGTTGATCGGTTTGTTTTGGTGGATTTTTATTGGATGTTTTCCAAGTTTTATTTGGACTCATTAGGTTCTGCCTAGATCACTTGTGTCTAGGGGTTTTTTATTGAGTGCTACATACATGTGTTTCACTTGCTTACTTTGGAGTTTTGCTTGAACGACACAATGTTCATATACTCCCGATTGATGAGTTGGCCACCAATTTTAATGCTTCTTTTGGCATGATTAATGTCCATTAGATGGTATGCATTGATTTTTATGATCAACTATGGTCTTTATGGATTCAAGGAGCTTCTATGCTTTTATCCATGGTTTTATAAGGATCTTTTGATCTTTTAAATAATTACATGTGCTTTGAAGGTAGCATTTGCCTTCGTTTTTTGCATAAAATTTTGGAGTATATTTCTTGTAATCTTGTACATATTCCAACTCGGATACATAGTTGCTTATATATCTAGGTGAGTTATTTTTCTGCCCTAATTTTATTGTGTTTTGGGTAGTTATCATTAGAAAGCCACCAATAATTCAATTTCTTTTCTAATGATGTAATCAAAAGGAGTTATTCCTTGATGTAGTCTCAAGTATATAGAGACAAGTTTAGTATATGAAAGTCTAGATAAGGCCATCTTATTCCTTTTATACAGGATTTTATTCATATTTCCTAGACAGCATACTAGGAAGTTTCAAATTATTAAGGTATGTATGGGTGGTATCATGGTGGTATGGGACGCTAGTGATCCCTCACATATATTATCTTATGGGATAATTTGGGCTCAAGATTGTTGCTTTGCTTACATCACTTAGCATGTTGACCTCAACATTCAAAGACAATCTCATTTTCTAAATTCACTAGAAGTTATAGTGTGGGCATGCTCTAGATAAACTTCTTTTATCTATAGCTTGCATGTTTTGATGAGGGTAATCTCGTCGACATTTTCACTTGTTGAAATATCTTTCTTTAGAATTTAAACAAGTTTATCTTGTGTTTGGATAAGAAAATTTGGATTCTTCCTTTGTTGGCATTTCTTTCTCTAGTTCCATACTTTAGGTGATTTATATAGTCAACCTGATTATTTACAGATGGACATATGTGACTCATCGAGACGCTGATGACTCTCTATGTTGATATGGGTAACTCGAGACGTCAATTATTCCATATGCAGATGTGGGTATGTCGGGGCGCCGATGAATCCCTGGTTTCTACTGTTGAAATGCCATGTTTTCCTACTTTATTCCGAATGTTTTACAGAGGAAGTTACTTTGAATGTGAATTGCTCTGATCATCCGCAGTCTGATGGGCAAACAGAGTGTATGAATCAGATTGTAGAGTATATGCTTCGTGCATATGTCTCTAGAAAATCATCATATTGGAAAATATTCCAATGATGGAATTTGCCTATAACAGTTTTAAATATACGGATATTGGTTTTTAGTCCGTGCATACTTATGTATGGGTATCAACCCAGGGCACCTATTGATGTCAGTCTAAGGACATCGAGCTTGATGTATCGAGGGATTTATTACGTGATACGTAGGAAATGCTGACCGAAGCTCGGGATTCTATCAGGAGTGCTCAAGATAGGGTATGGTTTTATATGCTGATAGGGGACGCTCATCTCAGTCTTTTGAACCAGGAGTGTTGGTTTATTTTAATGTTCCTAAAGATTTTCAGACTTTGTCAATGGAAAAATGTTTGAATTTATCTCCTAGATATTGTGGTCCATTTTCGAGTTATACATCGGATTGGCACGGTTGCGTTTGAACTTAAAACTACTTTCACATGTTAGAGTTCATCCAGTCTTTCATATCAATAGGTTGAAAGGGAAACTAGGAGGTGAGGATAACACACTTACTTCTCAAGAACTCGTTGAAGTCGATTATTTATCCTATGTTCCACATGAACTTGACAAGGTACTTGAATTTAGGGAAAGGAAACTTTGTAGTTGACTAATTCCTGAGGTTCAAATTAGGTGGAAAGATAGGGAAATAGGGGATTCGACTTGGGAGTCGGTTGAGATTGTTCAGCGCAGTTCTCCTTCTTTTCATTACAAGAGTGCAATGTTTTGAGAGAGGGGAAGTATGTTATATGTACATTATGTGTACTATGTTATATGCACATTATGTGTGCATATACTAGGAGGCTAACCCACATTAGGCTTGTGAGCATGGGAGCATGGGAACAAGCTCTAGTGGAGCATGGGTTAGGACTAACCTTAAGGATTAAGGTTAGGGTTAGGCATCCAAGGGTCACACATGGGGAATGGATAGTCAAGATTCACTTGAGGGCCCTCCTATATAATAGGGGCATGGGGCACACTCAAGGGGGCTTGGGGGCTTGGAGGCTTATGCTATGGTCTCTTGTGTAGAGGTCCATTTCTACTCATCTACCATTTCACACTGCAGCTACATGCTATTGGATTGGAGTTATACCTCTTGATGACATGGGACATCAAGGTTTCATTTATAATTCATGTGTGCATCCCTTAGGCTCGGGGGTGGTTGGGTGATTGAGTTTATGCCTGATTTATGCATGTTTATGCATAACATTTATCTAGAGAGATCTTAGGGTTTTAACAATAGGGCGTCATTATTATCATACGGCATTCGGTGTGGGTGAAATTTTGGGAGCAATTCCATGGGCTTTCTACCCCTCCACTCGCAAACGTTTCACCTCCATTAGATGCCAGATCGACGGGACGGTGTGCTTTCACCCGCTATTTTTTGCATAGTGCCCAAGGGGCCCTGTATGTAAGAAATAGAGGGTTTGTGTCGTGCATCATTATCATACGGAATATAATGCAGGTAATAATTTGCAAATAGGTCCATGGGGCTGCTACCCCTCCACTCGCAAAGTTTCACCACCATCGGACACTGAATGGGCAAGACGGTGTGGTGCAACTCGCTATTTTTTGCAATCCCCAAGGGGTCCCCTATGCAAAAAATAGCAAGTTTTGGTAGGGCATCATTATCATCATACGGTGAAACTTTGCGACTGGGTCCAAAAAGTTACAACCCCTCCACTCAAAATTTTTCACCACCATTAGACGCCAAATGGGCAGAACGATGTGTTGCCGCCCACTATTTTTTGCATAGTGCCCAAGGGATCCCATATGCAAAAAATAGTGGGTTTTAGTAGAGCATCATTATCATACAGTGTTCGATGTGGTGAAACTTTGTAAGCAGGTCCATGGGAATATGACCCCTCCACTTGCAAAGTTTCACCACCATTACATGCCGGATGGGCGAGACGATGTCTTGCCACCCCCTATTTTTTGTATAGTGCCCAAGGGGTCCCTTATGCAAAAAATAACGGGTTCGGGTAGGGCATCATTATCATACGATTTTCAATGCGGGTGAAACTTTGCGAGTTGGTCCATGTGGATGCTATCCCTCCACTCACAAAGTTTTACCACAATCGGATGTCGAATGGGCAGGACAGTGTGCTGCCACCTACTATTTTTGCATAGTGCCTAAGGGGTCCCCTATGCAAAAAATATCGAGTTTGGGTAGGGCATAATTATCATACAATGTCAGATGAGGGTGAAACTTTGGGAGCGGGTCCATGGGGCTGCTACCCCTACACTCGCAAAGTTTCACCACCATCGGATGCCAGACGATGTGCTGCCACACCTGCTATTTTTTGAATAGTGCCCAAGGGGTCCCCTATGCAAAAAATAGCACGTTTGGGTAGGGCATCATTATCATACCATGTTCGATGTGGGTGAAACTTTTTGAGCGAGTCCATGGGACTCCTACCTCTCTGCTCGCAAAGTTTCACCACTATCAGAAGCTGGATGGGTGGGACAATGTGCTGCACCCTCACTATTTTTCGCATAGTGCCCAAGGGGTCTCCTATGCAAAAAATAGTGGGTTTAGGTAGGGAATCATTATCATGTGGTGTTCGATGTTGGTGAAACTTTGCCAGTGGGTCCATGGAGCTCCTACCTCCCCTCCACTCACAAAGTTTCACCACCATCGGCGGATGCCGGATGGGTGGGACGTTGTGCTGCCACCCACTATTTTTTGCATAGTGCCCAAGGGGTGCCCTATGCATAAAATAGTAGGTTTGGGTAGGGCCTCATCATCATACAGTGTCATATTCTAGTAAAACTTTGCTAGCCAATCCAGAGGGTTGCTACCCCTTCACTCGCAAAGTTTCACCACATTCGGACGCTGGATGGGTGGGACGATGTGCTGCCACTTCCTATTTTTTGCATAGTGCTCAAGGGGTCCCCTATGCAAAAAATAGCGAGTTTGGGTAGGGCATCATTATCATATGGTGTTCGATTTGGGTGAAAATTTACGAGCGGGTCCATGGGATTTCTACCCCTCCACTCGCAAAGTTTCACCACCATAAGATGTCATATGGGTAGGGTGGTCTGCTCTGCCCACACCTGCCACTATTTTTAGCATAGTGCCCAAGGGGTCCCCTAAGCAAAAAATAGTGGGTTTGGGTGACACATAATTATCATACGGTGTCCAATGTGGGTGAAACTTTGCAAGTGGGTCCATGGGTCTTCTATCCCTCCATTCGTACAGTTTCACTACCATCGGACGTCGGATGGGCGAGACGGTGTTCTGCCCACACTAGCTATTTTTCGCATAGTGCCCAAGGGGTCCCCTATGCAAAGAATAGCATGGCACCTTACATGTACAAACTTTATAAAAATACAAAATCACAAAAGACATAGTCCAATATATACAACTTTATAGGAATACAAAATCACAAAAGACATAGTCTAATATATAAATCAAAATGTGATACAACTAATGGATGTCATACATAGAAACATGAGGTCATAAATGCAAATGGCATGTAGACTAGTTGATACAAAAACGTGATGTGATATACATGTACATGATGGCTAGTCCTCATCTGAGAGAACCTCATAAGCTCTAGGATGACATGCCCGATGCCTCCTCCTCAGTTCCTGTGTACAACCCGCTCTGCATTGGTCCTCTGAGTAAGACGCTCATGTGCCATGACTGAGGACTCACCATGTGTAGCAACAGTTGCATCACAAAGCTCCTGGTCAATCACCTTACCTCTATGCTCATGCCTCATCTCCCATAAGCGGAGGTTAGCGTACACATGAGTAGTGAAAGGACCACGTGTAGACAACTCCACCAACCTGATACGTGCCTCAAAACCTCGGTCCACCATACTCCCTGCTCCAACCGGGGTCCTTAAAGCAACTTGTTGAGCGTGTAAGATGAAGTCATCAATGCGGGCCCATCGTACTCTCTATGCCTCCTCCTCCTTCTGTGGTGATAAATCCATCTATACAAGAATCTCAAAATTCTCAAGCATATCCTCAGCAACATATCCATCATCTGCCACCATGATATCTAGGATAGCCTATCGATGATCAGTGCTACCCATGAGAGAAGATCCATAGTCACTCCTGACCCTAGGTACAAGTCATCTATCCACCACCAAAGGCGATATAGGCCAAACTCTACATTGCACCACCAACAAGTCGGACACCTAGTAGTCATTGCCAATGAATGAACAAGGCAATAAAGATGAAACTGGTGGTGGAACCCTAATGTGTACCACCCCCAAGTGTCAAACTCGCCAAGACAAACTCCACAAACTGCAGTACCGATGTCGGCACGTGGTCTCACAACTAAAGAATCTCACGGAAGGGGACAGATAGCAATGCTCGGCATCACATGATGGTGGTGAGCTACATCTCTGCCAAGTCTGGTCCACTTCCTCATGTAATGCTCCGCGCAGTAGTATGTGATCTGTCTCTCCACGTCAACCTCACGAACTAACTAACAAGATAAAATATAGGTGGATAACTCCTCCATGTAGAAATACACATCATAATTAAATTACTCTAGAAATACACCAAACAAGATAAAATATAGGTGGAAAACTCCTCCATGTAGAAATACACCAAACAAGATAAAATATAGGTGGAAAACTCCTCCATGTAGAAATACACATCATAATTGAATTACTCTAGAAGGGTTTGGGAGAATACTGTGCTAGTGGTCGGCTCCAATAAGAGAGCCACGACATGTCGAATAGACTCTGTAGCATGATGGAATTGGTGACCAATTTGCACACCTGGCTCATGCACTATGGTGAATGGTAGCATCTCCAATCCACGAGGTGTCCGAAGTGCAAGTAGGAGATGCCTAACCTGGTCACCAGGCCTCCTGTCCCCTAGTCTTGAAGCCCTCCCACACCATGACGACGAGTGTCGGGTTGATGATTATGGTAATCTACCTCAAGCCCCAACATGAACTCTGCATATAACTGCTGTGCACAATAGATCAAAATCTCATGATGATGATGGAGCAAGGCATCATAATACGCCATATATCACGGTAGAATGTGGGATTCCATAGCTGCATGGGTGCACCAAGCTGCCATAAGCTTCCCTGCATTCATGACTCGCCCATCCTCACGAATGAGCAACTATAATGTCCTCTCTTTGATAGAGCGCAGTTGGGATACCTCTTAATGAGGCAAGCCCCATGACGTACTCGTCCACCCTACTATGTCTCTAGCCACGCTGTCAAAGACTCTACATCATCGAGGGACGTAGAGTCTCCAGCATGCCCTCCAATGATGCAACAAAGTGCATGGTGGAGGGATGTGGATCTCTCTGTCCGTGAAGTTGAGTGCATGAAGCCTCTATTAATAATGACCATAAAGGCTCTATGCAAAAAGAAAACCTTTACAAAGTTCTTGTCCATATCCATATCAAAATCTTTCACACTACAATTACCTTCTTTAAGAAAGGCATTCTTTTACAGTGCTAGTCAAAGTCCAACTTTTCAACTCCTTATTCTCAAATTGTCCAATCTTGAGGCCCCTATCTGCTCCAATTGCTTCTCATTAGAATTCAGTAGTTTGCAAAGGAGGTTCCATCTTTCATCTTCCTAAACAAAGGAAGACTGGCTCCAAGAAACACAATAAAACACCATTTTAGATAAATTGGGAAAATCCGGTTTCCCGTTCGATAAATTGAGCTTTAAAAAAAGTGCCCATTTGCATGATTTTTAGTACAAATTGTCCATATTTTAACATGGTAAAGAATGAAAGCAAGTTTCATATTCTTTTCTTGCTCTCCAATATGTAAGTAATGGTGGAAAACCTCAATGTATTGGGGCTGTTGCAAGATCAGGGTATCCAGTTTTGTCCAGTTTATGCTGGATTGGGACAATGCTTGGAGAGAAAATTTGGGGAGGTAGGGTACTTCAAATGAGATCAAGAAACTAATAGAAAATACACGTGTTAAAATTGACCTAATAAAACGTAAATTAATATAAATTAGTTTAATTAATAAAAATTTATCAAAAATATATTGAAATGATAAAAATTTGATCTTTTCATATACTTAGAGTGATCCAATTTTTTTTCTATAGATGCACCATTACAAGTACGCTAGTCCCTATAGGTTTTAGATTATTTACTTTAGAAATGTAATTTTACTAATTAGATTATTAATATTTGCAGGCCTTCTGATAACCTGGAAGAATTTTGGAAAAGATATCATTAAAAATCCAACCATTGGATTTGAAATTTTGACTAACCACCACATTCTACTCATGTCTCTTTATCTAACACTCTTTTGATCTACACGATTGAGCATTTTAAGTGGTAGATATTGTGGGTACAAAAAGTGCCATATATTATAATACTTTAAAGACCTTGAAATATTTAAAGAAAATAGACAAATAGCTTAAAATTTTCTCAAAAAATCAAGTTAAGCTCTATATTATGTGAAGATCTAATGTCCAAAGTGGGAATCTCATATGAGTTTATATGTAAAAGATATTAGTATTTTATGGAATCCGTCCAAATTTGGGACATGGTGTATACATTGACAATATACCTAAGAAAATGAGAACTTTTGACTATTTAATGCTTAATCAGATTATGCAGCTATATTCCAAATTTTGCATGTGATGTTCCAACAAAAGAACTTGAAAGGAAATTCCTTTGTTAGCTAGGAGAGATTAGCCACTAAAGGTAAACAAATGCCTGTTTTTTTACTGTTTAGAGGGTGCCTGAGTGGACAAAACTGGGCACCCTGATCCTGCAACCACCCAATTGCATGACATTGTATGAAAATATCCACAATCACATTGTACAGTAGTGGATTTGTGTATCTTTACAAATGTAGTGGTATTTTGAAAAACTTATGTACCTTAAGATTATGAATATAATTTAAAATAAAAATCCCATACTTGTGCCTATTATATTGTGATATTTGCGAACATGTTTTGTAGCTTCAACATTACAAATCTCTTAGAACCAATACAAGCATACTTGTCTATTGTATCATCCACGTGTTGCAATAGATGGTGAGGAATTATAGTTCAACTCCAAAAATAATGTCACATAGATAGGTTTCTCAAAAAAATTGGGTTGTTCACAAACACAATTTTGTACCTTCACCAACATCATATATTGACCACTATAAACCTCCATTTTCCACAAACATATGGATAGAAATATTCTTTAGTCTCAACAAAAAGTTTAAATGAATATTAATTTGTGTATAACTCTTGCGACCACATGGCCTCAAGTGCTTCAAGTATGTGTCTTCAAGTTATAAAAAAGGATGTGTATCTACTAAAAGAAATTTTGGTGTATAGAAACACCTTTTTGGAGCCTCACTGAGACAACCATTCCAAATCACCAACAACAATAAATTTTCATTAGATACGAATATATGCTCAACACTTTTCATTATATGCAAAAATATGTTACAATAATTATCAATTTAATGCACAGACCCTTTTGACCATGAGGCCTTACATCATTTTTCCTCAAACATTCTCAGAGGAAGTGAATATTAACAGCATAAAGGGCACTTTTTATTAGTCTCAACAACTTGAGACAAAAATAATATTTAATTTTATGTATGACACTTGTGGCCACTTGGACCTAGGCACATCAATTCTTTGTTCTCAAGTTATCAAAAGAAATATTACTTCAAACAACACACCTTTTACAAAGCAAATCTCAGTCTCACTGGAGTCTGTGAACTCACCTTCGTAGCAATCAAAGAGTCAATGCCCATAATTAGCATCTCATGAGGCCAACCCGCCTTTGCTACTAATGCCAGTGCTGCAACATGATGATACCAAACAAAGTAAATAATAACAAAATGAGCTGGTTGAAAGGATACGCTAGAGACACCATTAAGAACCATTGCAAAGTTTATAGAAGACCATCTACCTTCTATAATCAAACTATCTGTGGCATCTATAATGCAAAAACCAATGGAGAGTGTCACCGATAAATTTAAACCCCTCCAGGCTATTACCTACACTCATTACTCTCCATGGAAAAGCAACTTTTGAAGATAAAGCACCATTATTTTGAGAAACAATCCAATGAACGTATCAATCCCTTAACGATACTAGGGAAATCACGTGTCTCCTTGGAGATTCAACTCTAGCCAAGGTGAAAAACTATTAAATAAGGAACTGTAGATATTTTTAGTGATGTTGTAGTTGGATACACAATCATCCCATGTACTTACATTTGAGCTAAGATCAGCTTGTTTAGATACCTTCACGAGCTGTTTAAGTGAATATCTTCATTTGATTTATCTCTTTTGTAAGATTCCTCTCTCCAACTTTTGATGATGTAAAGATGTAATAACCTCCCCTTCAGACTCTTGTAATCATCTCCTATTTCAGAATACAAGAAAATATTGTTCTCCCTTGTTTTTGGTCTAGAGAGCGGTAATACATTTTTGAGATATTTTTGGATATAAAGTTATCCTTTATATTTAAGATGAATTCCCCTGAAACAAAAGTTTAAAAAGATTTTTCCAATATACATTAGAAATTAATTTAATATGTGCATTAGACACCTTAGCCTAAGGGTACCCATTTTCAAAAAATTATGGATTAAGGTCCAAAGAGTGTTCTAAAGGTCCTATAGGATTAATCCAAGTGTTTGAATAAGAAAAATGCAAGAATAAAAGAACATCCCCCAAAAATGGATAAATTCTCACATAAGATGAAGAGTTGACTAGTATTGGCAATTAATAGTAAAAAAAAATGAGAGTTTTGACACCTAAAGAGGGTGAGTAAAGCTCATGAAGGAGGCGCCTAGTATCTTCATTATTACCTAAATTTTTTAATTAAAAAAATGAGATATTTCATCTACCTCTTTCAAACTAGATCAGAAAAGTGGGCCAATAGTTGGTCCAAAACTAGTCTAAATTGGATCAAACTGAAGCTGAAAACCTCTAGATTCTAGTTGGACTTGGTTGGTGGCCTCCCTCACCTATAAATAGACCCCTATTCCTTTGTATTTTCATCTTAGAGTATTTACATACTGGTATAATTTTTAATTTAGTGTATTTTCCTCTTCCCTTTTCATTCGCCCTCCATTGTGAAGCTTTGGTGCTTCACTAAACCTCTTCTTCTCTTGGAGATTACCCTCTTTCTTGGTGGACAAGCCTCTTCCTTGAGGACTACATAACTTTTTCAAAGAATCAAGCAAACCAAGAATAAACCTAAACAATGAATTTTATTCTCTCTTTTTGATATTAATCTTCTTCCTAATCTCCCTTATGCTTAGGAAGCATTTTATTTTATGGGTTTCCTCTTAAAACCATTCTTTTCCTGATTTAAGATGAATTAATGGTTATGTTTATGCTTAGGTTTATGCATAAACTAACTTTTATATTATAAGTGGAATTTTTAGCATTATCATTTCATAGAAAATGCAGGGAAACTATAGTAAAAATTTTATCATTAGAGAATGAATTTATGCATAATAATTTTTATGCTAAAAGTGGAATTTTGAGCATTCTCACTTCATAGAAAATACAGGAAAGTTATGGTAAAATTTTATTATTAGAAAATGAAGGTTTATTCATAAATTAAATTTTATGCTAAAAGTAAGCATCCTCATTTCATAGAAAATGTGGGGAAGCTATGGTAAAAAAAAATATCATTAGGAAATGAATTTACACATAATAAATTTTATGCTAAAAGTGGAGTTTTGAGTATTATTCATTTGCTTGAAAAATAAAGAAGGTTATGCATAAATTTTTTAGATTCACTCAATTTATGAGAATTATGAAAATGATTATGAATAAAATTCATTTAAATAAAAATGAATTAGTATGTGTGCATAAATATTTAATGCTGAAAGAGGAAATATAGATATGATTGATTTTGTAAATCCCATGAGGTCGTATGCATAAATCTTTTATTCAAAAAGAGAAATATTGAGCATATTTTATTTTGGATAAATTGAGAAAAGAATGTGAAAATATTCATAGGAATGCATCAAGAAAACATGGATAAATTTTTAGTCAGAAAGAGGAATCACAAACATATTAACTTTTTTATGAAGTACACGTCTAGATTCTCAACTAATGGAATCTTAAGTACACTCTGACGGAAAAAGGAATCTCCCAGAAAAAGACCAAAAACATGCTTAGTTAGATGAATGTAAATACTTGTTGACTGACTTATTCTTAGATTTCCTGGGAAAGGAATCTGGAATTCTTGAAAGGACCAAGGGTCTAAAAGAGAACGAAATTTAAACTTAATTGAATTGAGTCGAGAAAAAAGTTACCTTTGACTGAGCCAAGTAATGTTGAGACTTAGAAAGTTCTGTCAGTATAAAAAGTAGAGTAACTGTACTTTTAACCTGGTTACTGTGGAACAAAGATTCTGATAACTAGATCAACGAAAGTTGATAATCAAAAACTGATTCACTCAAAGCGAAAATAGACCACCTTGTCTGTGAAAATTGGATTGAGGTGAGGAAATGATGTAGGGTGATGTGTAGTGATGTGTGGAATGATGTGGGTGATGTGTGGAGTGATGTGGAGTGATGTGTGAAAGGATGTGGAATGTGTGGATTGATGTGGCTGATGTGGATCGATGTGTGGATCGATGTGTGGATTGATGTGGATTGATGTGGATTAATGTGGTTGATGTGGATTGATGTGTGGGTTGATGTGATGCGAATTGATGTGTGGATTGATGTGGATTGATATGAATGGATATGGAATGATGTGAGATGATATGAATGAATGTGAAAATGATGTGGGATGATATGAATGTGAAAATGATGTGGGATGATGTGAATGAATGTGGGAATGATGTGGGATGATGTGAATGAATGTGAAAATGATGTGGGATGACGTAAATCGATGTGGAATGATGTGGGGTGATGTGAAATGAATGTGGAAATGATATGAAATGATGAGAAATAATGTGGAATGATGAGAAATAATGAGGAATGATGTGAAATGATGAGGAGTGATGTGGAAAGATGGGAATTTGCTTGGAAACTATATTTGTATGTGAAACCTGTTTTTTAAAGATTGCTTTACATCAAGAATACTGAGAGAAGCATTTTGACTATCTTATGGAATGAGGTCGTGGGGAACCTAAGTGGAAAATATTGCAAAACAGCTGACGAAGAAACAAAGAAGGATGTCTCACGTGGCAAGATAGATCGAGGTCTTGACCAGTCTCGGTTCGGTTGAAATGGTGAGCTTCTGGTACGGTGGATGAGGGGCCAAGGAAGCGGCCTATGAGTGAAGCGCTAGGTCACTTGCGAAGGAGCCTAGAGGGTGCTGACCATATGGTGCTTTCGCCCAGGATACCCACGCGTGCGTCGAGGAAGAAAATGAGTTGGAGTTGTTTTCTGAACACGGGAATGATCTGGTTAATTGGCCTTACTGGTATTCAACAGATGAGTTCATGTCTCTTTTAAATGGATCTTGTTGGTTGATCTAGTTGATCTTCAACAAAGAGTCCATATGGATTTTATGAGATTATACTCCTAGGTACTATGGGCTAGGAACTATGAAAAGGTCCCTAAGTGAGTAGGTGGTGAGCGTTCTGGTTGGCCAATGGTACGCTGAGGAAGGAATGAATGGAATATGGATTTTATGGAAAAACTGCTAGGAACTATTGAAAAGGCCCCTGAGTGAAGTACAAGGTGAGCCTAGAGGGACTGACCAGGTAGTGAGCGTTTTGGTTGCCGATGATGCGATAGGTATGCTGAGGAAGGAATGACTGGAAATTGGATTTGGAATGAGGTCGTGAAAACCTAAGTGGAAAAGTTAGAAATTGGATCCTGGAACTGGAATACTCAGGATTATGATGGAAACACTGTGGTTTTATTGTAATGTTGTTTTGGAGATAGTTGAGTCTAAGAAAAGGCAATTTCATATTGGGTGCGTAATTGGTGTGTCTATTTAATTTTTGCATGAGAGCCCCCGGCTAGGGGGCCTGGGAACTCTTTTCCCTGGTACTCGGGACAAAACATAACCAAATTCTTATACTGGATCCTATATCAATACAATGGTTGGGCGGTTGGATAACCCATGGGATTGGATGGGGTTAGGCTGGATCGATGGATTCCTATAGTAAAATTCAATTCTGTTCAAGTTACGATAGTTGAAGTAAGTCACTGGATAATTCTTGTTCTATGGAAAGAAATCAACGGCTGTGCCTCTTTTGATGGGGAAAAAAGCATTGGTCTCTATGAACCAAGTGCATGTTCCTCCTTGATCCGGACATGTGACTTGCCAGTTCGGTCGGAATACAAAGGATAGTTAAGACTCTTGACTACGTTAAAATATTTTCTTCGAGGAATCGCCTATGCTTTCTAGGCGAGGAAAGTTTTTTTTTGGTTCGTTTTTTGGAAGAGCCTCCGGATTAGTCTCTTGTCTGGACATTTGTGGGCGAGACCGTGAGTGGGAAGCTCTGCCCTGTGTGCAAGGTTGCTACCTCCACTTCCAGCACACTCGAGAGTTCGATGCGCAGAGGGGGCAAGGATCTCACGTCTTTAGCTCGTGCAGTGATGTCAAAAATGTTGTTTTGGTACGCTTCACTAGTGCAATCTTGCCCTATAATAGCTCAGATTGTATGAGCTTCACATTTGTGTCCTCGAGCCCTTGCAAGCATCTAAAAATAGAAATGCTAGGCTGCGCCCAGATGGTTCAACATGTGGCTTCTCAAGGATGTCTATCCATACATCATAGATTTTAGTGTCATAAAGGATCATGTGTGAATCTCTATTGGCAAATGTCAGGGTGTTGAAGGTGATCTTTGCCACACCCATAAATTCCTAAAGATCACAAGAAATTTTTAAACTTCGTAGACATACCAATGCAAAGAGACCGTGGGTGAGAACGATAAAGTTTGAAAATTACATCCCAAAGCTTTCTGCTTTCATGGCCGATGTGTACTCCAGCCTTTGACTTCATTGGCTTTGAGTAATCCAACCATTTCTCATGTTAATGTTTTAGGATATCCATGTAAGGTTGAGTCTTCATCACAATCAAGGTGGTTCTAAACATAGTGAACGATACGTTTAGTACATTTGGAAAACGTCCTAAAAAGATTCCAAACGTAGTGAACGCTGCCATGACTCCACATGGGCGTCCTCTCCCATTGAACCCGGCTTGGATGGCCATGTCCTTGGCGCTCCGACCTTTGCGTTGACGCTAAAGCCCCGTCTGGCCATCCGGTCTGCCGTCGGTAACAGGCGTTACAGGCTACGTGACATTACCCCCCCCTTAAGAAGAGTTTTCATCCTTGAAAACAAACTGGGGAAACCTCTTGGAAATTGCACTACGGCATTCCCAAGTAGCTGCCTCCTCATCCTTGTCTGTCCATTTAACAAGTACCTCCTGGTATACTTTATGTCGGGTTTGTTTGTCACGATACCCTAGAATCTTTTCAGGTTCATGTGGTATCTTTGGTGGCTCTATCAAGTCCACCAAAATCTCTGGAGAAACTGCGTTCTTTAACCTGTGAATTGATTTCTTTAGTTTACTGACATGGAAGACAGGATGGACTTGAGAACTCTCCGGTAACTCAAGTTTATCTGCTATGTCCTCATCTTCCTAAGGATTTTAAAAGGGCCACAATATCTCGGAGAAAGTTTATCACACTTTCCCATTTTCATGGTTTGTGAGTGTGCAGGAACCTTGAGGAATACAAAGTCACCTAATGCAAAGGTCACCTTTCTATGTCCTTTATCCACATAAGTTTTAGCACGATCCTGAGCACTACGAATGCTCTCACGTGTGGCTCTGAGCATATCATTCATATCTTCAAGGAAATCCTTGACAGATTGAATCTTCTCCTTTTCTAGGCCTATAGCCATCAGAGATCTCGGGGGCTGGAATGGTGTAAATCCTCGCTAAGTGTTTAGAAATGTTATAGGCAAACTCCAACAAGGGCAAGTACTCTTCCCAATTAGATTGCTTCTTACTAACATAAGAACACAAAGTATCCTCTAGAATTTGGTTAACTCTTTCAGGTTGACCATCAGACTTCGGATGATCTGTCGTACTCATACTCAAAGTAGTATCCAACTTTTTGAAGACTTCCCTCCAAAAATGACTGTTGAACTTTCTATCTCTATCTGACACTATATCTACGGGCAGGCCATATAGCTTGTAGAGATGTTCAATAAAGAGTTTTGCCAACTCTGGCGTTTTAACAGTTTTCTTCGTGGCCATTTTAGTTAACCTGTCCACTACCACCCACACCAAGTCATTCCCTCGACTCGTCTTGGTAAACCGGTATAATGAAATCCATGGAAATGCTTTCCCGTTTCCCTTGAGGAATCTCTAGCGGATGGAGTAGTCCTCCAACCTTAAGACGTTTGTGTTTATTGACCTAGCACTTATTGCATTTCAGCACATGAGTTTGGATGTCCTTAAACAAACTAGGTCAATAAAACTATCTTTTTACTAGTGCATAGGTCTTCTGAATCCCGGGATGACCCACACTTGGACTATCATGACTTTCTTTAAGAATTTGGGCCCGAAAGGCACCAATAGTTAGTACACATACTCTTCTACCCTTGTAGAGTAAGGACCCGTTGTCAATGGAGTAATTAGCATATTTCTCCCCCCGACGAAGTTTATCACTCCCCTTTGAAGCCGTGGCAGTCAAAGGTGATGAAGGGTCTACGTCAGAGCTCTCTGGCTCCAAACTATACCCGGAAGACGGCTAGTCTCTCCGGAACTAACTCTCGCTTCCCTTCCCGTTGCACCTTGGGCCAGTCTCTCCGGACTAGCAATCCGTGCCAACGAGGGAGGTGGTCGCGTCTGTGAAGAAGTGCGTACGCGTACAGCGTGCTAGACCTCTCTAAAAGATGGATCGTGCTCACATAAACCACGTAGTGACTCCAAGAAATCATTCTAATTTGTGGCATGTGACAGTGCATCTGCCACCACATTATACTTACCTTTCTGGTAACGTATCTGAAGGTCAAACTCTTGTAGAATCTCTGCCCACCGAGCTTTTCTACCCTTCAGTTCACTTTAACTTGAAAGCTATTTCAGACTTTCATGGTCCGTCCCTGGACCTCAAAAGGAGCACCATATAAATAGTGTCTCCACTTTTTCAATGCATGAACTATCGCTAGTAACTCTCACTCATAAGCCGAGTAGTTACGCTACGCACGATTTAACTTTTTACTCTCAAATGCAATTGGGCGTCCCCTTTGCATAAATACGGCCCCAATGGCCTCATCGCTAGCGTCTGTTTCCAAGACAAACGGCTCATTTGGATCGACTATAGTCAAAACAGGTGCAGTTGCTACGGCCACCTTGAGCTTATCAAAGCTCTTCTGTTGGGCTTACCCCCAACTAATGTTTTAGTTTTTTATCTTAATTGGACAGTCAACGGGACTGCGATCTTCACATAGTCCTTTACATACTATCGATAGAACCCCGACATGCCAAGAAAAATCTGCAGTTCCTTGAGATTCTTCGACGCTGGCCATTTAAGAATAGCCTCTACTTTATCTGGCTCCATCCGCGTACCATCGATGGATATAATATGGCCAAGGTAGTGAATTTCTGTTTCAAAAAATTCACATTTGCTCTTCTTTGCAAATAGTTTGTGCTCTCGCAACAACACTAGACGCAAATGCTCTGTGTTCTTTCTGTGTCTTACTGTATACAAGAATATCATCTAGGAAAACTACTACGAATTTTCCTAGATATGGACATAAAATGCTGTCCATCAACGTCATAAATGTCGCTGGACCATTGGTTAGCCCAAATGGCATAACCAAAAACTCAAAATGCCCGAAAACGGGTCCTAAATGCTGTCTTTAATTTGCAACATCTTCTGCTTTAATTCTAACTTGATGATACCCTGATCTTAGGTCTACTTTTGTAAAGTATCTCGATCCATAGAGTTGATCAAACAACTCATCCATGCGTGGCATCGGATACTTGTTCTTAATTGTTATCTGATCAAGAGCCCTATAGTCTATGCACATCCGCATAGAACCATCTTTCTTCTTTACCAGAAGAATAGGCAATGCCCACGGACATGAACTAGGCCGAATAAAGCCTTTTTTCAAACATTCCGTCAATTATTTTTCTACCTCCTGTGCCTCGGAGTGGCTTAATCTATAAGCAGGTTTGCTTATAGGTTTTGATCCTCGTATGATTTCGATGCCATGGTCTACTTCTCTAGATGGTGGTAAGCCATCTGGCAAATCATTAGGAAAAACATCTTGAAATTCCTGTAATAAATTCATTAAAGTATCTATGTACTTTTTCTTTAATGTCTCTTTCACCTTGGATTTTTTCTTGTTTGAATCGCATGCATGCCAAACAGGGTTTTCAAACTCATCCAAGGCTATTTTGTTTTCCTTGTTTGTCTACGCAAACATCATCTACAGTTTCATCTACGGAAATAGAATTTAAAAGAGGGTAACAAGCATATACCTTTGCTATCTGGCTTGTGCGGACCGCTGTGCACAGCTCCATGGAGGAAATAAGTGGTGTGGCAGGGACAGTACGGTCGCCCTGCAGGGTAATGACTCTCCCTCCATGCTCAAAACGTAGTGTATTATGTAGGTAACTCCGAGCTATAGACTAGGGCCCAAGCCATACAGCCACTCCCTGCCTAGATATACGTCTGCTCTGGCTAAGTGCATGACCTGAGGAGCCTCATAGTCGTGCATAGATAATGGGACCCCCAATACTACGATATTCCATATCGTTTTGTCATACCCATTGGCTAGGCCAACAGTATACTCATGATCGCTCTGGGTCGTCTCAGTCAACCCCAACTTCTTAACTAACGAGTAGTTTAAGAAGTTGTGGCTAGCTCCATCATCAATAAAAACTGTGACTCTACGGCCACCTATGGTGCCATACATGTGCACCATGTCATGCGGACCTACAATAGGCTACCACATCGCTGGTGTCACTGAACAAGCGTGATGCTCATCATAATGACACACTGTCACCTCTCTAAACTCTGCGGAACTGAGAGGGAGTCTCTGCACTATATGCAACTGCCTAGAGGATTTACCATCTCTTTTGGGCTTGTTGCCGCTCATGCTGGCTTTTAGCTTTGGACACTCAGTCTTCGTGTGCCCTACACCGTTGCAATTATAGCAGCGATTTTCTTTTCGCGCTTTAATATACTGCTCTTTCTTTTGGACTTTGTTGTCTCTTTTCTTCCTAGATGGTCGCGGTTTTTTAGACCAATGACCACCCTGTCCTTCCTGGTCCATCCTATCCCCCTGCTTATCACTGTGGAACCCTTTTCTTTCTATGCAAACTTAATTGCCTCTACTAAGTCTTTAGGCTGTAAGGGCTCTACGTACTCAAGGTAATCATCTTTTAAAGCCTCGCAATATCTGGAATGCATCGATCCCTTTTAGCTTGAGTACTATCTCCCTATAGTCTGAGATGTACTGAGTCAGGGATTTGTTCTCCATCGAGCACTTGTCCCATAACTCCCAGCTTCTCTCCGCCTCATTAACAAGCAAAAACTCTTTTCAAAACATCGTTTCAAACTCCGTCCAAGTGGCAAGATGAGTTGTCAAACTCATCCACCACTTGTACGCTTTGCCGGTTAATGAGAGGCTAGCCTCTACGGGCTGCACCTCGCTAGGCTGTTGTCGCAGCACGTGCAAGTCTAACCACTTCACTAGAAACATGTTGATCGAGTCCTTGTTTCTTTCCTTCTTCTCACCACCAAAACTAGGCAGCTTCAAGTCTCTCAATAACGACCAAGTTGTCTCTACGGATGGCCCCGCAGGTGCATCGGCCTGTACTCCTGCAACCACTGGCGAGGCTACGCTCACCCGTGCCGCAGGAGCTCGTCTACCATGAGGAGTCAGAGTACTAGCCGAGGCGGCTTTCAATGCATCTAATCGTGTGGAGATGCTCTGTAGCATCGTGACTAAGTCAGCCGGCCGCTGGACTTTACCCATATTGTTCAGTTTTACATTAAGATATTTAAAAAGTCCACTAGAGAGCTCCGTCTCTGTCAGGACGTCCGCATGGTCCAATAGGTCATAATCGTCGTCGTCATATTCCAAGAGGTCCTCCTAGGTCCCCTCAGCGACGTCGGTGTTCATGTCATCTAGCTCATCGGCCAGAAAAGGGTCATTTGCTACTACAGCCGCTGCTGCAGGCTCGCTGGGTCCTAAGGCGGGGTCAACAGGACGCAGATCACGCGTGATCGATGATCGCACTCCGAACTGGACAACGGTCGGGCGTATACAGCCTAGCAATTCAGTCGGGGGGGAGGGGAGAATCAAACCCGTGACCAAGGACAAGAGACCTGAAAATCCTAGAGAAGTAGAAGGCGATGGGGACACACTATGCCTAGCAGACATATTTTAATTCTTGCACAAATAAAAATGCGAGAACTCAAAAATTACAAAAAATGCTAATAAAATGAGCAGCGGTGGAGAGAGAATAGTCACCCCCTTATGGTCGCGTGTGACTGTCATCGACTACCGATTTGTGTTGCGCTGCGAGCCTCTACAAGCGTCGTTACTCCGAGATGCTTCGATCTGAGAGAAAGGTGCCTGCAACTCATAAAAAAATTTAATTGATAGTTATCATGCGAACAACCGCTTGGAGCCGTAAAAGGCGGCGATCATCAAGTCTCGTGTGTCCCTCTCTATGGGAACAGCTTCACCAAAACATATGTCCCAAATACGAATACCATCCCACTCTGGGAACCAGCCCCTGCTAGTGCTGTGTATAACTTTTCCCCCCCCAAAAAATATATGCGCGGGACAACCCCTTGCTGTAAATTTTCCCCGCGGGAACATGTGCGGGAACCACCCCAGTGTTGGATTTTATTTTTATTTTTTTTCCCCATTCCTGCATCCGGTCGGGATGCCGCCGAGGTTGGCCTAGCTAGCCGCTTGGGGGCTGACCGCCGGCGCTAGCCTGTAGGCCGCCTGGCCGCCGGCAGCACCACCAGGCAAGCCGCTCGTCAAGGCTGGCCACCGGCTACGCTGGCTGGCTACCCTTGGGCAGGCCGCCTGCATAGCATGGCTGGCTGGCTGCCCTTGGGCAGGTCGCCTACATATAGCATGGCTGGCCGTCTTCCCCCTTACAAGATTCCCACACACACAGTGTGATATTACACAGTCGACCTCTTCTCTCACAAAGAATTAAACACATAACTGACAAGCTCCAAAGCAAAAAACACAGAAATTGCTTACCTGCAATGGAGAGCTTGGGTGTGTGCAAGGGAGAGAGAGAGAGAGAGAAAAAGGAGAATAGAGAGAAAATAGAGCAAACCCTTCCTTCCAGGTATGGCCAACTTCTTTTGTGTACACGACTTCTTGCTCTAGAAGATGATGAAGACCTTTGGGATAAGGTTATCCCCCCCAATTTTGATTGAGAGCCAATCATTAAACGGCTGGGACCGCTTTGCACGCCACTTGCGATCCCGATGCCAAGCTCTGATATCAATGTTAGATCTCGATAGCGCCGCTACGGGTGCTACCACAGGAGGGGACGACCTCTGGCCAGCCACAGAGGAAGAATGAGGATTGCCCCTCATCCCCCCCACCAGGCTATATAGTGTGTGGCCTGCCATTCACACTAGCCTGGCTGCCCATGACTCCGCATGGGCATCCTCTGCCATGGCCACGTCCTCGGCGCTCCAGGCCGAGGCGTTGATGCTAAAGCCCTGTCTGGCCATCCGGTCTGCTGTCAGTCATCACAGGCGCGTTACAGCCTACGTGACATGGCCATGGGGTCACCTCAAGCCATGTAGTCTTGGGGTGACTAGTGAGCAATTTCACATGGTCATGTTCTCATGGGGTCTTTTTAAGCAATGGAGTCTTGGGGTCTTTTTAAGCAATGGAGTCTTGGGGTTACTGGGGCCTATGACCGTTTGGCCATAGGGTCTTCTCAAGGTATAAAGTCTTGTTGTCATCATTGAGTGAGGCCTATGATTATGTGGCCACCATGGGGTCTCTTCAAGCAATGAATTCATAGGGTAGGTAGTGAATTTGTCCTATGGCCATCTAGCCGTGGGGTCTTCTTCAGCCATGTCACCTCTGGGATCCCTAGCAAACTTGCTTGTGGCCAACTCATCACTCTCTTCTTTTTTAATGTGTTGGGTTCTCCTAGGCTTACCATTTAATTTTCAACTACAGGGATGGACTTCACAAGGGAGCATATAGTAAACATGTATGTCGATGGCAAACTGTTTGCTATCAGTAGTGTGTGTGTGACGGATCCATGTGGCTTCTGTTCTGGTGTGCTAATTGGGGAAGGCAATGTATTAATTATTTTGATTGAGGTGTGTTTGGAAAATGATGCAATCTTCGTTTTCCAACAATGGATGCTACGAGGATCTGGGAAGCATTTCATAGTAATGTCAAGTGGAGTATTGGGTCATTACAACATGTGCATGTTATGCAAAGGGGGAGATTTATATGTCAGGGAAAAATGTGACAGGTGAAACACATGTTGCAATATTCAATGGATTTAGCTATGAAGAGGCTTGGAAGGACTAAACAATTCAATTATTCGATGAGGCCAAGTCGAAGAAGTTGGTAGAGGGAGTTATCATGTATGTGTATCCACATGATCTAGTGAACTTTGATGTATTGTGTGAGAATAGCATAGGAGTTGGTGTTGAGATAGTGATAGGTGGTGATGAGCACACCCCCATGGATGATATCGGTAGTATGTGGAGTTAGATGTGGACATGGATAGATCATCCCCTAACTATAAAAAGGTTTTGATTCAATACTGGGCACCAAATCACAAGAAGAAAAACCCAAGAATAGCCAAGTTTTATTACGATTTCTAGTCAAAGAATTGGTATTGCAATTTGGTAGATCCAAAGCATTGGGAGCTTGTTGATGCAGTGGTTTGGTCATGGATTCCAAGAGGCAATAAGATTCTAGAAAAAGTTAAAATTCATTCCAATGTAATTGATAAAGTACGAGAAAGCTTATTGGTAGTAATTGAAAATTAGTGTTATTCAGATTGTGGGCCTATGACCGTGTGGCCATGGGGTCTCCTCAAGGCTTCAAGAAGGTTGTATGGATTTTCATATGCAATGTCATTTGCTAGATTGCACAATCTATATTGTTGGAATATGTGATATGATTTTGTCTTAGCATTCCTTTATGTTTCTTTATTTGTGAATATTTGCACTTCCCATAATTTCTTATTCTCAAATTGAAGTAATGTTGTGAAATTTATCTTCGATGGGTTTTTTTTAATGTTATGCAGGTAATGATAGTCATCTATAAATGCTATTCATCAACACCCCAATCAAATACCATGATTAATTTATATAGTACCATAAAAGGTGTTTATTAACACCACCATTCCTCATGAGAAGATATCTCTTTGCTTGCAAACATGAATTATTACAAATCCTATGTGCAACCGGCAAAGTGTTTTAAAAACAAGAGTCCCAAGTTAAATGAAAATTTCCCGAAATTTATGGGATTTAGGACATATGGAGCCCTCCAAATTGGTCCCAAATTACCAAGATTTTCCCAAATTTTCTAAAAGGGTGTTATAACCCAGTTGCATATACAAGCTACCATCATAGATTCAGTAGTAAAGCCTTTAGGTGGAAGATTTTCCAAGACACTTTTACTAGCCCACACTTTCGCCATAGGTCTAGTGCCCATTGGATTTTCTATGAATGCCACAAACGTATATACAGGGTGCTTCTCCTTCAAGTACCACCTCTTGGTCTTGGGTGGTCCAAATTTGGGTAGCCTAGTCTTTACCTCCTTAATAATGAATTCCTGCATACAAGATTTTGGTTAGGGCTTCCTAGTATGTACCAAGGTCATTTGAAGAGCAAGTCATCTGATTCCATTGCATAGAGAATGAATTTCCTGGAGTGTGTTAGCATCATTCAATATACAGATTTACAGAGATACATGCACTTATACATCACTTCAATGCTATTCAACCCAGTTTCCCTACCCCTATCAAATACATCACTTCAATGCTATTCAACCCAGTTTCCCTACCCCTATCAAATACTAAGTTATTTCTAGAAATCCAGATCTCCTAAAGACAACCATATCTAACAATATTAAATAACCCATTAGTAATCTCATTAGGTTCTATCCCCTTTCCCAAAACCCAATCTCCCCACAATCCCTGAACACCCAAATATCTAGCCACCCATTTCTCTATCTTCACCCAAAATCCCCTAATAGTTGGACACTCCCAGAAGAGATGTCTCCCATCTTCCAAGACTGTCTTACACCTTGGACAGCAACCTTAAGTAAAATTCCTTTTTATAAGCTTGGAACCAACTGGTAAAGCCACTAGACAAACTTTCCACAAAAAGGCCTAAAACTTCAAGGGCAGATTGGACTCCCATATGAGCTTCCATCTATTTCTCCAAGTTCATGCTTTCCATTTTACCTTCTAGGATTTATTGCAGTTTAGCACATTCAAATCTGATTTCCTCAACTCTGAGTATAATGATTTGGCTGAACCTCTATCCATCTTAACTCCATTGAACTAAACCCAGTCTTTGAGCCAGCTGGAGTCATCCAAAGCAGTGGACACCCACCCTTTCTGAATGTCCTCCAATACCTGATTGACCAAATTTCTTTCTCTTGGATTTAATCCAAATTCACTGACCAAATGATCAAGATCTTTCTAGCCAACTAGGGTATAGTCCCAAAAGTCTGCTAGGATTCTTCACCCTTTGTTGTTCAAACCTTTTGCTCCATTGATGTCTATCAAAGCTAGAGGTGGGTTAAAGTAATAAGACCACGAGATTCCAAGACTGAGAAAGGAGTTGCTTGTTCCATCCCACTATAGAAGATATAGCATCTCATTCCATTTTCCACACAAGAACCTACCGAATGAGAAGTTTGTTATCTTTAAAGGAGCACAGGAAAACAACGTGTTTCTCTAGTTAAATCCCATCCACACCCCTCTTTGATAAACATAGGAGTCCTCAATAATTTCTCTAAACATTCTAGCCCAGACGTCCTCTTGAGAGATAAGAATTTGGGTAGGAGCAAGGCAATCCTAGCTGAAGTGTGAGTAGGGACATGCAAAATACCCAGCCCCCCATTAGCCTTGCGTAGGCTAGTTTTCTCTCATGCTAACCAAGCAGGAATCCTTTTTGTGTTGCCTTTATTTCTCCAAAGGAATTCCCTTATGGGGCTCATAATTATCTTCCATTGAGCTTTCCCAAAGTTGATCTCATGGAAAGGAACTCTCACCCCTTACCATTTCTTAAGTTTCTCCAAAAATCTCTCAATAGCCCACTCTCAGATAATTGTTTATCAGTGATATCCACACCAAAAGGTATTCCTAGATGTCTAACATCCTGGCCCCTCCTAACTACCTCACATCCCCATCTCTGAATATCAAAGTCATTATGCTCTATTAGATTGATCATTTTGGTTTTCTCTAGAGGTTACAATTGGACCCAGAGGCATCAGCAAACTCTTGAACAATGGATAAGGCCAATCTTGAATTATCCCCCTCAGCTTTTAGAAAAAGCAAGGAGTCATCAGCAAAACATTGGATGATCAATTGCTTCCCATCTTTTAGCTTTAAACTAGTAACCCTGCCTTTCTCACACGCCTCTTCTAAATCCACAATGAGGGGATGGGAGTCAAGGGAAAACAGAAGAGGGGCTAAAGGGCATCCTTGTCTGAGAGACCTCCTGATTTCAAAACCCCCAACTATTCTACTATTTAAAAGAAGACTAGAGTATCCCCCCAAAGATAGAGTATATATACAAGAAGAAATCCTGGGCCCAAATCCCAATTTCTCCATTACTCTTGCCACATAAGACCACTGAATCCTATCATAAGCTTTTTCTAGATCAAGCTAAAGCATTATACACTTCTGATTAGTTCTTGTAACTACATCTCTCCCAATCATAGCAGCCAAAATGTTGTCATAAATGGATCTACCCTTTATATACCCATGTTGTTTCCTAGATATCACCTTTTGAATCACTGGGGTAATCCTTAAGGCAATGACTTTGGCCAAGATTTTATATACCACTGTTAAGAGGGTAATAGGTCTCTAGTGGTTAAATCTACAGTAAGCAACCTCTTTTGGGATGAGCTTCACCACCCCCTCCTTCAGGTCTTTATCCAAGACCCCATGACTAAAAGCTTGGCTACACATTCTCAAAATTATATACTTCATGGAAAGACCATCCCACCCTAGAGATTTTTCCTTGCCCAACATAGTAATGGCTACCCAACATTTATCTAGTTCTATGTTCCTTTCCAACCAATTGGCCTCTCCTGTATCTATGCAGTACTGTACTAGTCTGAGAATTTTGCTTTCTGCATTGTATCTTTTTATGGAATCATCCTCCTTTAGGCTCAAAGTGGATCCTAAATAATCTACCCATTTCCTGGCCACCTCCTCTATATTTTGAATTTCTAGCCCATTCTCATCCCTAATACTTCCTACAATCTCCCTGATGTCTCTCTCTTGGTTCAGATTAAATAGTTGATTTTTAGGTCTCTTATTGGAGGAAAAGGCATTCCTTTTAAAAGCACCCAATCTGTACCTTGCTAATTTGTCATCTTCCTCTTTGAGGCTTTGTTGACAGCTTGTGTATAGGAAGATTTCCTCCTCTGAGAGTTTCCCCAGTTTTATTTTCCTCTGTAGAGCTTCTAGTTACTCACTCCACTTCTTCCTATTCTCTTTCTTCTCATATGCTCTCAATTTTCCTATCCTCCTTATAACTTCTTTCATCTCACTCACAAATTCCCTCCAGGCTTCTTTCCTAATGCCTCTTGTCCTTAGTCTACTTATTGCTTCTTCAGTGCTTTTTATGAAACAACTCATCTTTCAATAGGGAGTTATTTATCCTTAATTTTCTGGATGGAAAATGTCTCAGTTTTTCATCATCCCCACTTTCTACATGCCACTCCCATATTAAGGGCATATGGTCACATAGAGCAGAGGAATTATCTTTCCTAATTTCCAAAGTATGAGGTACCCAAGTAGCGTGGTGACTAAAAAAAACTCTGTCCAACCTAGAAAAAGAACCAAAGTACTGTAAACTAAAGTATGTGTGTCAAGGATCATTCCTCCATTCACCAAGACCCCAACCATCTACCAAACCCAGCCTTCTTCTAAGTTCTCCCCATTTTCTCTTCTCTTGCCCCATTAGGATGGTTTCCTCCACACCTATCACCTATAGATTCTACCATATTAAAATCCCCCATAAGGATCCGTGGGCATTGCATGTCAAGACCTCAGAGCCAATCCCATATCCTTCCCCTTTCTTTGTAATTATGAGGTCCATAAACATTAATAGCCCAAAATCTCTCACCCTCTACCTGGAATTCTACCACTAGGGCTCTACCATTGGGATGGTTAGCAATAAGACAAGGATTCAAGGATTCCTTTATGATAGTCATAACTCCAGTGTACCCTTTATCAATTCCCCCATAATACACCACCCAATCCTTAAATCTCTTCCTTCTAACTTCCTTTCTACCAAAAAAGGTTATGTTGCTACATGATGGCCGGCAAAGACAGCTTCCATTCTTTCACCAGACCAAAAAGCTACATTTTTCCTTTTACCCTTGATGCCCTTAACATTCCATGTAGCCACCTTTATCTCAGCCTTGTTAATCATTGAATAGCTTCCTCATGAACCATCTCCTCCTCAAGACTATCTTCATCACGGTGAGGATTTTGGGCCATCCACCAATCAGATTCCACATGTCTATTAACTTATCCCATGAAAGAGGTCTCACCATCCATTTCCCCCAAAGGGCTAAATTGGTTAGAGTACATCATAGGGCTAAGAATCTTGGGGAAATTAACTATACCCTTCTCTTTTTTAGAATATCTATTTCTGGGTCTTCTAGCTTCTTCTTTGGTTGCTCTAAGATTGTTTTTGCTCCTAGGTTTTTCTACCACCTTAGTCCATCCCTCTTCTTTGAAACTACTCCCTTGAGGGTCTTGAGCCCCTTTCCCCTTATCCTTTTTAACCTTGCTCCCTACCTTTTCTATATTATTTGGTCTCCCCCCCTTAAGGTCCCTGTCCTCCTTAACATCTTCCTTCTCTTTATTTATTTAGTGAGCATCAAAAAATCTAGCTATGTTCCGTAGATCACCACATTTGAAGCAGACTCCGAGGAAAGGCCCGAATTTGAGGACTAACTCATTTTTGCCCAAATCCCCAAGATCTATTTCTAGAGTTTTCAGAGTTTTGAAGCTAGTAAGTATTCCATGAGATACATATGTTGTTCACATGACGGCCTGACTCATCTTTCTTGGGGATAAAAAGAGGTGGACCCTAAGATTTTTCCAGTTCTCTGAGCACCGGTTGAAGCCAGGCAAGGAGACCTACTAGTTCTACCCACATAGGGTAGGCCTTTTTGAGACTATAGTTCACATCAAATAGGGGGTCAAATGGGATTGCATGCACTAGCTTGGGGCTTATAAACAGAGGCGCTTTAGAGAAAATATTAGAGACAACCTATCCTTTAGAGAATAGGACATTTAAAAAACATTTCCCCAGATAAAAGGTCTCTACCACCATCTTTTCATGCAGAACATCATCGAGCCATTTGCCTAGTTCATCTTTGGAAGGAGGCCTACCCAAGAAAAATATAATGTTGCTGCAGTAGGAGAACAAATTAACTTGCTTCTTCACCAGGTCTATTGAGACTTTGGTACATACCTTAGGAGCTGTCTGTGGAACTAGTGAAGGATGTATCTTGCTCCATACCCAATCAGCTTGCAGCCTCTTCTTTTCCTGGATCTCCTCCTCATCTTTGCGCATCCTCTTCATTTCCTCTAAGTCTTTAACACCCCAATCGCCCCAGCTTTGTGCTTGCTCCCCTCTGTCCCCCATCCCTTGCACCTAGTCTGCCATGCAAACCGTCGGCCTCTTTGCATGTGCGACGTACGTCGCCCTTACTACCACACTGGCTACATTCTCAAAGCCCCTTACCATGCAATAATCACCTTTTTTGAGATATCACACACCTCTCCACTTCCCATAAAGCCTCTATGCATAAAGCCTTATGATTAAGTCTTTATGCATAAAGGCCTTATGCTTAAGCATTCATGCATAAGGCCTTTACGCATAAGACCCCTATGCATAATAAAGCTTTGAGGCTTAATTATAAAGCCTCTATGCATAAAGGCTTCATGCATGAAGCTATAATGCATCTTGCATAAGGCTTCATACGCATGAAGCCATAATTCATGTTGCATAGGGCTTTACGCATAGAGGCTTCATGCAATAAGCCCTTATGCATAAAGGCTTCAGAAAGCTATGTATACCCGACCAAGATCTGAAAGCAAGGTCTCGCCTAAGCTTCCCACAACTTTATAAAAAGATGAGTGTTGTGTGAAGCTTTGGATGGGTTTCAAAACATGGTTTTAGATTCATAGTATCATGCATAACGACCAAAAGCTGACAATTTTCTATGTTTTGATCATTTAATCAAGGGTAGCTTAATGGTTTCCTTGATTATTGGTTTCGAATGTTGACCCGTGCATAAACGAATGCACACTTGTTTCGTTTATTACTAGTTTCGAATGCATAGCTTAATGGTTTCGTTAATTATTGGCTTTGAATGCATAGCTTAATGGTTTCATTTATTTTGTTTTGTTAATTACTAACCCGCGCATAAACGAATGCACACTCGTTTTGTTCATTATTGGTTTTGAATGCAGACTCATGCATAAACAAATGCAGACTAGTTTCGTTCATTATGCTTTACAATAATTAGGTTTCATTAATTAAGGTTTTAATGGAAATATTTTACTCAAAGCTTTAAAAAACCATTACTAATTAAACTAGGGGCCTTACCTAGGTAAAAGTTCAGGTCCGACAGCAGAGATGGTGGGGCAGCTCGAGCAAGATCAACAACAGTAGCAGCAGCTTGATCGAGCTGCTAGACCGAGCTCTAGCAGCGGGGGCAGAGATAGGTACTCGTGAGTCGTAAATAGCTCTGGGCGAGATACGTGGCCCCATTGACATTCATTTTCGCTCTTGACCAATAAATATTTATTCAATTTAATTTCCATATCTTGTCTACGAAATGTTAAATAAATTTCCATTTCTCGCCCAAGATAATTTAAATTCAATTTCGGTATCTCACCCGAGATATGATAATTGAATTTAACGTATATATTAGTTCAGTTTCATTTTCGTTATCTTGCCGCCCGAGATATTTTTCCTAGATTTTAAATACATTATTAGTTTAATTCCATGGATATATTCAATTCAATTTCAGTATCTCACCCGAGATATGTTAAATAAATTTCCATATCTTACTGGAGATAATTTAAATTCAATTTCAATATCTACCCGAGATATGATAATATTTAGCACATATATTAATCCAGTTTCATTTTTGGTATCTCACTCGAGATATGTTAATTAAATTTTTGTATCTCACTTGAGAAACATTATATCAACTTTCATATCTCACCCGAGTTTTTTTTTTCCGAGAAAAGATCCTTTCATTAGTTATATAAAAACGCCCGTAGGGCTACAAAAGATCTCTCCTGCTCATAAGAGAAACAGAGCAGTGAATATAGTATGGCAGCCCGGGAGACTCTCCCTAGGTGCTGCAAAATACAAGCATCAGTACAAAGGACTGAGAGGCTAAATCATACAATAGGGGGGGAAAAGCCAAACAGGTGGCTTGTAGTGCCAACGGGGGGATCCCGTGTGTAAGGTGTAGAAGGGGCCATAGCGCCAAGTGGTGTGAAAGGCCTGGCGCTGCAAGATTGCCTCATCCGAGTCTCCCCGGATGTGGTCGTACTGTCCTCGCAGGGTGTGGATCAACTCCTGCCAAATCCCCCGTACAGTCTCTGCTGGTGGCTCCAATCTCCCCTCAAAGGCCGTAAAGCACCGGGCCCTCCAGGTGAACCAGATGGTGAGGCTGCTGAGGAGCTCCCATCGTAAATCTCGCTCCTGTGTCCAGCTGGCGGACGAGAAATCCGGTGCCGAAACCAGGTGAGGCTGGCCCCTAATAAATCTGATGGCCTGACTGCCCTGCTCCATCTCATAGCCCATAGAGCAGGCCCTGAAGAGGTCGACCAAGCAGCGGCACCCCACGTAAACATACCCTCTGAGAGAGAGGGGAGCCAGAATACGCAGCATCCGACCGCATCCAAATCTGCTGCGCCTGAGGGCAATCCCAAAGGCAATGTCTCTGTGTCTCCATAGGGTGGCCGCATCGGACGCAGGCCGTCGGAAGACCGCTGTAAACAAGCCAAGTGCCAACTGTTGAGCCCCTGTGGGCACTAAAAAGTCGAGATCCTGCGGGCCTGTCGACTAGCCCTGAGCCGAGCCCAAAAATCCTCCAGGAACTCCTGTGAGAGTCCCTGTAGTAGCCGCTAATGCCCCGCTGGCTGCTGGAGAGACCGTCCTCCTCGCCGTCAAAATATGCCGCCCCAGCCGAACAGTATACTGGAAAAAGGTAATCTATGTGGCCTCAAGGGATGCATAAGGATCATGCCACTCGTACTCCCCGGGGTCCCACTACAGCAAGGGGCGCGCTGCATATGCCCATATGTGCCAATTCGGGAGCACATCAGCAGGATCGGGGTCTATATGCCACTTCCGAGAAGCGGCGGCCACTACCCGAATCCTCTGAAAGGTGCACTCTGCAACCAAAGGCGACTCCACCTCCACTCGCTGGAGTCTGCCCTCATCCTGAACCTCATAGTAGAGGCAACTGCCATCCTCAGTGCAAGCTCTGACAGCAATCAGGATCTCCAACTGTGTAAAGGCTCCCATCCACCGTGGGGTCACTGGCTCGAGAGGCATGAACCACTCCTCTGTGAGTGCCTCCTGAATATCATCTCTCACAATCAACCCCCCTCTGAAGTGACTCAGGCTCTCCATTTGTATCTCCTCTGGGAGACTACAGAAGGCTTGCCAGTCTCCAAAACTACGAGCTGGGCCTGCCGCCGCTAAAGGCCCCCAGGCTAAACGAGGCCGAGAACCCAGCATATGACCCTGCTCTGTGCGAACCGCTGGGCTCCAGATGAGCGGCTGTTTGGCCCGCTCCTCAACACAAGAAGGAGGTCGCTGAGAGAGCCCCGGTCTCAGCAGCTCCCAAGCTCTCAGGATACTCAAAGCAAATCTGTCCTCCCATCCTCTACTGAGGCCTGTCCTCCTCATCTCTATGAAGATCCAGCGAATCTCTGGTGCCCAAGTGCCCCCTGCTGGGGGCGCCGAGCCTGCAGGCGCTGCAAGAGGAGCTCTTTCCAAGGCTCAGCGCCTGGAAGCAGCCCTCGAACAATAAGCTTCCCCAATAAGGCTCTGCTCTGATCGACTGGATCTATAATGCCCAAACCTCCCTGAGCCAGCGGAAGTGTAATAACTTCCCATGCAACCTTTGCCCGAGCTGGCTGACCGTCCCGCCCAGACCACAGAAAGTTCCTGATCAGCCTCTTTACCTGGCTGATGCAAGAGCTCGAGAAGATCCAGCAAGATGTAATGTACCACATGGTCGCTAACAGCACCTGATTTGCCACCACCACCCTCCCAGCCAAGGATAGTCGAGCTGTACTCCAATACAAAAGCTTCTTCCGAATGCTCAGAAGAAGCGGGGCAATCTGCTGCTCAGGTGACAAATCTAGGCCAATCTGGCATCCCAAATACCGCACTGCTGTGCCTGGAGGAATCCATCTAAAACCGGGGTCCGGGCTCCATGCCGGAAAGGGAGCACTACTGATCCAAAAGGCCACTGTCTTGCACCAATTGATCAATGCCCCCGAAGCTGCACTATAAATACCTGGAGCGACTGCTCTGCCCGAAGAAGATTGGCCTCTTGGCCATGCAAAAATAAGCCCGTGTCGTCTGCAAACTCAGCATCAAGCAGGTCCTCCCCCCGGACTAGGAGCTGTAGTCCTCTCAAACCAACCTCCTCTGCCGTCAAATACATGCTCATAGCCTCCGCAAAGACGAGAAAAAGAAAGGGGGCGAGAGGACACCCCTGAGAGACGGACGGATCTGGTCAGCTCAAAACTCGACCCCCGTCCTCCTGCAATCAACACCTGGCTGCGAGCTGTGGAATACAGAGCCGCCACCCCTCTGATCCATCCTGGCTCAAAGCCCAGGCAAAGCATAGTGCCCTCTAAGAAACCCCAATCAACACCTGGCTGCGAGCTGTGGAATACAGAGCCGCCACCCCTCTGGCTGCGACGAGCTGTGGAATACAGAGCCGCCACCCCTCTGATCCATCCTGGCTCAAAGCCCAGGCGAAGCATAGTGCCCTCTAAGAAACCCCAATCAACTCTATCGTATGCCTTCTCAAAATCGAGAAGCATCATGACCAAGTCCTCGCCACAAGAAATCTAGCTCTGGCCGTCGCCTCCCAGAAAGTAAAGATGTTGTCAAGGATACTGCGCTCCTTGACAAATCCTGTCTGAGTAGCATGAATCAACTCCCCCAGGAAGGGCTGGATCCTCAAACTCAAGGCCTTTGCTAAGACCTTGTAGACAGTATTTAGGATCGTAATAGGCCTCCAATGCCGAATATCATCTGATACTCCCTCCCCCTTGGGGATAATATAGATCAAGCCCTTTGAAAAGCTGTGCGGCATCACCCCAGTGTCCAAAACATGCTGAAAGCCCCTGCGGAGGCCTGGCCCCAAAAGGTCCCAATAGCGCATAAAAAAGGCCGGCGTCAGTCCCCGTCCTCCCCTGGGCAACTATGTCGCGGCAGGACCCTCAAGGCCTCGGCAAGCTCAATCTCTGAAAGAGGCGCACCAAGAACTGAACGCATACGATCTATGACCCTCCTCTGCACATGGGCCCACACAGTCTGTCTGCAATCATCTCTGTCCTCAGTGGTGGCTGGCTCCGCTGAAAGCAGGTCTCTATAAAATGCAGTGGCAATGGCTCTGATCTCCTCGATCTCAGTAGCTACCGAACCATCCGGTCTACCAAGCTGACGGACTCCTGCCCGAGCATGGCGGGGTCCAGTGATCTCAAAAAACTCACCAGTCACTCTATCACCAAGCTGCGTCCACTGAGAGGCCTGACAACGATAGTAAAACTCATGTCTCTGCTCCTCTGCCTCTCTAACCTCCTGGCTCAGCTGGGCCGCCAACCACTCACATGCAGGCTGCTGCTCCTGGAGGCGCTGTAACGAGGCAAGGCTGCGTCTCAGCCGATGCTCCCTCTCGCGAATCTCTCCCAGCCGTGTCAAAGCTGCAGCGTGCAGAAAAGAGCTAAGCTCGATGAGTCCCTGGGCACACTGGCCTGCTGCATCCTGGTCAGAGCACTGACTATCATGCCAGATCCTCTCAATGTCCTCAGCGAGACAGGGATCTGTAAGTACCTTCTCTGGGATCCTCAACTGCAAGCTGGGCTCCCGTGTCCTCTCCTCCCATGTCAGGATAACTGGCGCATGATCTGAAAATGAGGTGCCAGCGAGAATGCCGACGGAGCCCCCTCGCTCCCCTAACCAGTCGCCCACATAAAAGCGATCAATCCGTGATAGATTAGTCCCTCCCTGTCAGCGATCCGACCGAGAGAAACTAAGACTGTCCTGAGAACGGGAGAAGGCCCCATGCTGCCATACATCAGTGATCCTCAGTGTCATGCAAAACCGGTCCCAAGCTGCAAGCTCTGTGCCGTGCACTGTAACATGACTCCCTCCCACCCTATCGGTCGGGTCCTCAAGCATGTTGAAGTCTCCCCCGACACACCAATGTGCGGCCTCTGGCAATGCATTCGTAACCTGGGTCGAGAACTCTGCTCTGGCACTAGCATGATTAGGCGCATAGACGAGCACGCCCAATAGCTCATCATGCATCCTCAGAATGACATACTGTGCTCTACCAGGCACAATGATCCCTCGATCCATAATGGCCTGCCGCCATACATCTGCAATGACCATGCAAACTCCTCCCTGTCCACCCAAAGGACCAAACCCTGCAGACCAAAAGGTATCCCATCTGCCAGGCATCACCGAACCATATCTCCAGGTCCTGCGCTCACCCAAGTGGTGCTCCTGCATCATCAAAATATCAATGCTGCCTCAGGGGCCTGCTCTGCTATGGTGAGGGTCGAGGTCTCCTGCGAGGGCAGACCTTGGCCAGATGGCCGACCTGCCTGCATATGAAGCACTGGTTTGGGAGCCCCGAGAACTCCACTCTCTGATCAATCCATCCCTCCCCTATCCTAGGTAGCTGAATGACCTTAGGAAGGGAGGAGATGTCAGACACCACAACTCTGACGGAGGGCAGCCCAGCTGCTCTGGCCACCACTGAAGCTGCTGTGGGGCCAGTCTCGAGTACCGAGCCCACCAATGCTCCTAGCCGAGAGAGAAGCGAAAGATACTCCCGACGGAGTCCAGGGAAGCAAACTGTAACATGAAAAAGGCGCTCTCCCTGCTCCGCCGCCGCTGCTAGATCAAAGCCATGCTGCCAAGGTCTGAAGAAAGCCCGAGCACCCCTGATGTCAAGGGGACTCATGGCAAGGACCTTGGCCACACTCTGGGCGGTCTCGAACTCGATCTGATAATGTCCCCGGCCCAGTAGCTGTACGTCCAGGATCTTGCCCACATCTGCAAGAAGGCGGGCCTAGAGAAGATCCCGGATCTCCCCTCTGCTGGGGCCAGTGCCGACTATAGGACAGATGGTGGAATGGGCCTAAAGGCGTTCCACCTCTGCGGTGAGGCTCGCTTCCTCTTCCGGCGAAAGAGAAAGCCTGATGGGGGTGGGGGCGGGCGAGGGGGCTGCGGATGAGTCCCTTTGAGGCGAGGCGGGAGGAGTCTCCATCAAAGTCTGAAGCTCAGGCGTAGGCGAGGCGAAAGCGGAAATCCTGCAAGAAACGGGCCGCACACAGAGAGGCAGAAGACCGGAGAAAAAAGGAAAAGAAAAACCCCTGGGGGGCGAAAGACAACACGAAAAAGGGAGGGGGGGTAAAAATGGTGAAGGAGAAGCCCGGGGGGGGCAGCTGCGCGAATGTGGGGCGGGGAGGAGAATGCTGGCGGAAGGGGGGTCGAGGCGCTGCAGAGGTGAGGTGGGCGCGAAGAAGGGGGTGGGGCGAGAAGGCGAGGGGGCGAGGAGGGGGGGGCGAGAGGGGGCGATGAGGGTGCGCAGCAGCGAGGGAGGGGGGGCTCAGCAGAGCGAAGCAGGCGAAGGGGGGCAAGAAAGAAGACGGCGGGCAGAGCAACGAGGGAAGGGGGCACAGGAACTACAGCAGGCAGGGGGGCAAGAGCAAGTGCAATGGTGGGGGGGCTGGTGTGCAGTACGTGCAAGCAGGGACGGGGGCGCAGCTTTAGCGAGCTCGTCGATAATCATATCTCACCCGAGATGTCAATATAAATACTAAGTTGGCATGGCACCATGGCTGGGCAATCTAGTCAGTAACTCCACTTATCTCGCCCGAGATACGTTAAGATGCTGACTAGATTTCTCGGTCATGGTGCCATGTATCTTGCCCGAGATATTGTGTGGATGCCATTCACGAACTTACATGGTAGAGTCACATATCTCAATGGAGATATGTAACCATGACAGAATGGCAGTGTGTGATTGGTCATTTTTAACTTGCTCGAGATACTCCGGACATAGATTCGAGAGGGTCAAAATGTCTCACTTCTTGCCAAACTAATGTGAAGTAGCCAACTTATCATGCTACAACCCAATTTGCTTGTGGCAACCATCAAGATGCTTCCTGGCCATGAAAGAAGAGTTTCTAAAGACCTATGTGGACTCAGTCATGTCTAAGTACAATGCTTGGCATGAGGGAAAAGTAAAGCGACATAAGAGGGAAGTGTGGTGAAAGGATGGGTGCTATGTTTGCCTAGGACGAGTGTTTCTACCAGAATCTGGTGCGCAACATTATTCATGTGTCTCTTTTTGAACATGTGCTAAAATAATTAGACATACACTAATAGTTTTTTGCACATTGCAAGAACCTTTACGGGGTGATGTGGGTGATGAGAACGATGGTACGATTTTTGGTAAGTGGCATTGCATTTTCTATATATTGTCTTTGCAAGTTGCGTAATATTAGCTTGGTAGGATAACATGTTTTCATTTTTATGTATTTCTATAATTTTTCAGCAGCAGACGATGAGGCTACAAGTCATGCAGGCTCGGTCGTCGCGCAGGGAACGACTATGGACTCTGATAGAGGCTCCATGGTCGAGGAGGGGGCTACTATTATGGACACTGCTGATGGGTGATACACGATCGGGGAGGGAAATACTATAGAGAATATTATATTAATGAAATGTGTTTCCTAGATGGAAGTTTATTGTGAGTAGCATTAGTGTAATGTATTGCCATTATATATGTCTATTAATATTCTCTTTATTCAGTATCCATGATGTTATAAATATGTGTTGGAGTTATGTAAATATAAAGATTATAATAATCTAGTACATCATAATGATCTTATCTCGAATACATTTTTAAGTTTTAATTAGACTAATTTTGTGGGAGTACTTACCTTTGTTATATTAATTTATAAATTTACCCAAATCTTTACCAATTACATGTACTAAACAAGCATTGTAGCAAAGAGGAGAAAGCCAATGGCATAGGAAGGTGATGTGTGGCACTACAATACAAGAGAAGGTGGCTCTTGTTATAGGGGGTTGTAGGTCAGAATGCAAAGCATGGGAGAGGTTGGTGCTATGCCAGCAAGAAGGCATAGGCTATGTAGACGCAAGTTATGCAATTGGGACATGAAGATCTCTGGCAAAGGAGACATCCATTTTGGTGGTGGAGGGACAATGCGGTAAACAAAGAAGGGGGAGGTCATGGTGAGTGATGAGCTCATCACCAAGGTGTTTTATCACATTTAAAATTTAACTCTAATTCTTTTATAATATTATAAGAATAGAGATAGCAAATTTTTCAAAGTTCTTGATATGATCTTTGTTACAAGAGGTTGAAGACCAACAAATTGCTAGACTCCATCGCTTGGAACAGTAAACTTGATACATAGAAATGAGTTGCAAAGTATTGAAGCTTACATGCCGAACATGATGTCATCTAATACTAGTGAGTAGGGATGATTGTACTAGTTTTGTACAAGGATTTCACTTGAGATGAGAAGAGTTTTGATGAGCTAAATTTTACAAATAAGATTATTATTAATCTTGCTAGATGTAAGATTCTAATCACCTCCTAACAAGGCTTTAAAATCGACTTGAAGGTCATATATAAGTCATAGCACTTGTTATGCATTACCATTACTGTAATAGTATTAGTTTCGTAGTAACATGTGTATTATGTTGATAGTGCATGGCAAATAGCATGTTCCTATTTGCTCACCTCAGCACTTGAGTAGATTAGTGGTAATAACTTTGCTTAAAAATTGGCCCACATGTTTCTATTTGCCCACCTCAGCACTTGATTAGATTAGTGACAATGACTTTGCTTTAAAAGTGGCCCTTGTGTTGAAATTGAGCCTTTAATATCCAATGGTTGTGTGATCCTTTGCCTTTGTATTTTCTTATATGATCCTACCTCCTAAAAATGAATGGAATCCAAAATCATACCACATGGTTATGCTCATGAGCATCTTTGTCCACTACAAGGGATCGGGCTCATACCCGCGCTCCTAGCCGCTAAAAATGACTTGTGAAAAAAAGTAGCGGGCCCGTGTATCAGCGCGTGTATCATCGCGGCCACAGACATGCGTGTAAAAGCGCGTGTATAGGACCTCTCAGACGCATTTATACACGGGTGTATAGCCGCGTTCTTTTCACAGACGCGGTGATACATGCGGCTATACACGCCTTTCTTTAATTTAGACGCGCTTATACACGGGTGTATAGCCGCGTTTTGTTCAGTTCAGATGTCTCAGACGCGTTGATACCTGCGTCTATACACGCGTTTCTTTAAGTTAGATGCGCTTATACACGCGTAATTGTCAGTTTTTACGCATTAATACACGCGTATTTTACAGATTATCCGCGTAAATACACGCGTATTTTAGCAGTTCTGACGCGTTTATACACGCGAACAGAGAGAAAAAAAAATCCAGAGAGTGCTATTTGGTGCCTGAATACTGTTCCAGCATTCCAGCACCCAATAACACTCTCTGGATTTTTTTTTGTGTGCATTAGACCATCCCATTAGACCATCCACGAAGAACATATGCACGAGGGAGATTAAGACAAGAACGACATGAATGCATACATTGTCAATACACGATTCAAGACAGACATGAATGTAATACTATCGATCAATCAATTCAATATTACTATCAAAATTTCATACATGTATACAAGGGAGTCCATATCTCGAAGTAGCCCATGGCTTCAGTTTACAAAAAAATATATACAACCACATCCTCAATATGGAATGTGATACTATAAGTCTGAGTACTACTCAGACCCAGATGATGACTCGGTGCTCCCTCCATGCTCAGATGAGCTCACATCGGTCAGAATGTCCAATGAGTAGTGCTCACGTCCACCCTCTGCAGTGGCGGCGGGTGGATCATCACAGCAGCTTGTGCCTGTTCAAGTAATATATAGTATATAAGTATATATATATGTAACTCAATAAACCAAAATCATTCGTTTAGAATTTTCAAGTACCTGTCGACCGTATGGTCTCATGGCCATCTCAAACTGCACGTCCGTAATACGTCCCTCGGCTCTGAAGATGGCCCACGTGTCACGTCTGCTATGCCGGCGAGCATACGCAGTATCGTGGGTTGTGGGCTTCCTCCCCGTAACCCGTCGCTGTATCATAATCAACACAATTTGTAAGATTAAAACAATCATAGAATCAATGAATTAAGTAAACAATCAAATAAAGTGGCAAGATACTTACGAACTCTGCCTCCCATGACTCGACGCCGCCAGATCCGAAATGCGAAGATCCAATGGTCTCCATCTAGATCCGTCATGCCTCCACATGCTGCCTGCTCTTCATGCCGCCCTCTGCTCGTTTGTTTGCCTCCTTCCACTCGCGTTTGTGCGCAGTGGTGTGGCAGGTTTCTCGGCAGGATAGTCACCCGCAGCTACATTTAGCCGGTCATCGTACGCGAGTTTTTTAAGGTGAGATCTTTTATTACTTAAGATCTCCCTTATTCGCGTCCTTCCCCATACATCCGAGAATGTAGCATGTGGGGGATTGGGGTACCGACTATGTACAGCCTCTATCACCTCCCCAACTAATCGGCTATTTTGATCTTTAAATTTAATAAAACAATTTCTATATGAGTTTGATACTACCCCATGCATGTACTCCATTACCTCCCTCCCCCTCGCATCCATCACTATCCCGCCCCTATCCGTCACATTATAGCAGACCACTCTCTCCATCTCTCTCATCTCCTCCTCTTCCGAACTGTCTCCTCTAACTCTTCTCCCTCTATCTTCTCTCTCACCGCGTGCCCTACTACCTCCCCCACCTCCCCCACATCCCCCACATCCCCCACCAAAGCACCCGCCGCATCCTCCACTCCCACTCTTCCTACTGCTGCGGGTGGAGTCACGACTGGGGGATTGTCTACGTGACAGTGGCTGTGAGCCCTGACGTGACGGTGGCTCTGAGGGAGCACGTGATGGTGGCTGTGAGGGTGTACGTGAGTGTGTCTGGGACGAGGTATGTCTCCTCGGTGGACGTGGAAGAGGAGAAGCTGCATGCCGTCTTGTCGGACTCGGAGGAATAGACGGCACTGGAGTGCCCTGGATACTCGCGATAGGGGTATAGACACCACGCAGGGAAGGAGGGGGATGGGCATACATATACTCTGTAAGCTCAACTGGACCAGGATGGCGCCCAAAGTGATTCAGCATCTCCATCAGAAGCCAATTGCTGTACGCAAATGGATCGAATGAAGAACCTGGAATATCCATAAAGAACCTGCAACAAACATCTTCATGTACATCATGGGCTGTCTCTTGACTCACACAAATATCATCATTCAAGTCAGTTGTGTTGCCTGCAAATCATGAATTTTGAAACGCAGTCTTGTGTATACACCCATGCAGAAACGCGTGTATACACCCGTCAAAAAACGCATGTATATACCCATCAAAAAACGCGTGTATATTCGCGTGAACAGACTCTGTAGACAGGGTACACGCGCTTTTACACGCGTTTCTACACGCGACCTGCGAAATTTTTTTTTCAAAAGGACCGACCTCCGACAAAGACAAAGTGTCCTTATAAAAGGACCATTGTCGCCCCTGTCAGAATCATTCACCCAATCGTGTGCACAGAAGCAAAAGGACAGAGACAAACCCAAAAAGCAAAGAGCAAATAGCATAAACAAATCTGAGGAAAGAGACAAGGCACAGGACAAACTGACTCACCTCTGAAAAAGTGAGTCTTCTCTGCTCCTTCTCTGCTCCCTCCTTGCACTATTGGAAGAGGCAAAAACGAAAGCAGTGTTGATATGTTAGTTCAAAATCTATATTTGGGGAAGGCGGGCTATTTTTAGTTTAAACATACTGTCGCATTTATAAACGCGTGTATATTTGCGTGTATGATATTTTAGCTGTGTTTATACACGCGTTTTGTAGGAATTACCCGCATTAATACACGCAATTTTTAAGAAATAGCCGCGTTAATACACGCAATTTTTAGGAAATAGCCGCGTCAATACACGCGATTGTTATACTTTCATTAAAAACATATTATGATTTTGTGTTTTCTGGTTTGTACATAGGATGTCATCAACCTCTTCAAGCACCTCTGGGGAAGATGAGACAATGCGTCATCGTAATCGCGATGTGTGGTTGGGACAACGGATCAAATGTATGTGTAATCGATGTCAAGGATGCATTGTACGAGCACGTCGAATTACCTTGAATCACATCTCCATGTATGGAGAATGGAATCAAACAGGTTTAGAGGTGAGTAGATGTAATTTGATGGTATTCAAATGACTCCTGGTATCCAAATTAAATTAATAGAGTTGTAATATATAAACTCTAATTGAAGCTTGATGCAGTACCACACCCTAACATGGTACCCTACGCGCGACGAGAGCACGCAAAGCGTCAACGAGATGATGCTGGAGCTTCGGGATCTATTGTCAGAGATGAGTGGGAAAGGGATGACAATAGCCCTGCACCCCACGAAGTTGTGGAAGAGGAGGTGCTTGATGATATGGTGCGGAATCTTTTTAAGGATGATCCCAAAGGTATGGACGACGATGATATAGAACAAGAGCATCTTTATAAGGCTTCATCGACATCGGTGTTTGAAGGGTGCACATTCTCTGTTTTACGTGCTTCACTTGAACTACTTAATATACAAACAGTTTATGGATGGAGCAATGCAAGTCTTGACGCATTATTGAAGTAAGCATTCTAACTTACAAATTTGAATTAGTGGTTTAAGGTTTAGGATTTAAGACTAATTATAATTGATGATATTGGATGCAGGCTATTATCAAACATGCTTCCAAAGGAAAATAGACTACCCACCTCAAGAGACATAGCGAGGCGCTATGTGACATCTCTTGGAGGACTGGATTATGATCGCATACATGCATGCGTCAATGATTGTATTCTCTTTCGTGGGACGCATAAGGAGGCTCTACATTGTCCCACTTGTGGTGAAGCAAGGTACAGAACAGATATGAAGAGTTTTGATGTACCTCGTAAAGTCTTGCGACAATTTCCTATAATTCCTCGCATCAAACACATGTTCAAGTGCAAATCCATAGCAGAGCTCATGTCATGGCATTCCTCACATCGATCGGATGATGGCATGTGGAGAATTCCCGCAGACACTCCTACTTGGAAGTATATTGAAGATGAGTGGCCCAGCTTTAAAACAGAGCCCAGAAACTTGAGACTTGGCCTGGGTATGGATGGAGTGAATCCATTTGGTTTCAAAAGCACCGCATACAGCGTGTGGCCAGTTGTGTTGGTAAATTACAACCTTCCACCATCAATGGCGATCAAGAAGGGACATCTTATGTTATCCCTTCTAATTCCAAGGAAACATAAAGTAAGCATATGGATGTTTATCTTGAACCATTGATTGATGAGTTGGAGGAACTATGGAGAGGTGTTGCGGTGGTGGACATTAGTAGGCCTCCCTCCTCTCGACACTTCGACCTAAAAGCAGTGTTGATGTGGACAATGCATGACTTTCCAGGATACAGCGATTGTTCTGGTAAGAATTCTAATTACCTCCCTACTCTATTACTATTGGCTATATATATTAATTATACATATTGACTTTATTATTCTAACTTTTATTTATATTTTAACAGGTTTGAAAACATCAGGTAAACATGCATGTCTTGTTTGTGGCCCTTCGTTAGTACATGAGTATGTTGACGGTTTGTGTAAGACTATATTCGATAATCATCATCGATTTCTCCCCTCAGATCATCCTAAATATGTTGCTAGTAAGAGTAACATTCCTCCACAAACACTTCGTGCAAAAGATTGGAAGCGTATTTAGGAGTCTACAACTATTCTTCCTCCAGATGGCATGAACAGGTATAGTAATGTTTTTTCAATCTTGTTTTGTGTAGTCTCTAATTGGATTAAAGGTCACATAGAGCAATCCCTTGTGTAGGTACTCCATTTTTTTTCAGCTGCCATCTCGAGGGGGTCACTCACAAAAAAATGTGAATATCACGTGCGTTCAACAGAAGCATATTTTTAATTCATGAAACTTACAGAAATATATTTACATAAGGGTATGATTTAAAAAAAAATTAAATTTTTTTTACATATTCATAAAGAAAAGGGGATATTATATAGATAAAAAATTTCACAGATAAGGGATTTAAAATATAGGCCTTGAACGCACGCGATAGGGGTATTCTACATATAGTGACCCCCCCGAGGCTGCCATATTGGACCCATCTTAAGATCAACCATCTTCTTGATCCCACGCACATCTTCAAGAATGTGGGATCTGGTATTTGGGAACATATTATTGGTAAACGAGACAATGTTAGCGTACGTGAGGACTTGTTGCGGGTCGCAGGACGTATGCGTCAAGCTTGGCCACGAGAGGTGGGTGGGCACGTTCGTCTTCCGCCTACACCATGGATTATATCAAAGAAAGAGGAGAAGCAGGTAAAGCAGGCCATCACCACTTTGCGTACTCCCACTGGATGCATGAGATCATTGAAGGGAGCCTTTACAACCACTAAGAAAAGAGGCATTAAGTAACTATATGGGTTGAAGTCCCACGATTGGCACAAGATGCTTCAAGTAAGTGTTTTCTAAGTCTTGTACGTACGTTGAAATTAAATTTTGTAATGCCATAAACCATACATACATGTGCTCTTATGTGCGCAGTTCATACTACCTACTAGCATCGACCATTGTGCAAATAAGAGTTTGAAAAAATGTATTTATAAGATGGGCGAGCTTGTGAGGTATGTAAAACCCATGCTCAGATCACCCTTCATTATACCTTGTAAAATGAACGTGCATGAGGTATAACGTACTATTTATTTATTTTTCAGATATGTTAGTTCCAAAGCAATTGATCCAGCCACGTTGGATGATGCGCGTGTTATGGCAGTGGAGGTGGTTTGTTTGGTAGAGGAGACTTTTCCGCGAACCATTCTCACAAGTCAACTACATCTCATTGTGCATTTAGTGGACGAAATCGCTTTATGTGGTACTGTGCATGCACGCTGGATGTTCTTCCTAGAGCGCTTCATGAAGACCTTAAAAGACTTTGTGAGGCAAAGTGCAAGGCCTGAAGGAAGCATGGCCGAGGGTTGGTTGATACAAGAGTCTCTTGTATATATTTTAGAATTTCTTGGTCAGGTGGACAGCTCTTTGCCACGACTATGGAGCAATGAAGAGGACTTGAGGATGACCTCTATTGTGCCTCAAGGAAAAGGACAGAGTAAAGTAATTGACAGAACATTGATTGATGATCTCAATTTCACTTGTATCCTTAATAGTGATGTGATGAGTAGATGGGTTACAAGATATGAGGATGCAAAGACAAAAAGGCAAGCAGAAAGAGCTCTCTTTCGGAGGCAACATGGCTCTCGGAAGGCATACCCTAAGCATCTAGCAACACTTCCGAATGATATCCATGTTGATTGGTTGCATGAGGAAATGGAGAGAGCAGAGAGCGACGAGGGGCTGCATATCACGGCGGCGGAAGAATGGGAGTATGCACGAGGATGCATGTCAAAGGTACATAGAACTAATGTTTTGCATTAGTTGTAAGTGATTTGCTTTTAATATTTATTCACATTGCTTACACAAATATTGCTTCTATTTTGGTCCAGTGCACTATGTTCAATGCTATATGGTGTGAAGGAAAGCATTTTCGAACACAAAGAATTGATGAAAAGAGAAATACACATGATTGCGGTGTCATTAGTAGCTTTGAGGGAGCTAATGGAAAAATGGATGATTATTGTGGCATAATCCAAGACATATTTAGGCTTGACTTTCGTCGCTTCTTTGTGTATGTTTTGGATGTCAAATGGCAAATGAACGTGGTGGAAAAAGGGCCTGATGCAACGATAAAACGCCATGCAAGTGGATATGTAACTATTGACTCTACAAAGTTCTGGCAAACAAAGAAAGATAGGCTCGTATTGCCACAACAATGTGAGCAGGTATGCATTTTTTTACTAATGTGTTTCATGTACATATATATCTAAGCTCGCGTACCCCTTGACTTTTGATATGCTAATTAATTACTGTACTATGTGTATTTGAGTAGGTTATCTATCTACCAATGGTGCATGACATCAAATGGTGGTACGTCATCCCTATTGCACCACGTTCCAAAGTGATGTATAATACATTCACTGATATGGAGCATATGGAGGATGTAACAAGCCGCAATGAAGATGATGTCGAACATGCCAATGAAGATCAACCCGTCGATGATCAAGAAATAAGAGATGATCATGATAATGAGGATGAGCATGCCATTTCTCATGATCATGAGAATGACCCTACCATTGAGGATGATGGTGATGTTGATGAGGATGATCAGGACATTGATACCATTATCAATGGAGTACAGAATATCGATAGTGGAATAAATTTAATCGTAGCCTTACAAATTGATCAAATGGATATTGATGTTGATTGTTTGGCAAGGATGGATCTTATTGAAGATGAGATCGAACCCTAACCAATCCATCACTGTACGTTCTAAATTGATGACATTTCTATCATCTCATATGCATGATTTATTTTTGAATATATTTCATTGTTGTAAATGCATGTAGTGGGATTGTGTAATGATGTATACTGTAATGTACTATGAGATGGTTTAAAGAAAATAGTTTTTAATTTTGTAAAGGAATTCAGTTTTTCTTCAGTTTTTCTCTGCCATGCGTGTATTAATCCGTGTATAGTGGCGTGTATTAATCCGTGTATAATAGCATGTATTAATCCGTGAATATTACCGTGTATAGATGCGTGTATTACTGCGTGTATATAAACGCGTTTATACACGCGTTGATAAATGCAAATATACACGCGAACTTAAATGCTAAAATACACGCGCCCGATTCTATTCAAATACATGCGCGACCATACACGCGCTCGTAATTTATCGTGTGTATGAAACGCGTGTATGGCAGCATTGTCTTGTAGTGGTCCAATGCATGCTATTAGTCTCCTTTCATTTCAGAGCATTAGTGAGAACGTCCATGATACTCATTGAAACACATCAACTTATGCTATAAGTTACATAACATGTTTATTCATGCAAAAGGTGCTCTTAACCATTATTACATATATGTTCCTTTTTGCCTAAAAGTTTACATATACTAAAACAGAATGATGGTTTAGTAGCGAAAATAGCAGCGCTTTTATAACTAGAAGGGTGCGGAGATGTCGGGCCTATATCACTGCTAAACACGCTACTATTTTCGCTACAATGGATTTGCTGCTCAGCAGCGAAACTAGCAGCGCTTTTTCACTGCTCAGCCACGATATTTCATTGCTGAGCAGTAGTGCGGCTAGTTTTGTTGCTGTGAGCAACGAATGTACTGCAGAATAAAAAAAGCTTGGATAGACTGGGGAGTCTGCACAGAACTCCCCAGTCCGCCCAGCTCTTTTTTTTCTAATGTAGACATAGTAAAACTAACATAACTTCAAATCATCAGGAAGAAGTGTAATGTAAAACTTACAAATACCAAAAACAAAAGACATTTGCAAACCATGGTTTTAGGAATATCAAAATTTAATTACAATACTTAGTGGATTACATAAGTGTATGTTTCCAAAAAACTTATATACAAGATGAAGCGTAATAAAACCTATGGAGCTAGGGGCTATCTAGATCTGATGCTGTGCGATTGGTATTGTTTCGGTTCCAGCCCCTTTGCTTCTCACATTTCCATTGCTATCGGTAGCTATGTTTGCACCACCGTTTCGAGTTATATGATCCTAAAACATAATAAAACTAACACAAGTGAGAATTTGTTTTGCAAAAACAAAGAGGTTTAGGGTTTAGGAATGAGCTTGGAAACCCTGTTGTAATGTAAAATCATATTCCTCTTGCTGCATAGGGGGGCGGTCCACTACTTCAAGTTGCAGTTGTACAAACAAGTGAGCATTTTAGAAAGTTTTTACTTAAGATAACCTTCTTTAATTAAAAGATAAGATACAATGTGAGGCCAATATATACTTACAAATATTGTTGGGATATCGACTCTTCCTTCACGTTTAACATCACACCTCAAGTTATTTGCCATCTTTCCAAGAAAAAACATAAATACTTAAAACTCTTATGCATAGGAAGCTACCGTCATGCGTTGGTTGCTACCGGCATGCATAGGAAGCTACAGGCATGCATAGGTTACTACCGGCATGTGTAGGGTACTACCGACGCATGCCAGTAGCAACCAACGCATGCCGGTAGCTTCCTATGCATGTCAGTAGCTTTCGATACATGTCGGTAGCAGCCTACATATGTCGGTAGCTTCCGATGCATGCCGGTAGCAACCTAAGCATGCGGGTAGCTTCCAATGCATGCCGGTAGCAACCAACGCATGTCGGTAGCTTCCTATGCATTGGTTGCTACCGGCATGCATTAGGAAGCTACCAGCATGCGTTGGTTGCTACTGGCATGCGTAGGTTGCTACCGGCATGCATCGGTTTTGCTACCGGAATGCAACAACCTACGCATGCCGGTAGCAACCTACGCATGCCTATAGAAACCTACACATGCCGGTAGCTTCCTATGCATGTCGGTGGCAACCAACGCATGCCGGTAACTTCCTATGCATGCCGGTAGCAACTAACACATAGGAAGCTACCAGCATGCATTGGTTGCTATCGACATGCATAGGAAGCTACCAGCATGTATAGGTTGCTACCAGCATGCGGGGTAGGTTGCACTGACATGCATCGGTAGCTTCCTATGCATGCATCAGAAGCTACCGACATGCGTTGGTAGCTATACCAGCATCCGTTGGAAGCTAATGGCATACATTGGTTACTACCGACATGCATAGGAAGCTACCCGGCATGCGTAGGTTGTTACTGGCATGTATAGGAAGCTACCCGACATGCTTCGGTAGCTACCGGCATGCATCAGTAGCACTTGGCATGTAATGGAAATTTCCAGTGCATTCTGGTAGCTACGTGCATGCCTAGGTAGCACTCGCCTAATGCATAAGCCTTATGCATAAGGCTCATGCATAGCATTCATAGCTTACGTGAGGCTACGCATTCATAGCTTATACATAAGCTTCATTTATGCGGGTTATGCATGAGGCTTATGCATAAAACTTCATACATAAAGCTTATGTATTTGGCTTATGCATTAGCCATATGCATAAGCTTTATACATAAGAATTGTGCATATGGCTTCATACATGGCTTATGTATATGGCCTTATACATGATGCTTATCCATACGGCTAATACATAATCCTCATGCATAAGCTTATGTATATGGCTATACATAGAGGCTAATCGCTAATGCATAAGCTTTATACATGAGGCTTTATGCAAAAGTCTCATGCATAAACCTTATGTATAAGCCTCATGCATGAGGCTTATACATTTGGTAATGCATAAGTCTTATGCATGAGGTTTATGCACTACCCTTATGTATAAGTCTTATGCATGAGGTTTATGAACTACCCTTATGTATGAGGCTTATGCATAAGGCTAATGCATAAGCTTTATGCACTAGCCTCATACATGAGGCTAAGGCATATGGCCACCTCTAGAGAGGAGCTATGCTGTCCATGTAGGGGAGAAAAATAACAAATCTTAAAACTTACAAACCCTATAACATGTCAAAGCATAAGAAAGGAAACATAAAAGGGAGAGATCTCTTACCTTATGGGGCTTGTATGTGTGGATAACCTACAAATCAAACCAAATAAAGAAAAAAAGTATCAGTAACCCTAATCTTAACCCTAATAGAAAGCATATACACAACCCTAATCTTAATAGAAATCTTAATGAAAGATTTTGTCCTAACTAATTGAATCTTTCTTTTTCCCTTCTCATTATAGCTTAACCCTAACCCTAGCTTTTGAATAGAAAACATAATAGAGAGCTTTGATAGAGAGCTCTCCATCAAATCTCTTTATTAGGGTTTCTATGTAGAAGCTAGGGTTAGGGTCAAGCTTCAATGAGATGGAAAAAAGAAGAAAAGAAAAACTTAAAAGATAAGAAAGAGAAGGGAAATACTCACGAGAAAGCTTTAATGGAAAGCTTGTTTGCATAGGAAATGAAGGAAAACAGTAGACATACATTGCTTGAGCTTGAGGAGGATAGGGTAGGAGAAGTAGAAGTGATAGACAAGGCAAAAACCTGCAAAAAAAACTCAAAGTACAAGTTTATTGTATTCAAAAAAGATAAAACTACGTGGTGGTAAAAGAAGCGACAAAAAAGCAAGATATTTTTATAATATAGTAGCGTTTTTTCATTGCACAATATCGTTGTCCAGCAGCTCTTTTTCGTTGCTCAACAGTGAAAAAAAGGCTCCTAGACAACGATATTGTGTTGCTGACCAATGAAAAGCGTTGCGGGGCAGCGATTTATCACTACTGAGCATCATAAAAACGCTCGATATTTTTCTTCCAAAAACACTGCTATGCTCTCGATGTGTTGTAGTGATAGAGAGTTGGGGACCTTGTTGTCTCATATAGAGAGATAGTGACCTTGTTTTCCTATGCAGAAGTTGTTGTTAACCATTCTTGTGTATATGTTTTAACTTTAACCTAGGAGTTTACATAGAGAGATCTTCGTGACCTTTTTATCAACATTCTTGTGGTGACCTTGATAGGGTTCCCCCCAACTTAGGGGCTTACAT